>NW_023276807.1:183276032-183585755 GCF_003668045.3 Cricetulus griseus | reverse complement strand
GTCAGCTGTGACAGGTGCACATACACACATGCATGTGCACACATAGAGTGATGAATGACATCTTGATAACAGCCAAGACTGGATTCAGTGACATAAATGACAGTAAAGAGACCCCATTCTCCATGGCTTTAGCTATACAACTGATGATCTTTTGTATGGAAAATTTAGATATATAACATCCATACTAAAACTCAGACCCAGGCTCAGGTTTGTGGTGAGTACCATTCACCAACAGCCACATCCCTTTTGCTCCTTAAGGTAGGTGAATATTTTACTCTTCTGCTACCTATGTGAGAACGAAACCCAAAGCACAACTCAAAGCATAGTTCATGCAAACAGAATAAGAACAGTTCCTTACCTTCAGGGGATTCAGTGCTCAGAGAAGTCAGAAATACAATCCAGTATACCTCATATTCTACCAAGTTTTACCCTTAGGCAGTGAGGAGGGATTGTATGTTGCTTTCAAAGAGTGCCGTTTGTAGAAAGTGTGATTCCTACTTGGTGAGCAAACCTCACGAAGAAACTAGCTGGGAGCCATTATTATCAAGTCCCAGTAAGAACCAATATCTGAAGGGCCAAGATGGATATTGCAGATGGAATATTTCAGATACTGAAAAGAAGGTGAGGTGAGGGTATAGATGACAGGAAGACTTGATGTGGAAGAAAATTTATGGACTGTATCAAGGTGTGTGCTAATTCTCCAGTAGTCATGACTGGTTGGCAGCTGTTGCAGTTAGTGTGGTCTATGAGAAGACCAAGTGTCATTGTCACTAGTACAGGACATAGTGAATTACTTCAGTTATGCCAAAAAGAAGGTGGACACAGAATAGAGCACCTAGGAAGCTTGCCAGGTGTGGTGGGTTAATGCTTAAAATGAGCTTGAAGGTTGAATAGAAATAAAATTTGGACAAGATCAAGGGATGTGTTGTGCATATTCTAGGAAGAAGCATTTGAAAAGTAACATGGTCACATGAGGTAGCCTGAGGTAGCTTGCAGAGAACTTCAAACATTCCTAGTGTAATTAAGGTGGGGTGAAAGCCTTTGGTTGAAAATGGAAGTGCAGAGATGGTGCAGGACCTGGAGCGGCATTCCAGACTTCCTGCTGCCAGAGAGGGAGTCCAGGTCAGATTCCATGTTCTAGGTCAGTCCTCAGGTAGGTAGGTACATTGCCCAGCCATCTGACTGCCCCTGGAATTGGGGCAGTGCAGCTCCTGCAGGTGGAGAGATGAGAGGCCCAGCAGGTAGGAGGCAAGGCAGGGAATCAGGCTTCTGTAATCGCCTCTGTGGGGTGCATCCAGTGAAAGCAGAAGCAGCTTGTTAAAATGCAGGTTGAATTAAGCTCAAGGCGTTATCTCCTTCATGTACTCTGATCCTGGGTTAACTTTCTTCAATTACTGCCAGAGACAAGAAAACGCCCAAATGAGCAAGAGCAGGGAGGAGGCTGGCACTCTTCACCCTGCTAAGAAGAAAATGCTGGAGAAAGAAGCCTGGTTCAGTTCAGGGGACACAGATTCATTCCTGAGCAAATTAACATCAACAGATTGGCCCAAATCAAGGGTATACTCATTAACTCTACCTGAGACAGGAATTCTCAGGGACCTGAGGGCTTTCCAATCTAAGACTAGTCAGGTCACCTGGCCTACTTGAAGACTTTTGCTTAAAATGGGGATCTTTAGAAATACAATTTTTCTTGTTATTCAAGCATTATGTAGACTAGAGAACCTCTGGAAAATTGGGGGAAAAAAGAAGTCACCTTAAGTAATACTCACCAGTTACCAATGTTAAGACTTGTGGTTCAATCTTCCCAATTTTACAAACTCACTCTGTCCCCACACACAGCACAAACATTCACACACACAGGCACAGGCACAGAGGCACATAGTGATTCCACACTTCTGATGTTACCACTATAATGAGAAGAACCTGTTCAGAAACAGGTTTACGAAGTTATTCAGACCCTATTCAACCATTCAGCATGAACTGCAGTCCTGGGGGCACAGTGGAAATCAAGAGTTGCCCTGCCTGCTGAAATACACCTGAGAAGTCAGACAGGAAGCACAAAGTCAGAGATTTTAGCCTTAGATTCTGACAGGGCTGGATTTACAACCAGGGAACAAGGGCCAAATTAGGGCTGCAGTGGTGGCCTGCAGAGGCAGTGGCATGAAGCCTGTGACCAAAGGATTCCAGGAGAGGCATATAATTAGAGGTTTTTACATTTATTTATTTGTGTGTATGCATGCCCATGTGTATAAAATGAGTGTGCAAGAATGCCACTGTATGTGTGAACATCAGAGACAACTTGCAGGAATTGCTTCTCTTCTCCTAGTATATGGGATCTGGCCAACGGAAGCATACAAACAAACAAAAACATCCCCTTTGACTGATACGTGGAAATATACCAGAAGGGAGCAAATAAGAAGCAGAAAGAGATCAATAGGATGTTACTGCTCTAATCCAGGCAATAAGCAATATGGGTGGACATTATCGGAGATGGACCCAAATGCAAAGCTCTCAGACAAGCTTTGGAAACTTGTCTGGGGAATGGATGAGTCATCATTTACCTCTTCAAGGCTCCAAAGTGGCTATGTTTATGAACATTGGCTCAATAGAAAGACAACCTTTTCAGTTCCCTAAAAAAAAAAAAAAAAAAAAAAAAAAAAAAAAAAAAAAAAAAAAAAAAAAAACTGGGTGGTGAGGATGGAGAAGGGGAAAATCATTTGGAATATTGGCCTTGGCCATAGATTTGGGGAGTAGGATACATGTAAGAACAGTAGGGGCCCATGGTAAATTCTATAGTTAACAACAGAAAGCAGTCAATACAAATGGGTTAGGAAAAAGAATAAGAACACAGCTTCATGAAGGAAAAGAACATAGCAGCTTATCTTTCATGTTACTAAACATAGCTGATTGTCTGACAAGAGTGGGAATAGGGGCTAGTAAGAAGTGTTATGCCTTCATTCAAGGCTACACTTCTAATTCTGCATTTTAAAATGGTATAATACTTTCTTAGGATGCTGAATAGTTCCCACTGAGCAATATGGCTAGGGGTAGGGATGATAGTAGCTCATATCCTGTGATGGTCACTGTTACAATGCTATGATTTTTTTGGATGGTTGGGAGGTTGGGAATATTAGATGAAGTTTTCATGTGTGCTCATTTCTGCTTATCCTTGGTTTATCAGGATACAAAACCATCACCAGGGGCAATAAGGGGGCAATAAGGTATATTCCATACCTTCAATTTTAAAAATGAGCATGATTTCCAAAGAGTGGATGTATCATAAGTTATTGAAATGTCTTACCATTCCCCATCACACATACACCTTGGTTGGAGATATTTAGGTTGTTTCCAACTCTGATGGCAAACCTTCGTGTTTATATATGGTTGGTATTAAAGTTAATTTTTAGAAGCAGAATTATAGAATAAAAATAAATATTAGTAAATATTGTAATATATATTCTTGAATAGCCTTCAGTGCATAGAGATATATGTAGCAAAATGTCTCACTTCCTGGCAAAGAAGAAAAGGGAGGAAGAGGAAGATGGATGGTGGGAGGGAAGGATAGAGAGAAAGACCACTCTGGATTATTGTTTTAGAAATGTGTCATTATAGCCTCAAGAAAGGAACTGTAGTTTGAGGGGTGAAAATTCCAATCTGCATTACATCAGTGCTCCAGGCCATATTCACTTTTTTATGGCCTTAAAATCCTAGAATACTTTTTTGAAACTTTTGGACACTGTCTTTCTTTATGCCTTTATCTATTCTTCTCTCATATATTACTTCCTGACTGCAGTTTCCCCTCCCTTCTCTACTCCCACTTCCCCCAATGCATTCTGACTCCCACAGATCCACTCCTCTTCCATTTCCCTTCAGAAAAGAACAGGCCTCCCAGGGATATCAGCCAAACATGGCATAATAAGTTACAGCAAGACTAGGCACAAACCTTCATATCAAGGCTAGGTGAGGCAACCCAATTGGAGGAAAAGTGTCCCAGGAATAGGCTAAAATGTCAGAAAATCCCCATTCCCATTGCTAGGAGTCCCCCACCAGAACACCAAGCAGAATAGCATGATATTCTGCTCTACTAGTGACAGAAGCTTATACCCAATAATCATCAGAGAGGCTTCATCTAGCAACTAATGGGAGCAGATGTAGACACTCATGACCAAATATTAGGTGGAGCTCAAGAAACCCCACAGAAATGGGGAAGGAAGGATTGTAGGAACCAGAGAAGTGGATGACATAAGAGTCAACTAAGCATGGCTCATAGGGGTTCACTGAAACTAAAGCAAAATCAGGGAGCCTAGAATAATTTTTAAAGACCAAGTCTCACATATCCTGGACTGGTCTTGACCTTGTTTTGCATTCTATTGTTGTCTTGATTTCTTCTAGCCTCCACCTTTCAGGTTCTGGGGTTACAGATATGCACCTGTTTATGCTGGACTAGGGATAAAACTCGGAGTCTGTGCATGCTAGACAGATGCTCTAACAACTGTGTAGAATCCCCAGCACCCACTTTTTAAAAATAAGAATTGCATAGAATCACAGAGGGCTATGAAATTATTCTTCAAAACACCAAACAATCTAATTAAAAAGTGGGGTGCAAAACTAAATAAACAATTCTCAATAGAGGAATCTAAAATGGCTGAAAGACATATAAGAATGTGTTCAACATTCTTAGCCATCAGGGAAATGCAAATCAAAACAACTCTGAGATACCATCTTACTCCTGTCAGAATGGCTAAAATCAAAAACACCAATGACAGTTTACGCTGTAGAGGATGTAGAGAAAGGGCAACACTCCTCTACTGCTGGTGGGAGTGCCAACTTGTACAGCCACTTTGGAAATCAGTATGGTGATTCCTCAGGAAAATGGGAATCAGTCTACCACAAGATCCAGCAATTCTACTCTTAGGCACATACCCAAAAGAAGCACATTCATACAACAAGGACATCTGTTCAGCAATGTTCATAGCAGCATTATTTGTAATAGCTAGAACCTGGAAGCAACCTATATGCCACTCAAGTGAAGAATGGATAGAGAAAATGTGGTACATTTACACAACGGAGAACAACTTGGCAGAAAAAAAATGGAATCATGAAATTCCCAGGCAAATGGATGGAACTAGATGAAACCATTCTGAGCAATGTAACACAGTCATAAAAAGACAAACATGGTATGTATTCACTCATATATGGATTTTAGACCTAGAGCAAAGGATTACCAGCCTACAATCCACACTGCCAGAGAAGCTAGGAAACAAGGAGGACTCTAAGAGAGACATACATGGTTCCCTGGAGAAGGGGAAAGGGACAAGATCTCCTGAGCAAAATGGGAGCATGGGGGAAGGAGAGGGAGCTAGGAAAATGAGAAGGGGAGGAAGGTGGGGTGAGGAGGACATGATGTAGCAGGAAGGTTGAGTCGCGGGAAGAATAGAAGGAGAGCAAGATAAGAGATACCATAATAGAAGGAGACATTTTAGGTTTAAGGGGAAATCAGGCACCAGGGAAATGTCTTGAGATCTACAAAGCTGACACCAACTAACAATCTAAGCAACAGAGGAGAGGCTACCTTAAATGCCCTCCCCTGATAATGAGATTGGTGACTGACTTATATGCCATCCTAGAGCCTTCTTCCAGCAGCTGGTGGAAAGTAAAAGCAGACACTCACAACTAAACACTGAACTGAACTGGAATCGAGTTTCAGAGAAGGACAAGTGATGAGCAAAGGGGTCCAGACCAGGCTGGTGAAACCCACAGAAACAGCATGACCTGAAACATCGGGAGCTCTTGGTCCCCAGACTGATAGCTGGGAAACCAGCATGGGACTGATCATGACCCCAGGCATGTGGTTTCAGTGAGGAGACCTCAGAAATCCATGGGGCCTCTTGTAGTAGATCAGTACTTATCCCTAGCGTAAGTGTGGACTTTGGGAGCCCATTCCACATAGAGGAATACTCCCTGTGCCAAGGCACATGGGGCTGGGCCTAGGCCCTATCCCAAAGTATCTGACTGACTCTGAAAATCCCTGTAGAAGACCTCACCCTCCCTGGGGAGCAGAAAGGATATGTGATAGGTAGGGTTTTATTTGAGGGCAGGGTGGCAGGGGAGGAGGGGAGGGAGAGGGAACTGGGATTGATATGTAAAACAATCTTCTTTCTAATTCAATAAAAAATGAAAAAAAAAGAAGTTAACTCCTACATTACAGTCAACAGGCAGCTTTCTGGGGTTGGAGGCGCATCCTAGTGCTGAAAACTCTTTCCAAGCAAGCATCAGTTGTGAGGACTGGAGTTGTGATTCCCAGGACCTCCATGAATGTCAGTAAGGTGTAATGACTCACTTGTAACCAGTGTTTTGACAGAAGAGGCAGGTGAATTCTGTGAGTAAGTTGGAACAATATGGAATAACTCTGGACTTAACTAGAGAACATACCTCAGAGAGCATGTTTGTGCACACCTTTATTCTCAACATTTGGGAGGCAGAGGCAGGTAGATATCTGAGAGTTTGAGGCAAGTCTTGTCTACATAGTGAATTCCAGGACACACAGAGCTATTGAGAGAGACTCTATCTCAACACACACACACACACACACACACACACACACACACACACACACACACAGGGGAGGGGGGGAGACAGGGAGAGAGAGAGAGAGAGAGAGAGAGAGAGAGAGAGAGAGAGAGATCCTGTACCAAGGTAGAGAGTGAATAATGAATACTACCAAGATCATGCATGCCCATACTGACACACATGTGAACACACACACACACACACACACACACACACACACACACACACGTACACCACACATACAAATGCACACACATAGGGAATAAAGAAAAATAGGGAAATTTCTAGCTACTGTCCAAAAGAGATCTTTATTAATAACAAGGAACATGAGGATTTAGTCATCTTCCATTTTGGTGAAGCATGGCATTACCCTAAAAGGAAACTGAGGCTGAGTAAACTCAGGCATGCATTTCCATGGTGCTTATTCAAATGGAGGCTAGGTCATTTTCCTGCGTTTACTGGCTTGGTCATCTCTGGTTCCTACAGATGCTCTCTTTTCCATCTGGACATGTATTGAGTGACACCTGTGGATCCTAAGGTCAATTGGAATTAACTGCCTCACTCTAATCACTGAGTTTTGAGCAGCTAGAAATGTTCTGGCCTGCCTGGAGGATCTATGCAGCTTGAGAACAGCAATTTCATTTCCTCCCACATCCATATAGCAATTTCAAAGATGTCAACTGCTCTCTTAGCCCAGATTGAAAGGTTACAGGTTTTGGGCTCCAGGGAAACACTGGGACTGATTGTCCTTTAAGATGAGAGAGTTACTAGAACATTTACTGATGTCACAGATAGACAGACAACAGTGTGGTAGGGGCTCTGAGGAGAGTTCAAGACCATATGGCAGAGTGGAGGTCCTTCTAATAGGTTTCAGAGGAAGGGGGACATTCTATGCCTTATAGTTAATGCATAGCCCATCATACTTGCTTGCAATTAAGATGTGTCTCTTTTCTAGGAATTTGGGGAATGGAGGATATCTAACATGTTAGGGAAGGAATGTGTGACCTAGAGGAAACCGGGAAGTGGGAAGGAGAGGCATGCTTAATTAATGTCCCTCCACATAGAGGCTCTGCTCTTGGTAGGCTGTAATAGTTTGGAGTCTGTTTGGTAGGGGAATGTGAAGAATCACCTGGGAGGGGCAGGAGACATGGCCGAAGGTAAGAATGAGCTGAACAACAGCCAAGTGTGAATGCTAACACAGGCCTCTGGATGCTAACAGCAAGGATCCTTATGAGTGTGTATAGGTGACACACAAACCTGTGATTTGAAACCTCTGAGAGACTTGAGGGTGTTTGTAAGTAGAGAGGGTCCTAAATTGTTCTTATTTATTGTTTCCTTTCTGTCAGTTTATCATTTAATGTCTTTACCTCACCAAACATTACTGAATTTGTTTATGTTTTATTGCTGTTATGAGATATATGACAAAAAATATTAAGAAAGTAAGTTTTTATCTGGGCTCATAGTCTGAACATATAGCCCATCGTGGTGGGACAGGCTTGATGTCAAGTGGTTAAGGTATCTGTCTGCTCCTCTGCAGCTAGGAAACAGTGTGAGATCAACGCTGATGCTCAGCCTCCATTCTCCTTGTTATTCAGTTCAGGATCTCAGCTCAAGGAATGGCACTGCCTACAGTTAGAATGAGTCTTCCCACCTTAATTTACATAATACAGTAATTTCCTCATAGACATATCCAGAGGTTGGCTTCCTTGATGATTCTAAATCTTGTCAGGTTGGCAATCCAGACTAATACCTGAGTTATGCCATGCCCCACTCAGCTTCTGCAAGACCAGAGTATTGTGGAATATTCAATCACACTGACACTCCAAGGCTGTTAATGCCATTAACTTTGAATCAGGGGTGGAGTCAGTGACTAGCTGACCAGAATTAGCCATAGAGAAGCCAGGAATATGGATAGAGAGATACACAGGAAAGTGAAAAGAGGGACTTGATTTTTTTGTTGTGTTTTCAGTCTGGAAAGTTTGGAGAGAGGGTCAGCTGGTCATTCCTCTGCCACTTTCTCCATCTACCAGATTCCACCCCCCCCATATCTGACTCCAGAGTTTTTATTGGTAATAGGACAACTTAGATAAACACATCATCTGGCATTCAATGCAGGGTATGAGCTATGAGGCAGCTTTCTGAAGCAGGAGTCCTGCTTCATTCATTCTGTCATTCAGGGAGCTCCCAGGCCTTTGCCTCCCACCAGGTGGCCTTCTCCTGTAAGACCCCTGTGTCTGCTTCTCAGGCAGCTCACTTCTCCCTGTGTGTTGCAGGCTTTCCTTAGGTCCACTCCCCATGCTGCCCCTGTGCCAGCCTGGCTGGCTCTACACCCACTCACACCCACTCAGGCTTCTTCTGCTGCTGCAGCCACCATATACCCCTCCCCCTGACATCATAATATCCTTTTCTATGGACAAACTTGTAGGGAGCCATCCCTGCATTCTCCATTACAAGATGGCGCCTGCATCCGGCAGGCACCGAATGTAAACAAGATTATTGCGCAGGCGCTGGGTAATTTTCCATTCCTTGATCTCTGCCTATTCCGTGGTGTCATATGGCCGGATGAGCTGCAGCCAATCATGGGGTGACACGTCCGAGGCGGCGGTTGCCAGCCTTTATTAGGGGACGGGATTCTTGGCTCGGGGTCTCCGCTCTGGGAAGCTTATGCTCTTTCACTCTCAAGATGCATTAAAGCTTGTCTGCAGAAGGATCCGAGTGTCCTGTGTATGATTTCTTGCTGGCGAGAAATACAGAGCGTGCGCGGGACATATGGTGCCGAAACCCGGGAACATGTGAACATCTCCAGCACCGCGGAGACCCCTCTAACGAGGCGGATTCAGAACTGCAGGGTGGTAAATTCGGAGAGGTATGATTTTTCTGGACTTTGGCTTGGGAATGTTGCTATTGCGGGAGGTTAATATGCTTTTACTAGGAGCTATTTTGACTTTTCTCACTGTTGTAGCAATCTTAAAGAAGTCCAGAATTACATGTCAGAAACCGAATGTAGTGAGAGGTGGGGCGCGCAGGGCAATAAAAAAGGAAAAAGGACCTCCCGGGATGTCTAGTGACAAGGGAGTGTGTGTAAGAAGAGAAACTGCAACGAATAAGGAAAAAGGACCTCCCGGGGTGTCTAATGACAAGGGAGTGAATAATTTGTTAGATGACTCTATAAATAAGTTTAAAGCTTTAAATCTTGATAGCTCTGATGACTCTGAAAGCTCAGGAGATGAAGTCTTAAATACTAGGGAAACAGCTCAGCTAGATGAAAAAGAAACAAAAAAGGGGAGAGAGAAAATAGGGGATAACCGGTCACACCCCGGTAAATTTAAGAGACCTGTTAATCCAGCGGGTGTACTTCCATCAGCACCCCCATTATTTGGTACCGACTCCTTTTTACCATTAGAGGAGCGGAGAAAATTGCAGATGGCTTTCCCAGTCTTTGACAGGGGAAAAGGCCGCACATGTTATTCAAAACTTCTTAGAGGCCTGGGGTGCCTGGGAAAAGCCTCATATCCTAAAGATGCTCAAGTAATTTATGTATGCTTGTTTTAAAATGTTCTATTTCCTGGTACGGCCATTTTGTAGCTGGTCACATGACTGACGGTAGCCATTTTGCTAAAGTTAAAAAAAGGATACTTAGACCGCCATCTTAACTAAAGGTTACCGCATGGAAATTAGAGGTACCATCTTAGAAACAAGTTTTTCAGTTAAGATTTAAAATGTTAAAGCTTCTATATATTAAAGAAAGACCTTAAGGGAATTTAAATTTCTTTTTAAAACCAGTTTTCAAATGTTTGATTTTATTAATGTTTGTGTTTAAAGAGCTTCAATTTAGAATTTTTAAGCAAAGCCTGACAATGTAAAGTTCTTGTTTTGTAAAAGATGCTAATCTATTATGTTGGTAGCACACACCTTTAAGCTCAGGGTGTTGGTGACACACGCCTTTAAGTTTTGGGCGTTGGCGGCATACGCCTTTAATCCCAGCACTCGGGAGTAAGAGACAGATGGATCTTTATGAGTTCAAGGCCTGCCTGGTCCGACAGATCGAATTCCAGGACAGGCTCCAAAGTCACAAAAAAAACCCTGCCTCAGAAAGAAGTTAAGCTACTGTTTAAGAAAGTTCAGCTGTATTACAAAAATAAGACTTTACCTAGCCACCTGTGTGCTTCTTAAAAACAGATAATGGGCCGGCTTATACCTCTCAAAAGTTCCAGCACTTCTGTAGACAGATCTGACTGGCTTACCTTATAACCCTCAAGGACAAGGCATTGTGGAACGTGCCCATCGCACACTTAAGTCTTATTTAATCAAACAAAAGGAGGGAATGGGAGCATCCTTACCCTCGGTGCCAAGAGTTGCAATATCCATGGCACTCTTTACCCTTAATTTTCTAAACATTGATGCTCAGGGCCATACTACAGCCAAGCGTCACACCTCAGAACCTGAAAGGCCAAAGGAAATGGTAAAATGGAAAGATATCTTAACTGGTCTTTGGAGAGGCCCGGATCCTATTCTCATAAGATCCAGGGGAGCTGTATGTGTTTTCCCACAGGATGAAGAAAATCCCCTGTGGATCCTGGAAAGACTCACCCGAAGAGCCCCTTCGGACCTTCAAAAGTCGGAACTCCACCCTCTCCCCGGGAGTTGAGAGCCGCTATTATCCAGATTAACTCCTGTCCTTGACGGAGGGACTGTCATCATGGATTGCTTCAGCTGTCTCCTATTTTAAGGAATGGGTGGAGGTGGGATTGTTTGGTGCAGCCGTTTGCTGCGGATTGATGTTGCTTCTCTGGCTGGTCTGTAGGCTCAGGGCTCAAACTAAGAGAGACAAGGTGGTTATCGCCCAAGCGCTTGTAGCTTTGGAACAAGGGGCTTCCACTGATATTTGGCTAACTATGCTTAAGCAATAGGCCGCTGGCCAGACAGCTCTTGCACACCCGGAGCCTAGGCTCATTGCACAGGGTAGAGTGCCTGGCTTGAGCAGCCCATGAGGGATGTCGAGCAAGGCATCGCACAGAGAGTTGCCCAATATGCAGGCTTCTCTGGGAGGCATGTTGTCCTGCATAAGGGTTGCCTGCCCTAGTCTCCCTTTCCCAGAAAAACGGCAGAGGACAGGTCGAGAGCGCTTCGGGTCAAGCTAACAGCCTGATGGCGACTCTTGTACACAGTCTTAATATTTGATTGGGAAGGTACAACCTCTGCCTCTATCCCTCAACATTTGGGTGACCTATTTGCTTGTAAAAATATAAAGCCTTATCATTAATTAATAAAAAAGGGGGAGATGTAGGGAGCCGTCCCTGCATTCTCCATTACAAGATGGCGCCTGCATCCGGCAGGCACCGAATGTAAACAAGATTATTGCGCAGGCGCTGGGTAATTTTCCATTCCTTGATCTCTGCCTATTCCGTGGCGTCATATGGCCGGATGAGCTGCAGCCAATCATGGGGTGACACGTCCGAGGCGGCGGTTGCCAGCCTTTATTAGGGGACGGGATTCTTGGCTCGGGGTCTCCGCTCTGGGAAGCTTATGCTCTTTCACTCTCAAGATGCATTAAAGCTTGTCTGCAAAAGGATCCGAGTGTCCCGTGTATGATTTCTTGCTGGCGAGAAATACAGAGCGTGCAGGACACAAACTGAAAAGTCAGCAGACCTGATGAGACACCTGGGAATTCTAAAGGAGAGAACTAGGTTATATTAAAAATATTTCCCATGTTAAGAATGGAGAATGTTCTTGAAATTCAGGAAGTTGGGACTCTGATGGCTTGAAACTGGAGAAAATAAATGAAGGAATAAGCAACTTAATTGAAATTGACATAATGTCCATTTTGATTACCATCAGTTTGGTAATTCATATTTTGTCACTTTAAAAAAGTGGTTTGATAACTGTGCCGAATATGATAAGAATCAAAACTTAGAAAGACCTACTAATACAACTAATAAAAATATTCACACACAGAGGAATTTAGAGGAGAACCTACCACACCATTGTATGATAAAACTAAAGAGAAGCAGTCCAAGGTTATTAGAAAACCAAACTCAGTTTATCCAACTTCGATATAAGTACAACACTAGATGATAGGGAACCTTGAGGTTTTGCATAAGATAAGTGAAATCCAGTATAAATGTTAAATTTGAGGAGATTTAAGGAAGTGGACATTTCATATGGTATGCATTCACTTTATGTGAAGCAGATGTTAAATTCCTGGGAACTCCTCCAAGACTATGAAGATTTAGCTACAGCAATATTGAAAGGTAGTCCTCAGTTACAATGGAGAACATGGTGGAAAAAGGGAAGCTAGGGTCACAGAACAATGAAATAGGGTTAGAGGTATTGCTATTTCCCAAGAACAGTTTCTGGGATAAGGTCTATATGCTGAATTGCAAAAACAGTGTAAATTTAATGATCGCATTTTGGCTTTAGATCATTTAGCAGGTTGGAATGCTTGGAACAGGTTGAAGAATCAGGAAAGAGGACTGAGTCATTTATAGAAATTATACAAGGCCCAAAGAAGCCTTCACTGATTCTTTTTTTTTTTTTTTGCGAAGCTTGACTTCAGCCATAAATAGAATGGTATCAGATCCAGTACTTAGACAAATAATAATTGCATCTTTTCCTTTTGAAAATGCTAATTCAGAATGCAAAGGGCTTATTAGTTCTTTAAAGGCAATATCACCATCCATAGATGAATGGATCAGAATTACAGCTGATATTGGGTCTCTCACTTATGATGCTGCTTTGATAAGAGAAGTGACTTCTAAAATAAAAAATTAAAATGTCAGATGTTTTAATTGAGGTATACAAGATCATCTGAAAAAGGATTCTAAATAAGGCATTCCTAGAAACAATGTCATTCTAGAGATAATCCAAAGACAAAGACAAAGACATCTGGAGTATGCAGAAGATGTGACAAAAACAGGAATTGGATTAATGAATGCAGATCAATAAGGGATAAGCATCCCTTATTGTCATCAGGAAATGTCTTAGGCCAAATACAAAATTTGGTTCAATCATTTCCTATCAGCATCACAGAAACTCATCCACAGAATAATTAAAACAGGTAATGCCTGTAGTTAAAAATGGCACTGCTCTGGATGACAGGACACCTTCAGTAGATAAAACAAAATTTTCAGAAGACACCATAAAAATATTTTGGCAAACTTATATACCTCACCAGAGCTAAAAATACAGATAAATGCCATTGTAATTGAAGATTTGGTTGACACAGGTACCAATGTAGCTATAATTTCATGAAAATCTTGGCATCCAGATTGGCCTCTTCAGGAGGTAAATATTCAGCTTCTAGGGATTGGAATTTTATCTCAGGGAAAACAAAGTACATGGTGGATCAAGTGTACAGGGCCAGAAGAACATATAGGGAAATTAAAGACAGACATGGCTAACATAGCAATAGATTTACTGAGATGTGATTTGTTATAACAATGGAAAACACAGGTTAACACTTCTCCAATCTCAGAAACAAACCATAAAATAAAGAATGCTTCTGAGATAAATATTAAAAGGTATTATCAAGAACAGTTACTTACCACTCAGGGTGTGCATAAGCAGGGCCCAACAGTACAACCCTACCTCTAAAATGGTTAAATGACAAACCTGTGTGGCTGGAATAATGGCCTTTTACATTAGAATAATCATAGGTACTAAAACAGGAGCAGCTAAATCCTGAAAATATTGAAGAATTGATCAGTCATTGGAACTCTGTATCTGTCATTAAAGGGAAACCTGGTAAATGGAGAATGGTAGCAGATCCAAGAGCTATTAATAAAGTGATCCAGCCAATGGACTCTTTACAGCCTGGAATTCTCTTGCCTCCTTTATTATATAATGCATGGTCTACTATAGTGATTGATTTAAAGACTGCAGTTTTTTTTAAACTATATTTTTACAAGAAAAGAATAGAGAAAATTTTGCCTTTACACTGTGAAGGGGGATGTCCTTCTTCATATATGTTTCTCTTATTGATTAATGAATAAAACCTGGTTGGTTAGTAGCCAGGCAGGAAGTATGGGCAGGGCTACCAGACAAGGTGGGTGATTGGGAGAGGAGGCAGAGAGAAGCCTTATGGAGACGCTATGTAGCCGAGGAAGGAGTAATAGATCTGGACCCTTCTCTGGTAAAATAAGACCATGTAGAAATAGTTAGATTATTAGAAATGGGTTAATAATTAAGAGAGAGTTAGTCAATAAGAATCCTTAGAGATTTGTCAAATAGTTTCTAATTAATATAGGTTGCTATGTGTTTATTTGGGGCTAAACTGCTGCGGGACCAGGTGGTAGGAAAGCTCCTTCTATAACACTGCCTACTTATAACAGTTCCCAGCCTATTAAAAGTATCAGTGGAAAATTATTCTACAAGGGATGTTAAACACCTCCACGTTTTATCATTATTTTGTGCAACAGCTATTAGAAATAATTGGTAAACAATGTCTTCAATCTATAATTTACTATTATATAGTTGATATCTTACTGGCTGATTCAGACATAGATACATACCTTTGAAAAAATGTTAGAAGAAGTAAATAAAATCCAGTATATTTTCATGGTCAAACAGAGATGTATTTTACATAGATGGTTTTTGTACACTCTAGAGATCTACAGAACATGGCACTTAAGATGCTTTAATGACATAAGGCTTTTCATAACAGTGAGATATGTCTGCTTCTGGCAACACCAATCTACCTCAGAAAAGATGATGAGCATTGAGGAACTTCCATATGGAGTTTGCTTTCATTGTGTCAAAGTTAGTCATTGGGCAAGGAATTGCCCTTGCTGCACCTGCTGACAGTATGCTGTCTAAACTGGATAAAGAGAACACAAAAGAATGTGACTGCTGAACTTTGCCAAGACAAGGTGGAACAGTCCTTCCAAATTCATGCTAAACAGAAGTATGTAAAATATTCTAGGTCTGTAGGCTGAAGATGTATGCTTCATCTTTGCAGAGGAACCTTGGAGCAACTAGGCTAGACAGCCAGCATTTCTGTCATTTCTATAGTTTCGGAAGTTGTTTGCTCTGCATTTCCTGTTTGCTCAGGTAATAGGATATCCTCCTCGAGTCTCTGATGTGGTTGAAGTCTAGATAGTTATACCACTTTCTTTGTTACCAATTTTAGAAAAGAAACTTGCAAAAGAGATGTAAAGTTTATAATGTTGAGAGGCATAAAAGCTCAATATGTTTATCTAAGAAATGTTTTAAAGTCTAAAATGACATTTTAGGCTTTTAATGCAAGTTATGATAGAAAGTGATTTAGTTACAAAACATTGGATTCATCAAGATAGGATAGATAATATTTTCTTGATATTTGCCAAATAGAAATATACTGGACATTATGAATGTAATTCTCACCTGATAATTATTCTTATTGTATATAGTTTTACTTTTTTAGAGCTAAAACCTTTCCTTTATATTTAGAAAATACCTGATAATTATTCTCATTCTATATAGCTTTACTGTGCCAGTGGTAAAACCTTTCCTTTTTATTTAGACATAAAAGGGAAATATTTCAGGATATTTGATTATACTTACATTCTGAGACTGTTTTAATAAAGTTAACCTTGAATATGGGGGTGGAGTCAATGACTAGCTGACCAGAATTAGCCATAGAGAAGCCAGGAATATGTGTAGAAACATACATAGGAAAGAGAAGGGAGGGATTTGAAATTTCTCGTGTGGTCTGTTTCAATTTGGAAAGTGTGAGTGTCAGCTTGTCATTCCTCTGCTGCTTTCTTTTTTCATAATTTATTTATTCTTTTAAATTTCATTTTACATTCCAACCACAGTTCTCCCTCTCACCACTCCTCCCCTCCAGCCCACACCAAGTCCAATCTTCCTCATCGATAAGGGCTTCCATGAGGAGTCAATAAAGTCTGGCAAAACATGTTGAGTCAGGGTCAAGCCCCTCTCCTATGCATTAAGGCTGAATATGGCATCCCACCATAGGGAATGAGCTCCACCAAGCTAGTTCATATAGCAGGGCTCCTGAGATAATCCAAACTACACAACTGTCTCCCACATAAGGAGGGCCTACTTTGGTCCCCTGGAGTCCCCATAGCCGTATGTCTAAAGTTCATGAGTTTTCATGAGCTTGATTCAGCTGTCTCTGTAGATTTCTCCATCAACCTTGACCTCCCTTACTCATGTATTCCCTACTCCCTCCTTTACACTGGATTATTGGAGCTCAGCCTAGTGCTTGGTTGTGGATCTCTGCATCTTCTTCCATCAATTTTTGGATAAGGGCTCTACTGTGATAGTTGGGGTATTCACCAATCTGATTACAGTGGTAGACCACCTCAGGCAGGGTCTTGACTGTTGCTAGTAGACTAAGCTGGAGTCATCCTTGTGTATTCTTGGGAATTATCCTGGCACTAGTTTTCTCCCTAAGCCCATAGTAGCTCTCTCTATTAAGATATCTCTTTCAAGGACAATATTGAAGAGGTATGGAGAGAGTGACAGCCTTGTCTTGTCCCTGATTTTAGAGGCCATGTAGCCACCAAAGAAGTAACAGGTTCAGGCATTCTCTGGTAAGGCAAGACCATGCCACGTGGAAATACTTAGATTAATAGAAATATGTTAATAATTAAGAGAGAGCCCTCTCTTCTCTTTTCTGCAGAGATGCTGAGCAGACGTGATGTAGACCCCAACAGAGTAAGAGGCCCAGACCTTTTCTCCAGTAAGATAAGGCCATGTGGAAAAACTTATGTTATTAGAAATGAATAATAATTAAGACTGAGTTAGCAAATAAAAAACCTTAGCCAAAGGCCAACATGATTTATAACTAATATAGCATCTGCATATTTCTTTGGGGCAGAGAAGGGTGGTAGGACTTACCTGGGCCAGAAAAAATCTCACGTTACATGAGAATGTTTCTTACAAGCATTTTCCCTGAAATTTTCTTTATCACCAATTATAATTGATTTTTCTACTGTAGATATGTGATCTATTTTATTTAAAGACAGATTTAAAAACAATTGCATGTAAAGAAAAGGAAGTACATGAGGGAATTGATTTTATCATATATTTCAAGATATTTTATTAATTCCTGTATAAAAAAACACTCCTGACAGGTAATTTTTAAAAATGCTTGTTGTGGTAATTGTGATTTTTCAAGTTGTCTTGCAAAGATTTTAATTATTATTGCACTGCTTGACTACATTCAAAACCTCCTAATGTGTCAGTAAAATAAAATTTCCTCGTGTAATGTTAAAAAAGTAATTAAGAGACAGCTAGCTAATAAGAAGTCTGAGCCATCAGCCAGTTTATAATTAATATAAGCCTCTGTGTTTCCTTGGGACTAAACAGCTGCCAGACCAGGCAGAACAGAAACTTCTGTCTACAGACCTCTGTCAGATGTGGGGTTGGTGAAGATTTTTTCCCCATTCTGTAGGCTTCTGGTTTGTCTTACTGACCATGTCCTTTACCTTACAGGATTTTAGTTTCAGAAAGTCTCAGTTATTGATTGTTGCTCTCAGTGTCTGTGCTACTAGTATTATATTTAGGACTCCTGTGCCAATGCATTAAAGGGTACTTTCCACTTCCTTTTCTATCAGGTTCAATGTAACTGGATTTATGTTGAGGTCTTTGATCCACTTGGACTTGAGTTTTCTGCATGGTGATAGATATAGATCTGTTTGCCATCTTCTGCATGTTGACATACAGTTATGCCTGCACCATATGTTGAAGAGGCTTTCCTTTTTCCATTGTACCATTTTGGCTTTTTTGTTAAAAATCTGGTCTTCATAGGTGTGTGGACTAAAGTCAGGGTCTTCAATTCAATTCCATTGTTCCACATGTCTGTTTTTATGCCAATGCCAAGCCGTTTTTTTATTACTATATCCATATAGTAGAGTTTGAAGTCAGGGATCATGATGCCTCCAGAACTTCCTTTATTGTACAGGATTGTTTTAACTATCCTATGTTTTTTGTCTTTTCATATGATGTTGAGTATTTTTTTGGAGGTATGTGATGAATTGTGTTGTGATTTTGATAGGAATTGCATTGAATCTGTAGATTGCTTATTTTTTATTATGTTGGCCCTACCTATTCAAAAGCATGGGAGATCTTTTAATTTTCTGATATCTTCTTCATTTTTCTCCTTAGAACCTTAAAGTTCTTGTCACACAGGTTTTTCACTTGTTTGAGTTACCCCAAGATATTTTATATTTGTGACTATTGTAAATGGTGTTGTTTCTCTGATTTCCTTTTCAGTCCATTTATCATTTATATATAGGAGAGCTACAGATTTTTGTTGTTGTTTTGATCTTGTATACTACCACATTACTGAAGGCATTTGTCAGCTTTAGCAGATCCAAGTAGAGTTTTGGGGGTCAGTTATGTATACTATTATGTCATCTGTGATTAGTGATAGTTTGACTTCTTCCTTTCCAATCTGTTTCCACTTGATGTACTTTTGTTGTCTTATTGATCTAGCTAGAAGTTCGACTGCTATATTGAGTAAATAGGGAGAGAGTGGACAGTCTTGTCTTGTTCCTGATTTTAGTGGAATCACTTTGAGTTTCTCTTCATTTAATCTTTTGTTGGCTGTCACCCTGCTGTATATTGCTTTTAGATATGCCCCTTATATCCATGATCTCTCTAAGACATTTATCATGAATGTGCATTGGATTTTATTGAAGGGTTTTTCAGCATGTAATAAAATTCTTATGTGGTTTTTTTTGTTTGACTTTGTTTATGTGGTGGATTAAATTGACAGATTTCCATATGTTCAACCAGCCCTGCCTTCCTCCCACCCCTCTCTCTGTCTCTTGGAGAAAGCCACTTTGGTCATTGTAGATGATTTTTTGATGTGTTCTTGGATTCATTTTCCAGTATTTTATTGAGTATTTTTGCATCAATGTTCATGAGAGAGATTGGTCTGAAGTTCTCTTTGTTGCATCGTTGTATGGTTTGAATATCAGGGTTACTGTTGCCTTATAAAAGGAGTTTGACAATGTTCCTTCTGTTTCTATTGTGTGGAAAAGTTTGAGGAATATTGGAGTTAGCTCTTCTTTGAAACTCTAGTAGAATTCTGTGCTAAAGCCATCTGGTGTTGGGCTCTTTTGCTTTGGGAGACTTTTAATGACTTTCTATTTACTTATGGGCTATAGGTTTATTTAAAGTTTTTATTTGTTCTTGATTTAATTGTTTTATGTGATACCTATGCAGAAAATTGTCCATTTTTTTAATTTTCCAATTTTGTCTCGTACAGGTTTTTGAAACATGATCTAACGATTCTCTGGATTTCTTCAGTGTCTGTTGTTATGCCCCACTTTTATAGCTGATTTTGTTAATTTGGATATTATCTCTATGCCTTTTGGTTAGTTTGGATAAGGGTTTGTTGATTTTCTCAAAGAACCAATTATTCATCTGACTGATTCTTTGTATTGTTCTTTTTTCCCTACTTTTTTATTTCAACCCTCAATTTGATTATTTCCTGTCATCTGCTCCTCCTAGGTGAGTTTGCTTCTTTTTTCTTTTAGAGCTTTCAAGGATGCTATTATTTTCTAGTGCATGATTTTTCCAACTTCTTTATGAAGGTGTTTAGTGCTATGATCCTTCCTCTTAGCACTGCTTCCAGTGTTCCATAAGTTTGAATATGTTGTATATTCATTTCCATTGAATTCTAGGAAATCTTTACGTCTTCCTTGACCCAGGGATGATTCAGTTGGGCATTATTCAGTTTCCTTGAATTTGTAGGATTTCCAGTATTTGTGTTGTTGTTGAATTCTAACTTTGAGGCATGGTGATCTGATAAGATACAGGGGTTTATTCCAATTTTTTGTATCTGTTAAGATTTGCTTTGTTACAGAGTATGTGTTCAATTTTATAGAAGCTTCTATGGGGTGCTGAGAAGAAGGTATATTCTTTTGTGTTTGTGTGTAAAGTCCTATAGATGTCTGTTAAGCCCCTTGGAGTAGTAACATCTGTTAGACCCCTTATTTTTCTGTTAATTTTCTGTCTGGCAAACCAGTCCAGTGGCAAGAGAACAGTTTTGAAGTCCTCTACTATTAGTGTTTGGGGTCTGATGTGTGATTTAAGCTTTAGTAACGTTTCTTTTTACTAACATGGTTGCCCTTCTATTTGGGACATATATGTTCAGTATTGAGACTCTTTTTGTTGGAATTTTCTTGTGTTGAATGTGAAATGTCCTTCATCATCTTTTGAATGCCTTTAGTTTGAAATCTATTTTGTTAGATATTAGGATAGCTGCACTAGCTTGCTTCTTTTGTCTGTTTGCTTGGGAAGTCTTTTCCTAACCCTATACTCTTAGGTAATGTCTAAGTTGAGGTGTGTTAAGTTGAGGTGTGTTTCTTGTATGCAGCAGCAGGACAGATCCTGTTTTCATATTCATTCAGTAAGCCTGTGTCTTTTTATAGGAGAAATGAGGCCCTTGATATTAAGGGATATTGATGGCCAGTGATTGTTGAGTCATGTTATTTTTTGTCATTGTATTGTGTTACCCTGTTTTTTAGGATTTTCTGACATGGAATTATCTTTTGCCTGTGCTTTTCTAGGTACCTCTAACTTCCTTGCTTAGGAGTTTTCATTCTAGTGCTTTCTACAGGGAAGATTTGTGGATAGGTATTGTTTAAATATAGTTTTATCATAGAATATCTTGTTTTCTCCATCTGTGGTTGTTGGGTATAGTACTTTGGGTTGGCATCCATGATCTTTTCAAATATTCATAATGTTTGTCCAGGACCTTTTATCTTTCAGAGTCTCCATTGAAAAGTCAGATGTTATTCTAATGGGTCTGCCTTTATGTATCACTTGGCCTTTTTTTGCAGTTCTTAATATTCTTTCTTTTTTTCCTAATATTTTGTGGTTTGATTATAATTTCTTTTTTGACCCAGTCTATTTGGTATTCCTTCAGCTTCTTGTATCTTCATGGGCATTTCCTTCTTTAGGTTGGGAAACTTTTATTCTATAATTTTTGAACATATTTTCTATGACTTTGAGCTGGTATTCTTCTCCTTCCTCTATCCCAATCATTCTTAGGTTTGGTCTTTTCATGGTGTCCCAGATTTCCTGGACATTTTGTATTATGACTTTGTTGACTTTAATATTTTCTTTGATGATGAATTTATTCCCTCTATCGTATCTTCAATGCCTAAGATTCTCTCTTCCATCTTTGCATTCTGTTGGTTATACTTTCATCGGTAGTATCTGTTTGTTTACCCATATTTTACATTGCCAGAATTCCCTTTGTTTGTATTTTCTTTATTGCTTCTATTTCAATCTTCAAATATTGGACCTGCTTGTTTTTTTTCTTGGTTTTATTTAAGGGATTTGTTGACTTATTCCATTTTTGTCTTTTCCTCCATTTCTTTAAGGGAATTTTTCATTTCTTCTTTAGGGGCCTCTACCATCCATAAAGTTATTTTTAAGGTCATTTTCATCTGGTTCTTCTGCATTGGGATATTGTGGTTTTCCTGTTGTATTACCACTAGTTTTTTTCTGTTGCCCTTTGATGTTTAGGTTGTTGTATGTATTCTTGTATTGATGTCTACCCATCTCTTCTTCAGTCAGTACAGGTAGTGTCTTTGCCTCTTGATCCAACCTTTGCAGACAGTGTTTGTGTCTCAGGGATCCCCAGTTGGACCAATTTGTGTAGTCACTATCTGTGTCTCAGGGAGCCACTCTTGGTCAGCTCTCTTAGTTCTCTCTATGCAGTTGATGCCTGTATCTCAGGAAGCCACTCTTAGGGGCAGAGTGGTACTTGTAGGTTATAGGGTCTAGTGGTGGGTGTTGGTGTAGCCTGCCTGCAGGAGTATTTCCTGCTGACCTGCTATTGTGGCTGAGAAGGGTGGAGGAAGGGTTTTGGACTTTGCCCCAGGACCTAGGGCCTAGAGGCTGTTTGGTCCAGATGAGAAGCTGGTCACTCATCCTTTAGTCCTCTCTGTACAATAGATGTCTGTCTCTCAGGGAGCTGCTGAGGTTGCATGGGGATGGGTGGGTTGGGGTGTGGAGTGTGACTTACAGGGTCCAGTGGTGGGTGTTGGTATAGTCTGCCTCTCTGCTACTTTCATGATATATCAGGTTTTTATCCCAATATCTGACTCCTGAGATTTTATTAGTAATAGGACAAGTTAGATAAACACATCCACAGGGGATCCTTGGCTAGCATGTAGCTGTAAGTAGAAACCATGCTCTTCTATATTTTATTTTAATATTTTATCTCATCTGAAGGTTTGATTTTTCAAGCTTTAAAAAGCCAAATTAACTGTTCTCTGAGGCTTACCTATTAAGAGTAAAGAATAAAAAATTCTATCTAGAATCGTAATTTAATATATTGAAATGTTGTTCTTGCCCATGCCTATCATTCCAGGCCTCCATCAAGCTCTTTATTAAACTGTGCTTTTGTGTGGTGCCACTTGATTAGACCGAAGGACACTATTATGAGTGGCCCTGCAAAGATTATTATTTTGAGTACTGTCAGACTGTTGCTGAGGATAGTGTTTATTTTATCACATGCAGTCTCCTATATGGCAATCCACAGGGGGAAACCATGAAAACTAAGAGTAGTCATAATTTTGAGGAATTATTTTGTTTTTATTTTATGGACTTGTGAGTTATTTAAGTAATTAGGTACGAATCTTGTGGCCCATATATTTCTTACTACTAATCTACACTCACGGTGTTCAGACAGTAAATCAGAACATATAGTAGAGATTGGTTTGGCCATTTATGTTTTTGTGTTGGAACATTGTCTCATAATTGGACCGGGGAACAAAAAGCTTTCAAATCCACCCATGAAGAGCAAGAGCTCTGTTAAAATTGACTCTGTTCCTTCTTTGCATCTTGAAGGCATTAATAGAAACTGTTATGTAGCTAAGATCTAACTCTGTCCTGTATTAGAGTAAAAGAGAGACTGTAAAATTAACAGATGAGGTGTTAACAGGACTATGGAAAGGAAGCCAACACCGCTTTGTTGCATCATGGATCCAGCTCCAATAGGAATGATCAAACATCATGATTCACAGGGACCCTTTCTTGACTTCTAGTACCAACATAGCTAAAGAGATGTTTCTGTCAACTCTGCTATGTTGAAGATTCTTCCAAGAAGTCTATGTCTTCTGTGTTTCTGCCTAGATTGGGACACAGGCAGATTCCTGAGTGGCATGGAGGCAGAAAGGAATCAACATCCATATGGATGCCTGCAGCTGTTTGTCCTGTGTGAACAAAGCTATAGCTGGATCTGCAACTGTTTCTATTTCCTTTACATCTTGTTTAGTGTATCCTTCTTGTCTGATTCTTAGTTTGGGTGTCAGTTTAGTTCTACAACAATGGGCTCTAGATTCTGCTGCACAACTATTCCATAGTGGTTGCTTCACTGATGTAACCCTAATTGTCATATAGGCATTCATAAAATATAGGGTAAGGGACTGTACTCAAAATAGCCATAATAATAGCCTCTCCTATGTCTTTCTTGGGCAGGTCTATCACCATGAATTTCTGTCTCTTTCAGATGGGGTGTTTCAAATATAATCTTCCATTTCTCACTCAGTCATGTCTACTAGTGAATAAATCTATATGTATTGATTCACTTAGCCAATAGGTACTGAAAAATAATATCTAATGTATCTCAGTCACTTATCAGGTTCTAGGAACATAGACAAGCAAGCGTGATGTGAGTAGAGATAACCTGCAATTTCTAAAAAGTGGTGGGAGATAATGAAATGATGTTCATTTTCATAGTAGACATTGGAAGAGAACAATGCTTCTTCTCAGAATAGATCTGTGATCAGGGAAGACATCACTGGTAGACTCACAGTGACAAGTTCATTAGCCATCAGTATTCTCCAGAACAAAAGGGAAACCTAGCAGTGTCTGATCACCTTGCTAAGCGGAATAATTTGCATAAGGTTAGCTTTAGGGAAATGAGATAGAAGATGCAAATTCTCTTTTATAAATGTAGATTATAAAGCTCCAGAAAGGACAATTAGATAAAGATTGCCAAAAAAACTACATGTGATTTGAATGATTTGAATACAATACATTTTGATCATATCAACACCTGATTCCAGTTCAACTTCTTTTAGATCACTTGTGTGACATATCCCAGTCTCAATTTCATGTCTTCTTTTTCATCTTATTGAGTCCATATATATACAGGGGTATAAGACTATCAGTTGGGGTATGGGAAATCTAACAGAGGCCACTTCTCTGAAGAAAACTGATTCTCACTATTCCAAAAGACTTCAACTGCCAAAATTCGGCAAGAGCCTTAATCCAGGAATTTATGACTTACCTCAGCCTGTGTCTTTGCTCATTCTAGCCACAGCCATATGTATGTATAGTTCATTCTTCATGGCTCAGTGAAACCATATCGCTGCCCAGGAGAAAACCAAGAAGCTACAGTCTTTTTCTAATGGTAGTGTGGGAGCCCTGTCTTCATGAACTCATTTAAATTTAATGTCTTCTACAAAGCTCCACCTCCAAATATCATCACATTGTGTATGTGGCAAATGGTCAGTTACAATATGAATTCTGAGAGGATATAAACATTCTCCTCATAACAGAATCCCATTGAGTTATATCCTCTGCATCTCTATATTCAACATCAAGTTTATGACAACAAGTCAATACTTTTTGCATTCATGGCACATCTAGCTGACCTGTTGTACCCCTTGCTCCACTGTGGATTTACAAAGACAATATTTATCTTTGCCTTCCTTTGTGTCTCCACTAACTAGCTCAGCACCAACAAGCTGTTCAAAATTGCTGCTGCTCTTTCTGCTGTCAAGAGATGTGGCTCTGTGTGGGCACCTGCGTGTGTGTGTGTGTGTGTGTGTGTGTGGTATGTATGTATGTATGTATGTATATATATGGTGTATTTATGTATGTGTCGTATTGTTATATGTGTGTATGTGGTATGTGCATATATGTGCATATGTGTGTAGTGTATACATATATGTGCGTGCATGTATGTGGTGTATGCATGTGTGTCTGTGTAGTGTTTATGGAGAGTGGAGTATGTGTACTGTGGTGTGTGTGTGTGTGTGTGTGTGTGTGTGTGTGTGTGTGTTTCTATAACAGAGTAATATTGCCCTACCTCTTTGGAAGGGTTGACTTGATCATTTATGAGTCCACTGAGTGGCAGATGTCCTAGGGAATAATATGTTTTCACCATTTTCTGTTCTACTATTTTCATTTAGCTTATTTCATATTCATTCCAAGTTTGAACATCAATCCAATATTGTTTTTATTTAGAAAGGTAATGCTGTATTTCTTTGTGCTGATTTATTATCCTTTCCATGTGTTTGGTAATTGGATTATTTAGCAGTTTTTTTTCTCTCTGTATTTTCCACTGTATTTCTGAGTATTTAAAATTTTATTTATTTGTCTTCAGAAGAATTCTTTGTGATATAATTATAGGAATGGAATTTCTGGGTCAAAACTATGAACTATTTTAAAGGTTTTAATACTTTGCAACAGATTTTGCCTTAGAAATATTGAGCCCATTTACTGTGCCCCAAATTGTGTTCAAGTTCCTATTTCCCTACAATCTTATCATCAATGATTTCAATCATCTTTAACATCAGTTTGCCTTGTTTGCTAATGTTTTTATTAAAACGTGCTACAGTGAGCACCTTTTCATGGGGAAGAAGACTCA
Source organism: Cricetulus griseus (assembly GCF_003668045.3). Taxonomy (NCBI): domain Eukaryota; kingdom Metazoa; phylum Chordata; class Mammalia; order Rodentia; family Cricetidae; genus Cricetulus; species Cricetulus griseus. Next base: position 183,559,558 of record NW_023276807.1, on the reverse strand, counting down.
TAGCAGATTCATTCCCTTCTATAGCTAGCTTTTGTTTCCAGAATTCTAGAAATGTGATTTTATCAGAATCTCCATATATGGAATTCTGCAGTTAAAGGAAGCAGGAAACCAAATTTAAAATGGCTGAGCAGAGAACTTTTCTGTTTATCTGGACTTAAGTGCTATGCTTTCCCCTTGGTGTCCATTTCAGTACCATGCTAGGAGACAGCCTACTGAAGCAACTCAACCCCTCTGTCCTGTGCATGACAATACTAAACTAAATGGGTACTCTTCTTTAAGACTGAAGAGACTTCTCAAATGACTGTCCCTTCCCCCAAAGTCTGTTCCCTTGTGTCTTACTGAACTGCAATGGAATGCAAACTCATTTCTAAAGTGATTGTTACCACTGAGTCCATGTTACATTTTGTCTGTGTTCCTGCACTGAGAGAAGTTAGGCAATGGAAGAAACAGATCTATAATGGGTTACCAGTTAAGCCAGTTGCGGGAAAGGGGCAGGAGCAAGCTGCCTGCAAACCCTGAACACCTGAGTAAAATCAGGAGTATGGGGAAGAAGGATTGCAAACTAGATTAACAGCAACAGTATCTAAGTAAACACCAAAATATGATCATGCTCACAAAACCTGAACTCAAAAGAGTAAGACATAGCAGGATATAAAGGTATACAATGAAAATTACAACTGTCAAGGAGAAAATCATGTTATGATGAAAAACTGAAACGCACTCTCAGTATATAAACAATGTGACAACCAAAACTATTTGGTCCACTTAAATAGAACAACGTATGGAGTTTGCTTATTTTTAACAATCTAAGTGTTCAGGATAAAGACATTTATCTTACCTGCTTCTCCACAGGTCAGTGCTGTTAAGGGAGCCAGCAAATCACCATTCATGACCTGGGTTTTCCAGTCTATGGACAGTGCATGGGAACAACTGTCTTACCCATGATAAATGCCATGCTGAGAATCCCTTGCCTGCATCAGTTTGCTTAAGACCAAACACAATGGAAAAACTTCAGTTTCAGTGTTCAGGGACATTGAATTTAGAACTCCCCAATTAAACATTGTTTCTGGTTCACATTGTATTTTCTGGAACACCCATCCTCAGAGGGCTGTTTGATTATACCTTAGGAAGTATGTCTGTCCTTGAGCTGCCTGCTGCTGTCTCCTCAATGCTTTGGACTGAGCTACAGAGTCTCCCCTTCTTCCCAAGTGTCCAAACATACCCTCAGTGCCGGGGTCTGTTGTCTGCACTCCATCCTGATTGAAGATCTAACCTCTATACATGGTTTCTTTGACTTTTGCTGAAATTCCATTTTTTTTAGTATTAAGAAAAATGACATTTGGCAGCAATATATAATGAAAATATTTCATAAGAAATAAAAATTTACCTGTCTATTAGATATATAAATGCCCACTTTTTAAAGTGACACTGTCTGTGAAGATCCTGTTGTAACATCTTGTCTTTGTTTCTCTATACCATACCAACCATTTATTTTCTTATGGCCCTCTTTTTTTATGTCTTACCTGTTTGATTCACGGCTGGACCTCCAACTCCTAGAGGATAGGCATGAAGTGGATGCTCAATGAATTAAATGGTTCTCTAGATCAAATGCAATTTCTTAGCAGAAATTATTTGTAATTACATTTCTTTGTTATAAAATTCATGTGTATATATTCAGCATTAAGTTGGATTAAGTTTACATATAATCTGTTTGAAGAATAAAAATAGTTCTTGTATTCTGCAGTGTTTTAGGCATTATGTTCCTGCTTTCATGTAATGCAAATTCTGTATAAAATTTGTAATCACGTTTTCAAACTATGTTTAAAGAGAAAGAACAACAAATGACTTACCAGGTAATAACCCGAGTTTGAGTTTGATGCCTGGTGCCCACATGGTTGAAGGAGACACATGGTCAAAGGATAAAACTAGCCTCAGGATAAAACTAGAGAACAAGTTGTTCTCTGACTTCCAAAACGTACACACACACACACACACACACACACACACACACACACACACACACACACACACACACAGGCACTGCAATGAATAATGAGTAATTTAATTTAGGAGGTAAGAGAGATAGCTTAGCAGTTAAGAATGTGTAGTGCTCTTGAAGCCCCTAGTTCTGTTCCTAAGCATGTTAATTGGATGACTTACAACTGTAAGGAGGAACTGACATGTCTTGCCTCTGAGGGTACCTGCACACATGCCCTCACGGAGACATATAGACATACATTTTATTTAAAATAAAACAGAATCTGAAAAATACTTAAAAAGTAAAAGTCTAAAAAATTAGTAGATTTGTAGTAGATTTGGTTAGGAATTTCACAGAATCTAAACACCACTTTTGGGTAGATTTACCATAGAAAGGATTGAATTTCTAATTTGTATTTGTTACTTTTGTTTTTCTGTGACAAATCACTATGACCAAGGCAACTTATAAACAAAAGTATTCAGTTGAGCTTGCTGTTTCAGAGGGTGAAAGTCCATGGTTACAGAGCAAAGGCATGGCATCAGGAACAGTTGAGAGCTCACAACTTGACCTCTTATGACAAGGCAGAGAGAGAGAGAGAGAGAGAGAGAGAGAGAGAGAGAGAGAGAGAGAGAGAGAGCAGCAGCATGCTGAGAATGGCCTACTTTTGAAACCTCAATGTCCACCTCTAGTGGCATACTTGCTCCCACAAGACCACACCTCACAATTCTTTTCAAGAAGTTCCATTAATTGGGTACCAAGTATTCAAACACATAAACCTATGGAGACCATTCTCACTTATACCACCACACAACCTATTACCATGGAGTAATCCAGTTTATTGATGCCTATCTGCAGTTTTTAGGCAATACATTTAGATTTCTGTATATAGGAATTTATCAAATTTTCTAATGTATATTAACATAATGTGAATAAGATTACTTTAACTTCAAATTCAGATTATACATTGCTTTTATTCATATATACACTTGATTGTTTTGTCCATTAATTTTGAACCCAATGGTCTTATTGATCCATTATTAATTATAGTAATTGCATGTGTGCTTGTGTAGATCTACTATATCCTTCACTCAAATACAGTCTTACCTCTTCTTTCCACCTGAGTGTGGTGCATTGCAGTGTAATTGACTACATGTAAGTTCCCATATAAGGCCAAAGGGAAATGGCAACAGCAGAGCCTCTATGCTTTGATAGTATTCTTAAGGAAACAACACATATTCATTTAGGATTAAGTATGATGTTGCCTATATGTTTTTTCACAGATACTGTTTATGATATTAAGAACATTCCATCTGTTATGGTGAATATTTATTGTGAACATGGCAGTATTTAGGATTGTTACAGAAATAAAACTTTGAGCATGTCTATGAGGGAGTTTCTTGATTGAGTTAATTGAAATGTGAAGACTAAAATTAAATGTGGGTGATACCATGACATGGACTGTGGTCCTGGTCTGAATAAAACTGTGAAAGTGGGTTGAGTGCCAGCATTTATTTCTCCTTATTCACTGTCTGTGGATGAAATATGATCAGATGTCTATCACTTCTACTTTCCTTCCTACCTTCTCTTATTTCTCTCCCATTTCTGCCAACTCCACACCTTCCTCACAAATTCTTTCTCATATTCATTACCTTTTAGTTGTGAGCCTAGCCTTTAATGGCTGAGCCATATCTCCAGCCCAAGATATGTAGATCAAAGGAATAGAATAGAGGATTCATATATAAGTCCATATAACTATAGCTACCAGATTTTTAACCATGAAGCCAAAATATACACCCCAGAGAAAAGACAGTATCTTCAATAAATGGTGCTTGGAAAACAAGACATCAGCATGTAAAAGAATATTAGATTCATATATCAAATGTTTAATACAACTTGACTCCAAGGATATCACAGTCTTCAATATAAGACCTGATAGCATGAAAGTGTTAGAGGAAAAAGTAGGGAATATGCTTCCATGAAGGTACAAAGATTTCCTCAGTGGGACTCTGATAGCAGGCAAAATAAGACCAATAATCCACAAGTAAAATCTCATAAAACTGAAAAGTTTCTGTATAGCAAAAGATGTTGCTAATGAATAGAAGAGGTAACCCACAGAATGGGAGAAATGGGAGCTAGAATGCTCTGCCCTGAGGCTGTTTTATAATGTCAGATGGTGCTATGCAGAATACTGGAGGAGTAGGGATTGGTAGTTCTACTCAGTTGTGATACCTAAGAACTACAATATGAACCTACCAGGCAAAATGTGCCCATTGCTGCTATAGTAGCACAAGTGCTATGGCCTCACCAACTACTAAATGATTGTATTTGAGAGTACTGAAATCTGTATCTAAAGCCTATGACTGACTCTAGAAAGGAACTTCCTACCACTGCTTATCTAAAATAGCATAGCATCAAACTGCTTTCTAAATATATTTTTTCAGATTTTTTTATTTGAATTAGAAACAGGATTGTTTTACATGACAATCCAGGTTCCCTTCTCCCTCCCATCCTTCCCTATTACCCCCCCAACTAAATCGCTACCTATCACATATCATTTCTGCTCCCCCTGGATGGTGAGGGCTTCCATAATGTGTTATCAGAGTCTATCGTACCATTTGGGATAGGGCCTAGGCCCACGCCCATGTGTCTTGGCTCAGGGAGTATTCCTTTATGTGGAATGGGCTCCCAAAGTCCACACCTATACTAGGGATAAGTACTAAACAACTACAGGAGGTCCCATAGACTTCTGAGGTTTCCTCACTGAAACCCATATTTCTGGGGTCTGGATCAGTCCCATGCTGGTATTCCAGCTATCAGTCTGGGGAGCAAGAGTTCCCCGATGTTCAGGTCAGCTGTTTCTGTGGGTTTCACCAGCCTGGTCTGGAACCCTTTGCTCTTCACTTGTCCTTCTCTGCATCTGAGTTCCAGTTCAGTTTGGTGAATAGTTGTGGGTGTCTGCTTCTACTTTCACCAGCTGCTGGATGAGGGCTATCGGGTGGCATATAAGTTAGTCATCAATCTCATTATCAGGGAGTGCATTTAAGGTAGCCTCTCCTCTGATGCTTAGATTGTTAGCTGGTGTCATCTTTGTAGATCTCCAGACGTTTCCCTAGTGCCCAATTTCTCTGTAAACCTAAAATGTCTCCCTCTATTATGGTATCTTCTTGTTATTTTCTATTCTTCCCCTGACTCAACCTTTCTGCTCCCTCATGTCCTCTGCATCCCTCCTCTTAGCCCCTTCTCATTCTCCTAGCTCCCTCCCTCCTCTTCCCGTGCTCCCAATTTGCTCAGGAGATCTTGATCTTTTCTCCTTCTCCAGGGGACAATGATTGTCTCTTTTAGGGTCCTCCTTGTTTACTAGCTTCTCTGGCAGTGTGGATTGTAGGCTGGTAATCCTTTACTCTATGTATAAAATCCACATATGAGTGAGTACATACCATGTTTGTCTTTTTGTGATTGGGTTACCTTGCTCAGAATGGTTTCTTCTATTTCCATCCATTTTTCCTGCAAATTTCAAGATTCCATTGTTTTTTTCTGCTGAGTAGTACTCAATTTTGTAAATATACCACATTTTCTCTATCCATTCTTCACTTGAGGGGCATCTAGGCTGCTTCCAGTTTCTGGCTATTACAAATAGTGCAGCTATGAACATCATTTATCATATGTCCTTGTTGTATGAATGTGCTTATTTTGGGTATATGCCTAAGAGTGGAATTGCTGGATCTTGTGGTAGACTGATTCCCATTTTCCCGAGGAATCGCCATACTGATCTCCAAAGTGGATGTACAAGTTGGCACTCCCACCAGCAGTGGAGAAGTGTTCCCCTTTCTCCACATCCTCTCCAGCATAAACTGTCATTGGTGTTTTTGATTTTGGCCATTCTGACAGGAGTAAGATGGTATCTCAGAGTTGTTTTGATTTGCATTTCCCTGATGGCTAAGGATGTTGAACACTTTCTTATGTGTCTTTCAGCCATTTTAGATTCCTCTATTGAGAATTGTCTATTTAGTTCTGTACCCCACATTTAATTGGATTGTTTGGTGTTTTAGAGACTAGCTTCTTAAGTTCTTTGTATATTTTGGAGATCAGCCCTCTGTCAGATGTGGGGTTGCTGAATATCTTTTCCCAGTCTGTGTGCTGCCATTTTGTCTTGCTAACTGTGTCCTTTGCCTTATAGAAGCATCTCAGTTTCAGGAGATCCCATTTATCAATTGTTGATTTCAGTGTCTGTGCTACTGGTGTAATGTTCAAGAAGTAATCTCCTGTACCATTTAATTCAAGGTTACTTCCCACTTTGTTTTCTAATAGGTTCAGTGTAGCTAGATTTATGTTGAGGTCTTTGATCCATTTTGACTTAAGTTTTGTGCAAGGCGATAGTCTTGGGTCTATCTGTGGTCTTCTACATGTCTGCATCCAGTTATGCCAGCACCATTTGTTGAAGATGTTCTCTTTGTTCCATCATATAAATTTGGATTGTTTGTCAAAAATGAGGTGTTCATAGGTGTGTGGGTTAATATCAGGGTTTTCAACGCTATTCCATTGGTCTACCTGTCTATTTTTGTGCCAGTACCATGCTGTTTTCAGAACTATGGCTCTGTAATAGAGCTTGAAGTCAGATATGGGGATGCCTCCAGAAAATCCTTTATTGTACAGGGTTCTTTTGGCTATCCTGGGTTGTTTTGTTTTTCCATATAAAGTTGAGTATTGTTATTTCAATGTCTGTGAATAACTGTGTTGGGATTTTGATGGGGATAGCGTTGAATCTGTCGATTACTTTTGGCGAGATTTCCATTTTTACTATGTTGATCCTACGTTTCCAAGAGCATGGGAGATCGTTCCATTTTCTGGTATCTTTTTAATTTCTTTCTTTAGAGATTCAAAATTCAGGTCTTTCACTTTTTTGGTTAGTGTTACCCCGAGATATTTTATGTTGTTCATGGCAATTGTGCAGGGTGATGTTTCTTTGATTTCTTTCTCCACAAATGTGTCATCAGTTTATAATAGGGCTACAGATTTTTTTTTTGAGTTAATCTCATATCCTGCCACATTGCTGAAGGTGTTCTTCAGCTGTAGGCGTTCCCTGCTAGAGTTTTTCGGGTCACTAATGTAGACTATCGTATCATCTTCAAATAGTGAGAGTTTAACTTCTTCCTTTCTGATTTATGTTCCCTTGATTTCATTTTGTTTTCTTATTGCTCTAGCTAGAACTTCAAGGACAATATTGAAGAGGTATGGAGAGAGTGGACGGCCTTGTCTTGTCCCCAATTTTAGAGGAATTGTTTTGAGTTTCTCTTCAATTTGATGTTGACTGTTGGCTTGCTGTATATTGCTTTCATTATGTTGAGGTATGTTCCTGTTATCCCTGATTTTTCCAAGACCTTTATCATGAAGGGGTGTTGGATTTTGTCAAAGGCTTTTTCGGCATCTAGTGAGATGATCATGTGTTTTTTTCCCTCCGTCTGTTTATATGGTGGATTACATTGATGGATTTGCGTATGTTAAACCATCCTTGCATCCCTGAGATGGGCCCTCCTTGATCATGGTAGATGATTTCTCTGATGTGTTCTTGGATTCGATTTGCCAGTATTTTATTGAGAATTTTTGCATCAATGTTCATGAAGGGTATTAGTCTGTAGTTCTCTTTCTTAGTTGTGTCTTTGTGTGACTTGGATACCAAGGATATTGTAGCCTGGTAAAAAGAGTTTGGCCATGTCCCTTCTTCTTCTATTGTGTGGAACAATTTGAGGAGTGTTTGTATTAGCTCTTCTTTGAATTTCTGGTAGAATTCTGCAGTGAATCCATCTGGCCCTTGGCCTTTTTTGGTTGGAAGACTTTTGATCACTGCTTCGGTTTCCTTAGATGTCATAGGTCTTTTTAAATTGCTTATCTGTTCTTGATTCGATTTTGGTAAGTGATATCTGTCCAGAAAATTATCTATTTCCTTTAAATCTTCAAATTTTGTGGAGTACAGGTTTTCAAAGTATGACCAGAAGATTTTCTGGATTTCCTCAGTGTCTGTTATGTCCCCCTTTTCATTTCTTATTTTGTTAATTTTCATGTTCTATCTCTGCCTTTTGGTTCATTTGGATAAAGGGTTTTCTATCTTGTTGATTTTCTTGAAGAACCAACTCTTTGTTACACTGATTCTTTGAATTGTTTTCTTTGTTTAGACTTTATTGATTTCTTCCCTCAGTTTGATTATTTCCTGGCATCTATTCCTCGGGGGTGAATTTGCTTCCATTTGTTCTAGAGCTTTTAGCTCTGTTGTCAACTCTCTGGTGTGACTATTCTCTAGTTTCTTCATGTGAGCACTTAGAGCTATGAACTTTCCTCTTAGTACTGCTTTCAAAGTGTCCCATAAGTTTGGGTGTGTTGTGTCTCCATTTTCATTGAATTCTAGAAAGTCCTTAATTTCTTTCTTTATTTCTTCTTTGGCCCAGGAATGGTGTAATTGCATGTTGTTCAATTTCCATGAGTTGGTAGGTTTTCTGCCATTTGTTTTGTTTTTTATTTCTAACTTTAAAGCCTGGTGGTCTGATAAGACACAGGGGATTATTCCAATTGTTTTGTACCTGTTGAGGTTTGCTATGTTGCCAAGAATGTGGTCGATTTTTGAGAAGGTTCCATGTGATGCTGAAAAGAAGGTATATTCTTTTGTGTTTGGATAGAAAGTTCTATAAATGTCTGTTAATCCCAATTGGGTCATAACTTCTGTTAGTTCCTTTGTCTCTTTGTTAAGTTTCTGTCTGGTGGTTCTCTCCAGGGGTGAGAGTGGGGTGATGAAGTCTCCCTCTATAACTGTGTGAGGTCTTATTTGTGATTTCAGTTTTAATAATGTTTCTTTTACGAATGTTGGTGCCTTTGTATTTGGGGCATAGACATTTAGAATTGAGACTTCTTCATGATAGATTTTTCCTGTGATGAATATGAAATGACCTTCTTCATCTCTTTTGATTGATTTTAGTTTGAAATCTGATTTGTTAGATACAAGGATAGCTACCCCAACTGGTTTCTTGGGTCCATTTGATTGGAGTATCTTATCCCAACCCTTTACTCTGAGGTAACGTCTGTCTTTGAATTTGAGGTGTGTTTCTTGTATGCAGCAGAAGGATGGATTCTGTCTTCGAATCCAATCTGTTAGCCTGTGTCTTTTTATAGGCGAGTTAAGACCACTAATATTGAGGGAAATTAAGTTCCATTCAGTGTTTATTCTTGTTTGTTTTTGGTTTGTTGTTGGTACTCGTATTGTATGTAGATTTACCCTGCCTTTTATTTTGTGTTCTTGTAGAGTAGGATTATCTATTGCCCATGATTATGCGAGTGTAGTTAATTTCCTTAGGTTGGAGTTTTCCTTCCAGCACTTTCTGTAGGGCTGGATTAGTGGTTACATATTGTTTAAATCTGGTTTTGTTGTGGAATATCTTGTTTTCTCCATTTATGGTGATTGAAAGCTTTGCTGGGTATAGTAGTCTGGGCTGGCATCCATGTTCTCTCAGAGTTGGTAGAATATCTATCCAGGTCCTTCTGGCTTTCAGAGTTTTCTTGGAGAAGTCTGGTGTAAATCTTATAGGTTTGTCTTTATATGTTACTTGGCCTTTTTCTCTCGCTGCTCTTAATATTCTTTCTTTATTCTGTACCTTTGGTGTTTTAATTATTATGTGACGAGGGGACTTTCTTTTGCGTTCCACTCTATTTGGCATTCTGTAGGCTTCTTGTACTTTCACTGGCATGCCTTTCTTTAGGTTGGGAAAGTTTTCTTCTATGATTTTGTTGAATATGTTTTCTGCACCTTTGAGTTGGGTTTCTTCACCTTCTTCTATACCTATTATCCTTAGGTTTGATCTTTTCATGGTGTTCCATATTTCCTGAATATTTTGTGTTAAAGATTTGTTGAACTTAATATTTTCTTTGCTTGATGAAGTTATTTCCTCTAGTTTATCTTCAGCATATGAGATTTTGTCTTCCATCTCTTGTATTCTGTTGGTTATGCTTGCATCTGTGGTTCCTGATTTTTTTCTCAGCTTTTCCACTTTCAGCATTCCCTCCGTTTGTGTTTTCTTTATTGTCTCTATTTCAGTTTTCAGGTCCTGAACTGTTTCCTTCAGCTGTTTAATTGCATTTTCTTGGCTTTTTTGGCTTTCCTTGATTTCTTGCATCTTTTGGTTCGTCTTTTTTTCCATTTCTCTGAAGGATTTTCTGATTTCCTCTCTTAGGGTCTCTATCATCTGCATGAAGTTGTTTTTAAGGTTGCTCTTTTCTGCTTCTTCTGTGTTGGGATGTTCATATCTTGCTGTTGTAGAGTCCCTAGACTCTGGTGGTGTCATATTGGTTTTCCTGTTGTTGTATGTGTTCTTATATTGTTGTCTTCCCATCTCTCCTTCCAGTGGGTACAGGTGGTGTCACTTCCTTTCCTTGTGTGTATGGGTCCAGTGTTCTCTTCAGTTGGGTGCAATTGGCTTTGATACTCTGATAGGTCTCAAGGTGGGTGAAGGCAGGTCTGAGGCACTCGTTCTCCAGGTGGGTGAGAGCAGTACTGGTGCAGAGATGTCAGCAGCCTCTGGGTTCCTTGGCCCTCAGAAGTCGAGTCGTCCTGTCTGCAGACCCTTGGGCAGGAGTTCCCAGAGTGGGCAGGCAGAAGCTGGGCCTAAGTCAAGGGCCAAATAGCTTGCCTCTGCACTCTGCACTCTGCACTGCCGGGGGGCAGAATAGCCCAGTGATCTCACCACAGTCATGGTCTCTGGGTCCTCAGGGACAAATTCAGTCTGCCTGCAGACCCAGAGGTGGAATTTCACAGAGTGGGCAGCTGGAAGTTGGGCTCAGGGCAGGGGCTGAGGCAGCTCACCTCTGCACTCTCTGCACTCTGTGGGGACCAGAATAGCCCCACGACCTCAGCAGAGTCAGGGTCCCAGTGTCCTAATGGACTGATTCTGTTTGCCTATAGACCCCGTGGTGGGATTTCCCAGAGTCCTAAATATATTTTCTTATACCCACAGACAGAGGTTACTCTCAGACTTAATCAGGAAAGCCTATCCTTGCCATCACAAAGTGACTATAGGAATGTATGGCTGCACAAGATACTGAGAACAAAGGATGATTGAGCACTCATTCTGTACAAAGCATTTATACCATAGCTGTAAGGTTCATGGAATACTGCAGAGAAGGTGGAAGAACAAATATAGGAGACAGAAGATGGAAAGGATTAAGAGATGTCATTTTCTATATCATAACCATCATGAGCTAACAGCATCTGTGCCTAATGGCACTTGGCCTACAAAAGGTGGGACCTCATAATGGTCATCTATGGATAAGGAGGGGGCTTATAGGGCCATATCACTTACTAGTGAAATATTGGCATCTGACAGATTCTCTGGGAGAGGAGGACACATAGCACCCAGCTGTATAGTCACTAGTGCACCCACCAGGCTTGGTTCAATAGTCCCCACTTTTGCCTGCTCAGTTGAAGGATTAATTATAAGGATGTGGTTTTGTATAATGGTTATTCTGTGTCTACCATGATCATCAAATTCTTGCCCTTATTTTATTAGTGTGGCATTGTGTTTTAGCTACATGTTTATGTTGAACAAGCTTTGTATTTCTATCATCCATCCCATTGGTTATGCTATGCTATTATTTTTGTGTTATTGAACTTAGTGTGCCAATATATAGTTAAGTATTCTTCATCATTTGTCACTTGGTTTTAACCACATGCTTTGGTATCTGATAGGATCAGTTAATAACCACTCTCTACTTCCTCTATTTTCTGAAATTCTAAAAAGTTTAAGACTTTGAATAATACTCTTTAATGATACGATAGATTCCACAAGTGATGCCATATGTACCTGGACTTCTTTTGTTGCAATATTTAAAATTAAAATATAACTTATGTACTTGCTACATACCTATTCATATTATCTGTGTTCACTTTTACTCTTGGATAATTTGTCCTTAAGAATTCATACTTTCTCTAATTTGATGATATCATCATATCATTCCACTAAGAAAATTTTGGTAATGATATTACCAGTAGTGATATTTGCTTTTCCAGCTTTGATTTTGATAGTTTCTGTATTTTCTACTTTTATTTTGACAGTTTAGGTAACATTTTATTCATTTGGTTTATGTTCTCCAAGAAAGAGCTGTTGCATTCAATAAAACTTTTCCTTTGTTTTTATGTATTCCATTTTATTGATTTCCCATACAATCTTTATTATTTTCTTGTTTCTTCTTATTTTAGGTTTATTTTCTCTTCTTTTTCTAGTTCCATAAAATCAAAGGTCAGGTCAATGATATGGAACCTTTTGCTTCCTTAATATTGGCCGCTAAAGTGATGAATTTCCCCTTTGCTAGGCACAGCAGTACATATCTGCAATCTGTGTGCTGGGGAAGACAAGAAAAGAGGATTGAAAACAGCCTACAAATATATAACAAGCACTTATCTACAAAACAGAACAAAACACAATTAAATGAACAATAATAAAATAAATGTCTCCCTCAGTAATAACTTAACTGTTATTTTTAACTTAACTGTTAACTGTGTCCATTTTCTGACAGTGAAGGCACCAGATCCTGGCCTGATTTTGAGGCTGTACCTGAGAAATTCTCTCCTGAAGCTACTTCATTCAGCAATGGCATGATTTTGACTTCTGCTGCAGAAAAGAATTTCAAAATTAAGAAAAATTGAGTTTATTAAGAAAGGTAAATTAGTCTGGAGAGATGGCTCAGCAGTTAAGTGCACTGACTTCTTGCAAATCTGGTTTCAATTTTGAGCACCCACATGGCAATTCACAACTGTCTCTAACTCCAAGATTTGACACCCACACAGAAATATATAGAGACAAAACACAAGTGCACATAAAATAAAAATAAATAAATTATTTTTTAAAAGAGAGGTGTGTAGATTAGGATTGTCAGGAAATATAGCCTATGTACTGTGTAGCAGCACCTAAATTTTCAGCCACTTCAGTTTGAAGAAAGCCATTGTTGGACTAGTTAGACTTTATTCTGTATGTCAGTCTAAATAATTTTGTCGTTTTTCGAATTGCATTGCTCTAAGAATGTAATGATCACAAGTTCACAGCTAGTCACTGGTGAAACCTACATAAACAGCTGACCTGAACATCGGGGAACTCTTGCTCCCCAGACTGATAGCTGGAATACCAGCATGGGACTGATCCAGACCCCAGGAATGTGGGTTTCAGTGAGGAGACCTCAGAAATCTATGGGACCTTCTGTAGTAGTTCAGTGCTTATTCCTAGCATAGGTTTGGACTTTGGGAGCCCATTCCACATAGAGGAATACTCCCTGAGCCAAGACACATGGGGTGGCCCTAGGCCCTATCCCAAAGGGTACAATAGACAATGATGACACCCTATGGAAAGCCTCACCAGCAGAAAGGATATGTGATAGGTAGGGTTTTAGTTGTGGGGGGTGGTAGGGGAGGAAGGGAGGGAGAAGGGAACTGGGATTGTCATGTAAAATAAACTTGTTTCTGATTCAAATAAAAAATCTGCAAAAAATGAAAACAATGAAAATTATGTTAGAACTAAAGGGAATGTTTATTTTTCTTTTCTTAAAGAATTTCCTTTTGTTCATGAAAAGGGGCATATGAGGCATGCATTGCTCAAACTTTGGGATGAGAGATGAATTAGTCACTTTGCTGTTGCTGTGATAAGATACCAAGACCAAAAGAGACTTAAGGAAGAGAGGATTTATTTTAGCTTACATTTATGGAATTTTTAGAGCATCCATAATGGTATGGGAAGCACAATCATGTTTAAGGCCCAAACAATATGACCTTTGAGTTTAGTATTGTTGACACTTCTCTTCTGTATTGATTTGAATGAAAAATGTCCTCCATAAGCTCAGGTATTTAAACACTTGGCCCACAGTTGGCACTGTTTGGGGAAGGTTATATAACCATTAGGAAGTGGAACCTTGTTAAAAAATAATGTGACTGGGGTTGGCCTGATGGGGTTCATAGACTCATCTAGTTTCCTAGATGAGTTCTAGTTTCCAACACCCTTGTATTGCTGTGGCTATCCCCATGACAGTGTCCAGGCCTCCTTTAGAGATGTTGTGATTCATCCATCACTCAGCCAGTCAGAAATGCCAACCAGATCTCCAGGTGAGAGATTCCTTTGTCTTCTCATAGTCCTTCAATTTTCTGGTCTTTTTTTTATTGTATTTACCTTTCTTTCAGCCTACTGATTTTAATGTTTTCATCATCATTCTGTAAAATGCTTTTAATGCCTGTTTTTAGTTGCTTTGTTGTTCTGTTTATTTTGACAGATGGATTGGTTAGAAATGTGCTGTTTACTTTTCTCCCAGACAGAGGCTTTGTTTCATAAACTGTCTTTTTGTGAGCAGAGTTGTTGAAAGTTCCAATGAAATCTAGTTTATTATTATTTGCTTAGGAGTATTACTTTTAGTGACCACTGTAAGAATTATTTAATTCTCCCAATAAACTGATTAGTACACTGAGGTAGAGAGCTAGAGAAAGAGATAAAGGGAAATTCTTAAAACATAAATATTTTATTGAAGATTTTTCATAACATATGTTTAGTTATAATTTATACATTTAGGCCTATCATCCAAGTTAATTATATAGCAGAAGGGTAGATTGATTTGTTTTCCCTCAATGTGTTAGGTAGTTAGAAATTAAAAGGCTTTAAGGTAATTGAGGATGATCAGCTTAAAACCCCACTTTCTGTGTCCTGTTAGTGTTGTGCCCAAATTCTGAAACCCCAAAATCACCAAGAGAACCATTTTGATGCAAAAGCAAAAAGTCTTTTATTGTTTTCTAAGGAGCTAACCCCATTAGCTTGGGCCCCTCATCCATTTATTGAGGTGGATGCTTAGAGAAGGACCCTGAGAAACCATGAGGCAGGGAATATATTGAGTAGAGCAAGGGGAAGGCAACAGTTTCAGGATTGGTGTGCTTCCGGGCTTGGGCAACCTGTCCTGTGTTGATTGGTCAACTGGTTGTTAAGGCCTATAGGCCCTCCCAGGGTGGTTGCTATACTCTGTTGTGCACTTGTACATAAAGCAAACCTAGAGCCATAAAGCACAGCCCCGGTAGCTAACTTGTGATTGGTTCCTTGCCATGAGGAGGGTATCTGACCTCCTAATGACTGGAGCAGGAGGTGCAAGGTCAGGCAAGCATGTGTTAAGTCTTTCCTGCAGCCTGTCATGGCTGCTAAAGCATGGGACTGATTTTGCCAGTGAAAGAGAGTAATAGCAATGGAAGGGGGTAAATTGTGAAATGTGCTTCTAATTAAGTTTAAATAGTACTAGGGCATAAATCCATGCTTATAATTCTAAATATTTGAATCAAAGACGGAATAATCAGGAGTTCAAAGCCAGCCTCAGTTAAATATGGAGTTTGAGGGGACACTGAGCCACACGGTACCTTAGAAAAAAATGTAAAAGAAATAATACATTTCCAGATTCATCCAACCATCAAAGTTAACCAAGAAGAGGTAAAAAACCTAAACAGATTCACAACAAAGGAGGAGATTAAAAGAGCAATAAAACCCTTCCTATAAAACAAACAAACAAAACCAAGGACAAGATAAACAGCAGAATCCTACCAGACTTTCAAAGAAGATCTATAACTTATTTTATTAATTTATTTAATAAAAATCTTAATTTATTAAAAAAATAATAAAACCAGAGACAATACCTACTCCAAAGTACAAATCCAGTGTTACTGCAATACCAGAACCAGGTTAAAACATACCTCAACAGAGTTATAGACCTATAATTTCCCTGATGAACACAGAGGCAAAACCTCAGTGTCCAATTTTTTACCATTGACTTTGAAATTTAGTCCTTAGGTTTGATTTGAGTATGTTAACCATTATTCCTAAGAGCATGATTCTCTCTCTCTCTCTCTCTCTCTCTCTCTCTCTCTCTCTCTCTCCATTCTTCCCTTCCTCCTCTCCTTCTCCCCCCCTCTACTGCCCCTCTTCCTTTCCCCTTCCCTTTTCTTTCTCCCTTCCCCTTCCCTGTCTCCCTCCCTCACTCTCTCTGTTCTTAGAGTTAATAAGCATCTAAGTCTATCTAAGTCTATATATTCCTGGCAGGTTTTGTTTTTTCTGAGATGAAGTCTCCTGTAACCTAATCTGATTTTGAATCCCCTATACAGTGGAGGGTCACCTTGCATTTCTAATTCTCTTGTGCTATCTTCAAATCCCTGGATGACTATTCTGTTACACCTGGTTAGTCTGAAAATTGTGGCATCACAGTTTAGTCACCCCCTTCCACCCGCACACACACAAAGAATATGATTTTTACCCCCTTTCTTCTCTGAGAACAGAAAACATGGTGGACCTTTCGAGACTGACAATGTCAGAGACACACCAGAGGGACAGAGGGATGTGAACATTTGTAACTCTCTTGATGCAAACTCTAGGAGGAGTTAGGCAGCTTCCCAAACAGATCCCAGGTGGCATAAGAGATATGGATCAAGTTACAGAAAAAAAGGCTGTGCCTTCCACTGAACCTTTTGTGAGGCTGATTAGCTACTGAGATCTTCAAAGATTGTGGAGAGGCTGGAGCATTGCAAATCCAGAGCCTGATTAGCATTTATGCTGAAATGTCTTTATCCCTCACACTGGCCATTTCTTTCTCACCTATATTTCAGATCTAAAATCCTTGTGACTATCAGGTGAAATCCTTTGAAATGTGTTAGCTCAGGAGATTCTAGTTTCTATGGATCCAAAAGCCAAGAATCTGTAAATAGTATCTGAGGCCTAGAGGAGAGTTCTCCCTGGTTTACATTAACCCACTGCCTCTAAGTATTTGCATTAACCCATGTCCAATAATGAATTTGAAAAGTGCTTTGATTTATGACTTTCTTTGTTCCCTTTGCTATGAAAACCTCATCAAACTGTTACTAAGTTGGAACATGAAATTCAAGATGATCTAAATCTTTTTCCTGGGACATATTCAATCATATTTGGCACCCAGATAAACTGTCTTTTATCCCCTTTGAGGTAAGAACTCTGTTTTTGTGTCCACAGTGGGTAGGTAAATCAAGAGGATTGGCCTGTGGTTTTCATGGTGGTTAGAGATTAAGGGTCAGGATGTATGTCCCTGTGCACAGCTAGGATTGCATGGTAAGGATTCTCTCTGACGAAAAAGAGGGCACAGTGGAGCTTTCTTATCTTGCCTGTTGTGGAGATAAAGAAAGCAGAGGTATTGGAATCAAAAGGCAGTCAATGACCAAACATCAAAAATGACACAAAACTCACAACATGTCTCAAATTAGGAGCCTGTAAGAAATTTTACTTTCCAGGGGCTTGTCTCTGGAGCAGATTGATTCCTCCTTTCCTATCACTTATCAGTGATTCATTACCTATAGCTCTTCATCTTGGGGCCTTGTGAAATTATACCAGCCCTGTTGGCATATCAGTTGATGTCATTTTCCAGGTCTAGTTTGGCAACTGTGTTGAGACTTCCTAGATGAAGCTTCACTGTCATATATAGAAGATACTATCTCATATAAGGTTTCTTAGGAAGTTTCAGTCCTCAACACATACATAAAACCAATGCTAAAAAACTCATCAGGTTTTATATATAAAACATATATGTGCATGTGAGTGTGTGCGTGTGCGTGTGCGTGTGCGTGCGTGTGTGTGTGTGTGTGTGTGTGTGTGTGTATGTGTGTAACAATAACCCTTAAAGAATGAGAGGCAATGAATTTGAATAATGAGGGAACACAAGAGGAGTTGGAGGGAGGAGATGATGCAAATGCAGTACTCATTATATAAAATTCTCAATGAAAAATATGTATTAAAAAATAAAGAAAAAACATAAAAGGAAGAAATGCAAAAACCAAAGACATTTTATTTTAAAAATTTGTTTGTTTAGCTCCTGTTAACACTGCCTCTTCCTCCCTTTCTCCTGTATGCTATTTTCTTTCATTCTCTGGCCTGTAAATTTTTCATTTCTATTGCTCTAGATCCACCAAACTCTTTATTGATTAACTGTATAATGATGTCAAATCTATTCCAGCTGATGGAAACTTTAACTATTACAGTTTTCAGTTTTAGATTTTTCTACCCAGATTTTTAAATGTTTTCTATTATTCTGATTGTATTTCCTAGAATTCTATTTGTGTGAACATATTTATTTGATTACAAGAAGCAGGCAGCATCTGTTTAAGAATGCTTTGCTAAGCCAGGCATTGGTGGCACACACCTTTAAGCCCAGACTTGGGAGGCAAAGGCAGGCAGATCTCTGTGAGTTCAAGGCCAGACTTGTCTATAGAGTTCCAGGATAGGCTCTAAAGCTATACAGAGAAACCCTGTCTTGAAAAAAAAATCAATCAAACAAACAAAAAACAAAACAAGAAAAGAATGCTTTGTTTATTTTGGCATCTAGGTCCTTTTTGTTCTCCATCGGGTTGACTCTTTCTCAATTCTATGCCAAAGATCATGGCACTGTGTATATTGCAATTTTAATTCTATCATGTGTTCTGTGACTGTGCTAATGTGGAGACTCTAGGTTTCCTTTCCTCAGGAGTGCTGTCTTTGTCGCCCTCACATTGATCAACAGCTGGGGTTTCTTCATCTGGCAACTCCAAAGTAAGTTCAGTTTTTCAGATTCCACAGTGACTTTGCATAGCTGAACTCCTGTGTGTTTGAGGTCAGGCAGAGGTAGGCACAGCTTAAACATTACCCTATCCAGCATTGCCACTTTACACTGTTTCTCTGCCTGGCTTTGATTTATATTTGATTTGATTTGATTTACAAAGTCAGGTTTCAGTGTCTCTGTTTACACCAAATCATAAGAATACTTTCCTGTTTTTCTAAGTATGTAACTTTTAAAACTGTCATTTTGAAGCTCACTTGATGTATGTATAATCTCCTGCTTCAAAGTGCACAGTTTGATAAAATTGTGGCTTTCTATGCACTTGTAAACCTACTAAACAGGTCAAGATAAAGTACAGATTAATAGCCTCAGTAAGCATCCTCAGGTCCCTTTGTAGTTCTTTCCTCTTGTCCTACCCAGATCCACTTAATCCTTCATCATTTAACTGCTACTAAGTATTTACTATATTTCAAATGGAATAATGTAGTATGAATGCAGTGATATTTTGGCAAGATTTCTGACTCCTACCCCCTAGCATAATTATTTTGAAATTCATCATAGTATTGCTTACTTTAATTTTTTGTGGCTGAGTACTATTCCACTGTGTGGAAATAGAATGATTTATTTTGTAACTTGTTCACATACATTCAGGCATTTCTATTTCTTTGCTTTTAGAGACAAAGCTTCTCTGAATGTCTGTGTAAGAAAAATATGCTTTCACAAATGCTTCTAATTGGAATTTTCATATCAGGTATTAGGTGTATATAAAATATTTTAAGAAACTGTTGAGTTTTATTCTGTTTATTTGGGGATTTAGTTCCTCTACATTTTAAATTTTCACAAAATATAGTGAAGATCACTCCTTTCATATTAGTTTGTTGACTGGTCAGTTCCTCTATCCAAACTGATTTATTTTTCTGTCAATGGTTTGTGCTATAACTTGCCCTCCAAATGGTGCTTTGGAAGTTCCCCACAAATCCAAATTCTTACATTTTTTGTTGTTGTTCTCATAGACTTCAAAATGCTATCTACTTTTCCTTTTGATTTCCAACACTTTGGCACAATCACTACTGAGGATAATGTCACTTACCATCCAAAGATTTGGGCAATTACAAAATAACATATAGATATTTCTCATTTGAGTGCTAAGTGGACAGAGCATGTGATCTGCAGAATTTGAGTCATTATTCTAAGTTGACCAACAGCTATTTTATGGTTATGAACATAATATGTCTTGCTAAAAGTTCTCTGTAGGCTTAAAAGAGATGTTATTTTGTGTTGTGAGGTGGAGTGTACTGCATGAACAAACATCAGTTGGGATAAATTGCTGCTAGGGTTGCTTGTGACTTCCCTTCCTCGTGGATTTTCTACCTAGTTAATTTATCAATTATTGAAAGAAGAACATTGAAGTCTGACTATAAATGCAGATCTGTTGATCTTCACAGTTAGATGAGTTTTTGATTCATATATTTTGAGCAATTTTATTAGGTGCATAAACATTTAGAATTGCCATTTTTCTTGATGATTTGACTCCCTTCTCCCAAGGAAATAAATTTCTCTTTTCCTAATAGCATTCTTGGCTCTGAAATCTACTTTATCTATTATTAATACAGCCACTCTAGCTACTGGTGTTTAGTTTCAACATGGTATGATTTTTTATGATATCTTTACATTTATCCTATTTGGTTCATTATTTTGAAAGTCAGTATCTTAGAGTCAGAGTATACTTTAATCTTGCTTTCTCATCCACTGTAACAATTACTGCTGTCAGTTTGAGAGAATTGTTGACTTATGCCACTTACACTGAATGTATTCATTGATACTTCATTTTAAATTTATCAACTTATTTATTTTCTCTTCATCTCATTTGGGTTTTTTTCCTACTATTTCTTCTTTCTTTCTTTTCTTCTTGACATATTCAATATTATTTATCATTTTAGTTTTTGCTGGCTTAAAAGATTTAGTTTTATTTTGCCACCTTACTTGTTTTAGATTTTTTCCATATCCTCCTTTAACCATCATGATCTTAGGTGTTACACCATTCATTATACATTTGGAAAATTTAATAACAATATACAAATCTAATATTCCTAATTTTAAAATTCAAAAGCATTCAAGGTGGATTTAACACCACAACAGGAAATTTGTTGATGTCTTTGATCCATTTGGATTTAACTTTTGTGCATGGTGATAGGTATGGATCTATATTCTATCTTCTACATGTCTGCATCCAGTTATGCCAGTACCATTTGTTGATGATGTTTTCTTTTTTCAAATGTATAGTTTTAGCTTCTTTATCAAAAATCAGGTGTTCATAAGTGTGTGGGTTAATATCAGGGTCTTCAATTCAATTCCATTGATCTACCAGTCTGTTTTTGTGCTTATACCAAGCTGTTTTCATTACTATAGCTCTAAATTAAGAGAAACTTAAAACATTTCCACTAATCAAGAACAAAACAAAGATGTCTACTCTTTTCATGACTCTTCAATATAGTATTTGAAGTCTTAGTTATAGCTATGAGACAACTGAAGGAGATCAAAGGGAAAGAAATAGGAAAAGGTAGAAGTCAAATTATCTTTCTTTGCAGGGGATATGATTTCATAGATAAAAGACACTAAAAACTTCACCAGGAAACATCAACAAATGATAAATGCTTTCAGCAAAGTAGAAGAATACAAAATTAAAATAAAAGATCAGTAGCTTTCTTATTTACAAATGACAAATAGAGAAATAAATCAGGGATGCAGTGCCTTTAATAATAGCATTATAAATGTGTTCTTGGGGTAACTGAGCAAGAAAGTTGAAAGACTTGTATGATAAAAACTTTAATATACTGAGGAAAGAAATTGAAGAAGACTCCAGAAGATGGAAAGATTACCTATCCTGATGAACCAATAGGGTTAATATAATGAAAATGGCCACCCTCCCAAAACCAATCTGTAGATTCAAAACAATTATCCCAAGTGAATCTCTTATATGTGGATGTTAGGTTTTAAGACTTCAATATGCACACTAAAAATCTGTATAAACTCACTGGTGAGATATTGATTAGGGGACTAGGGAAAGCATGGGGAGGGGGAGGCTCTCTCAAGGAAGGGGAAATAGAATATTGTGTTATGGAGAGACAACAGGAAATGAGAACAGGTGATTTAAATAGGGAGTGAAAGAGAAAGGTAATAGAGGAATATGAGGAGGAAGAAGCAACCCAAGAGGCTATACGAAGGAAAACAAAACAAATATAAGACGTGGAAACCTGCTACTATAGAAGCTTACTAAAATGGATAGAAATTGTTTGAACATACAGGAATAGAAAATATCTCATTTCTGGAATACCTACAACATAAAGAAAAATGTAAAATTTCTTTGTCACAATGAACATATGAGTTGCAACTTGCATAAATAATGGAAACCATTGGAAATTGTTAAATATGCAGGGAAATAGGAAAGGTACATTTATTGCTTTATAAAATCTGTTCAACTATGTTCATAGCAGCATTATCTGGAAGCAACCTAGATGGCCCTCGACTGAAGAATGGATAGACAAAATGTGATACATTTCCAAATGGAGTACTATTCAGTGGGGAAAAAAATGGAATCTTGAAATTCACAGGCAAATGGATGGAACTAGAAGAAACCCAGTCACAAAAAGACAAACATGGTATGTACCACTCATATATGGAATATTAGACATAGAGCAAATGATTACCAGCATACAATCCACACCTCTAGAGAAGCTAGGAAAAAAAGAGGACCCTAAGAGAAACATACATGTTCCCCCAGGGAAGAGAAAAGGGACAAGATCTCCTGAGCAAATTGGGAGCATGGGAGGAGGGGAGAATGAGTTATGATTAAGAGAAGGGGAAAAGAGGAGGGGAGAGGAAGACATGAGGGAGTAGGAAGGTTGAGTCTGGGAAGAATAGAGGAGAGCAAGTAGAGAGATACCATAATAGAGGGAGCCATTTTAGGTTTAAAGAGTAACCTGAAACTAGGGAAATGTCCAGAGATCTACAAGGATAACACCAACTAATAATCTAAACAATAGTGGAGAGGCTACCTTAAATGCCCTCTCCTGATAATGAGATTGATGACTGCCTTATCTTCCATCTTTAGCCTTCATCCAGTAGCTGATGGAAGCAGAAGCCGACACCCACAGCTAAACGCTGAACTCAACTCCTGGAATCCAGTTGCAGAGAGGGATGAGTGATGAGCAAATGGGTCAAGACCAGGCTGGTGAAACCCACAGAAACAGCTGATGTGAACAAAGGGGAGTTCATGGACCTCAGACTGATAGTTGGGAAACCAGCATGAGACTGATTCAGACTCCCTGAAAGTGGGTGTCAGTGAGGAGGCCTCTGCAATCAATGGGACCTCTAGTAGTAGATCAGTATTTATCCCTAGTACATGAATGGACTTTGGAAGTCCATTCCAAATAGTGGGATACTCTCTCAGCCTAGAAACACGGGGGAGGGCCTAGGCCTGCTCCAAGTGATATGACACACTTTGAAGATCCCCCATAGCAGACCCCATTCTCCCTGGGGAGCAGAAAGGGGATGGGATGGGAACTATTGGGATCAGGGGAGGCGGGGAGGGAGAGGGAAATTGGATTGACATGTAAAACAACCTTGTTTCTAATTTGAATAATAAAACCTAGAAAAAATCTTTTTATATTTTGTCATTTCGATTAACAATAACATCATTTGTCAACAACACACATGGAAGTGAAGTAAGCAAACAAAAAGACATCAGGAGAGAAATGGTAAAACTTTGCTGTAATGTTCCTATACTTTATGTGAGATAGGCTGCATTATACACCAGTGGACTGCATAAAGTTAATGATGATGATTCCACCCAAAAGCAACCACTAAGAGCCCAAATCAAGTATGCCTAATAAGTCATTTAAAGAAATAACATTAAAAAAACGCAGAAATCCATTCTACCTAAACACATGAGCACATATGCAAATTAGAAATGGAAATTTTATGTGTTTAGAAATTTCCAAATATAGATTTTCCATGATCTCTTTGCCAATTTGTTAAAATACCAAAATGAAATATCTTCTCATTAGTGGGTAGGAACTGCTGATTGACTTCAGGAATCAAGGAAACACATAACTCCAATTTGTGCAAATACCATTGCCTAATTGGGATGAAAACTGATAGTGTGATTAATTATGCACAGCCAATGATGACCTTCTTCATTTGGATTCATGAATTTTCGTGAGCCATCTTTTTCAGATATTTACAAGAATCAAAACAAGCTGAACTTGGCACTGGGCTTTTGTATCTCAGAATCACCAAGAGTGAAGCAAATATTATTAATAAGTAATGATGCATATCCAAACATATTACTCTTATTGAGACTTTATTATTGTTAATATGATATATTTTAGAAGGTGTGCTGTGTACTTAATATATAAAATAAAATTTTAAACATTGTTTACTTCATCTTCATGTCACTTTTCCCTTTCAATTTTGTAGGCTTTATAATGTACATAATAAAATTTGTATTTACATTTACAACTGCAATTTATTCTATATTCTTTATTATTATAATATTTGGATACTAACATATATATGTAAATAGTATAAGGGTACATGTAAAGTTTGTAATGCAAGTATAATTTAGACTATTGCATATTACTGATTGTAGGACTTAGTCTTCTACAGAATTTGTTAGTTGGAAAACCGGACAAGACCAGTGAGATTTGTGTGAGTTGGAGAATCAGCTCTGAAGCCTTGTCCTGCTCTGAGACATGTTGTATTGGGACCACGAGTCTTCAGAGATTCACATGGATTTAGATTACCTTAACATTATCCAGTTATGAGGCCTTAGGAAAGTGAAGGCCTTTAATTTCCCCTTTAAAAAGGAACATGTAATAATATTCAACAAATTACTGAGAAGATTAGGTAAATTAATTCTTGTAAAGCAATTAGAGTAGTGTGTAGGACTCATTAGTCCATGCTGCTATCACTAAAGTTACTGCCAGCAACAGTAAATGCTAACATTTACTCCACACTTATGAAGTGTCAGGTAGGCACTATTCTATAGGTCTTTACATGTGTCAATTCACATAACACTCATTAACCAGAAACAAAAAACAGGTGACAAATGCATTAAAAATTCCAATTCTGGACAGAATCCAAGGACACCTATTGTTCTATGGCAGGATGCAGTCCCTGCTTTCTGTGTGAGAAATCCATACCTCTGTTCAAAGACGATGAATAGGTTGGGAGCTTCATTGAGATAAGCTTGAAAAAAAAGTTTGTCTAATTGTTCTGAGTCAGATGACACTATCACATGAGCTTATTTTCTTGCCCTGAGCATCATATTTGGCAGTCAAAGTCTCATTTGTTTCTTATGAAATGAACAATTTAGTTCTAATGTTAGAAACTACTTTGGAATGACATTGGTAGTATAGAAATGGTTTAGGCATTGATATTAAAAAAAAAAACTAAATTAGTTTTTCTTTCTTTTACCCTCCTTCAGTGTATGTGTGTGAGTGCATGTGTGTGCACACATGTTCACATTTGTGTTTGTGTGCTTATATTTATTAATGTCAATAAATTATGGACTGCTTTGAGCTATGTCTAATTAATCTCAAATGATGATAGAAAAATACCATCTCTATATAGATAAGAAGTAGAAAGTGGTATAGGAAAGGGCTAGGGATAAAATCTCAAGTATTCACTCCCAGTGACCTGTTTCCTGCAGCTAGTTCTTATCTCCCATAGAATTCACAACTTGTCAAAATAACACCAGCATGTTGGAAGCTTTTATGTGTCCCACCCGGTTCCACAGCTGCTTATAAAATAACACTTTGAGGCTTAATATTTATTTTAATTGTTTGGCCAATGGCTCAGACATATTACTAACTAGCTCTCACATTTAAATTAGCCAATTTCTATTACTTTATATACTGCCATGTTTCTGTAGTTTTCTGGTGATGCTTGGGCTTCTTTCTGCTCCAGAAGCTACATGGCTTCTTCCTGATTCTGCCTTCAGAAACAACAGGGAGTGACTTTGGACATCATCTGGAGAGGAAAAAGAAAACCAGGAATCCTGAGTCATTTGCAGCTATTTCCATTTGTGTGAATCATTTCTTAAAGACGTCTCTGTATTTCTGCATTATTTTAAAAATATCATTTTCTTACCTTGCCTCTCCTACTTATTTCTTTTTTCCTCTCTCTGTCTCTATCCCTGTCTCTCTTTCCGTGTGTGTGTGTGTGTGTGTGTGTGTGTGTGTGTGTGTGTGTGTGTGTGTGTGTGTGTGTGTGTGTGTGTGTATCCAAGCAGGTTTGTACTGACATACATGTCTGACGCTTGTGAAGAAAGTCACTTCTGTTCTGGGGTTCTATGTATTTATACATAAGGGCCATGGCCTTCATGGTTGCAAGTAAGTGGGCACTTTAGAAAGAGTGTTATTTCCTAAGATGCCTCAGAAATAGCTTTAGTGGTTTATGCAATGCGAAGTCCTTCCTACACAGCTATGCTTGAAAGCCTAGAACTGGGATCCCATATTCCTTATCAGGGAACTTTCTTCTGAAGTTTAAGACAAAATCTGTCTGCTGGATATTTCGTGAAATGATTTCTCTATTTCTCTACTTGTACACGGTCAAGACCACTCCATAATTCCAGCTATGCACACAATGCAAGCAGAGAAGGAATCACAGTAACCAATAAAAATCTGTGGGAATCAACCAGAATATTTATTGAAAAACCAAAAGGAATTTGTAATGTATTCTGTGGAGAAAAAGATATATTTGTTTATTTTGTTTCTGAACTTTAAAGAATTCGTAATGTATTTCTCTCTGGTGCTACAGTAAAATTCTATATTTAAGATTCTGGATATAATTTGTATTTTCATTCTTAGCCATAGAGAGTACCATACTATGGATCTTTTGTTCCTTTATCTAAAACAAACAAAAACAAAGTCATGCCTTGAATAGTTACAATTTGTTGTCAATTGAGACATATGTAAACTATACCCAGGTAGCCAAAAGAGGCATGCTCCTAACTTAAAAAGATCCTAGTCCATTGACTATAGATACAATCAAATAATTCACCATATGTTATAAAATTATTATCCTTTGAAACATAAAGCAAGCTGATATTACCAAAATAGTGATGAACAAAGTGATAATGTGTGGAATGAAGATAGACATAAATGAGGGACAAAGGTCATGAAAAAAGTATAGATTTTA
Organism: Cricetulus griseus; assembly: GCF_003668045.3. Taxonomy (NCBI): domain Eukaryota; kingdom Metazoa; phylum Chordata; class Mammalia; order Rodentia; family Cricetidae; genus Cricetulus; species Cricetulus griseus. The sequence goes on along the minus strand of NW_023276807.1, from coordinate 183,532,782 downwards.
TTCTATATGCTTCATAATCAGACAAAATTAAAGACCATGAATTCCTAGCTACACTGTAATGCTTCCCTGAAAACCCTGCCTTGGGGAGATCACTAATGCAATCTTTAACCCATGACTCAAAAGAGAGTCATGGAATCCTTTCAGTATAATTGACTCCAATTGTCTCTTAATCTCTGTGATATTTGAATGAGAAATATCCCATATAATCTCATTGATTTGGATATTTGTTGCTGAGTTGATGGTACTATATGGGACAGATTATGGTAAAGGGGTGGGAATGGGGAATGAGAACATGAGGGAACTGGAGTGTTGATTTGGGGGAGGGTTGGAGAGCTATCTTAATAGAGAGCCCTTATAAGGTTAGGGAGAAGCCTGGTGCTAGGGAAATTCCCATGAATCCACAAAGATGATCCCAGCTAAATCTTCTAGCAATAGTGGAGAGGGTACCTGAACTTGCCTTCCCTTGTAATCAGATTGGTGAATACCACAGCTATCATCATAGAGCCTTCATGAAGTAATTGATGGAACCAGCTGCAAGGTGCACAACCAAGCACTAGACTGAACTCCAGGAATCTGGTGAAAGAGAGGGAAGAAGGATATATGAGGAAGAGAGGTCAAGATCATGAAGGGGGAATATACAGAGACAGCTGAACCAAGCTCATGGGAACTCATGAACTCTAGTCTGACAGCTGTGGAGCCTCCATGGAACTGAGCTAGGCCCTCTGCATGTGGGAGACAGTTGTGTGGCTTGGTCTACCTGAGAGGACCCTGACAGTAGTGCCATGATACCAACCTGGTACGTGAGCTAGCTTGTTGGAGCCTATTCCCTATGATGGGATGCCATGCTCAGCCCTTAATGAAGAGGGGGAGAGGGTCTTGGTCCTGCCTCAACTTAATGGGCCAGGTTTTGTTGACTCCCTATGGTAGCCCTTTCTCACTGGGAGGAGTGGATGGTGGAGTGGGCTGAGGGAGAAATATGACTGAATGAACTGTAATTGGGATTTAAGATAAAATTACAATAGATAAATAAATAAAAAGGAAAAATGGTGTAATTTTTCAGCTTCTTGTTTCTACAGCCATACTTTCTACTTGCTGCCATGCATCACACTGTTACACACTTATTTCCACAAATTACTTTGGTCATTGTGTTTAATCAAAGCAACATAAAGTAGCTAGTATAACCCTTGACAGCAATCTCAACTTCTCTCTTGGATATTACATTCAACATTGGCTTGCATAGGGTAGGGTGGTGCCTCATCACCTGTGGCTTCACTCTGCATTTTCAACTGAGGATAAATATGTCAGGTAGACCCTTTGGCATTTACTCCATCTTGTGTTATGACATACAACATGAATTAAAATATAACCTTTTATGTTACTTTCCTTTACTGTTTTTATAGACACCTAAGGAATGTGCCATGTGAAACATCTTAACTCTTTTTGTTTCTTGCCCTCATGGAAATATTCGCTCTTTCAGATAAAAATAGACAATTTTTATGGTTGATGAAACTGGCTCCTGAGTGATTCAAATTGGGATACTCATCTTTTAAGAAAATTATTTATCTATTTATCATCTATCTTGTGTGTATATGCATGTATACATATGTGTGCACATGCATGCGTGTGTGTGTGTGTGTGTGTGTGTGTGTGTGTGTGTGTGTGTGTGTGTGTGTGCGTGCATGTGTGTGTGTTCTCTTACCATGGCACTATGTCTGGAGGTCAAAAGTCTACTTGCAGGAGTTGCTTCTTTCTTTCCACTGCATGGGTTTGGGTCATTAGACTTAGAAGCAAATCCTTTAACCTGTTGAACTATCTTACTGGCTCCATCTCAACATTTTAATTCTGCTAAAGTGACAAATTGTATAATATAGTTAGTAACAAATAAGAAATCCACAAAGGGAACAGTTTTTGATGTTCATATTCTTCACAAGGGGATTTCACAGTTGCATTATGTAAATATGCATTTATTGGGCACTACTTTATCCAAATATAAGTCAATGATGTGTAAGTACAAAGTTATAGCCAACAGTTTTTCAGTAATGTTTTATTGAAAAAGCATTCTAACATACTACTACATAATATTTATCTGTGAAACATAATAATTTCTATCATTTGCTTAGAAGGAGATGAAGAACCAGGAATTGACAAGGACAATAGTAAACAGAATTTTTATATGTGGCCAGAAGTCAATAAAAGATAAGTAAAAAGATGAAGAACTAGGAATTGATAAGGATGATAGTAAACAAAATTTCTATGTGTAACCAGAAATAAATAAAAAGATAGGCTCTTTTTGAGCATATACATGTACAAAGTTATATAATCAAATATGATATGAATTCATTCTGTAAAGTCATGGAGGGGATCTGGAAGACTGAGATATGTGACTTTTTAAGTGATAACTAACAAAAGAAAAACACAGGTAATTGTGGAAAGATGGCAAGATTGAGAAAATCCTGAACCACCAAGTTCTGGCTTCTGTGCCTGGAGGATCCCAACAACTAGAATACACTGTTGGTATGAGGGGTTTCATTTAAAAATTTTAGAATACAAACTAAAACTTAATTAATTAGTTTCTGTGGGAAAATGTACTAGGCATCCATTTAGAAAAATCAAATAGATATAGTTTAGTGCCCAAGGGAGGGAAGTTCATGAGAACAAAAGGATAGATGAAAAAGAGATTAAGGATAACTGATATGTAAAAGATCATAAGTATAAATAGATGTATGCATATATAAATGAGATATAAACTAGCAGGAACATGCTACTACAGCTTTTAATCTAGAAAAACAGATTTTCTATATAGGAAAGAACTAATAAATAAATAAAGAAAGAAAGAAAGAAAGGAAGAAAGAAAGAAAGAAAGAAAGCTCTGATTTAGTATGCAGCAACATACAGAGACTCTCAGGGAAGTAAAAGAAAAACAGGACAAAAATTCTTATATTTAGACAAATATAATCATCTAACTATTAGGGTAAGGAAGAATATGTATGTGTTTTTGCATAGACATGAATGGGTCTATGTACATGTGTACATGTGTAAGTCTTTTATCATATGGGGAAAATATAAGGATATATGGATTATTTTATTGAATAATAAATTAACTAAACATTTATATTAAAGAAAAATAAGAAACATGATGAACAAATCCTTAAAATACTTAAACATACATTTACATACATATATCTTAAATATGCTCTGATGGTAGAAAGAGACATCATGACTCACTGATAACTTGTACTCTAAAACTTAATAGAAATATATAAAATAAATTATATAGAAAATAAGGATAAGCTGTAATGGCACGAAAAACAAAGATGTTCAAAATAACCTCAAAGAAAGCTTAAGATTCATGGCTTCAAACTGAATAGGTTTAAAAGCTGTTGAATTTTACTGTCCCTTTTTTGTGAAGATGTGTATAGTATTTTGAGATCAACATATTTATTATAAATAAGTTATTATTGATATAGTAACATAATAAGTCAAATTAATGGTGTTATTGAGAAGTAATTGAAGCAAGTGAATATTTGTATGGTTGGCAGTCTAATAATTGAGATAATTAAACTATAGTAGAGTCTCAATCCATAGACCCAGAGAGGTTAGATAAAGAGAAGGGGTCTAGGCGGGGGATACATGGATCTCTCTGGGAAGGGGAAATAAAATGGATTTTAAGGGTGGACTGGGTATAGGTGGGATGGAAGAAAAAGGGTCATTGAGTTTGGGGTGTGGGAGGGAGAGAGTACAGGGAGAGATGGTTGCAATTGGGCTTGGGAACACAGTGCAGTGGAAGCTTCATGGCATCTATGAAGTCCTTATGAGGACCCCTAGTAATGGCAGATATGATGCTTATGTGGCCACCTCCTACAGCCAAGAAAGGCTTCCAGTGGTAGTACTAGGTAGCAGTCAATTGAGTTGATGCTGGGCCAAAGGGTCCCATGGAAATCCCCAAATAAACAAAGCTGATGGTAAGACATAAGTTTGCTCTTGGAAAAAGCCTATTGCCAATGACAATACATATACAACTCACTGAACATGAAGAAGTCAAGCTGGTGCCTACATGGAGCCTTCATGCTACCTTCTACACACCTTGGTGAAGAAAGATACTCTGCAGGCTACCAAAAGAGAAATGTAAATACCAATCTAGCCATGAAATCTTTGTCTTACAATTTGTCCTGCCTGCAAAATATTATAGGCTACAGTGGCACAGAACTTGTGGGAATAGCCAACCAATGTCTGATTTGATTTAAAGCCCACTCCATGAGAAGGAACCCATGCTCCACACTGCTTGGGTACTCAAAAATCAGAGACTAGATAGCCTAGACACCTATGGTAAAACAAACACCACTGATAAAAAAATCAATAAAATGATTCCTAATGAAATTCTGCTATACTCCTAGTGCAGAATCTTATACAGTCATCATCAGAGAGGCTTCTACCACCAGCAGATGGGAACATGTTCAGAGACCCACACCCAGACATTATGTGGAGAGATAGTCTAAATTTGATATTTCCATAAAATCCGTCACCCCAGAGCTCAGGGAATCCCATGGAAGAAGATGCAGAAAGATTGTAAGAGCCAGAGGGGATGAAGGACACCATGTGTTTGCAACAAAATCCTCTATCAGTAGCATTGACAAGGGGAACCTCTAATAGGTTATTTATAAGGGCTCTATTCTCAAGAATAGATTAATACTGTTTTCAAAACAAAACAAAGTTTTACTTGATAGCTATGATCAAATAAGCATATTTTATTCCTTACATTACATACATTATTTTTCATTTATAAAGTTAAATAACACCTAAAATGTCAGAAAGTTGAGATGCTTTTAGCTCCCTTTCTTATCCACAATCTTGCAAAGTAAAATATAAAGCATAAAACTAAATGAAAAATTATTATTATGGAAATTAACACACATTTCTCAAATAATTTCTGATGTAAGATGAGTAACAGACTGGAAATTTATACTAAGTAGGCAAACCTTTCTCCGCATCCTCTACAGCATAAGTTATTATTGGTGTTTTTGATTTTAGCCATTCTGATGGAAGTAAGATGGTATCTCAGAGTTGTTTTGATTTGCATTTCCCTGATGGCTAAGGATGTTGAGCACTTTCTTATGTGTCTTTCAGCCATTTTCATACTGACATTTATGTGATAGTGAAATGTACAACTGTAGGAGATGGTAATAGTATCTTAAATTATTTTTTATTATATAAAAGCCAATAGAAAAATACATTTGAGTATTTGGCAAGAAAATGTTGAAAATACCAAATGATACAAGAACTTGAAAGATAGGAATTAATTAATGCTAAGAACTAAAGTTGCAATAATGTAAAACAATAGATATATATTAAAATAAATACAATCTCAACAAACTCAATTTATGAGAAGACTATAATTGGAACAGCAGCAGAACTCTTAGACAGATGAGATGGGCTCTACACATAGACCAGAAAAGCTGTGAGAATAACATTTAACATTGAGTACAGAAATCAGTGAAAGTGTATAATGCTCTAGAAACATGAGGAGTTTTCAATTTCATGATGGCCAGATGAGTTTTATGCTAATTGTTTCCCACTCATGTACCAAGTGGCTTCACAAAGCAGATAACATTTTTGAAACCATAGCTAAACTAAGCCAAAGCAGCACACATTATAATTATGAACCTACAAGTGCAGGTACCTGCTCTGGGCCTGCAAACAACAGCTCTGTTAACAAAACTCATGGAAGAGGGAATGGGGAAAGAAATGCAATTTTAAAAACTGGATAGATAATTCTTTGATTAAAATTATTTTTTTCAGGAAGCAGTCTCCTATACCAATTCATTCAAGGGTACCTCCCACTTCCTTTTCTAAAAGTTCAGTATAGCTGGGTTTATGTTAAGGTCTTTGATCCTTTGGACTTAAGTTTTGTGCATGGCAATAGATAAGGATCTATCTGCAATCTTCTATATGTCAGCATCCAGTTATGCCAGCACCATTTGTTGAAGATGCTTTCTTTATTCCATCTTATAAATTTAGCTTCTTTGTCAAAAATCAGGTGCTTTTAGGAGTGTGGATTTACATCAGGGTTTTCAGTTCAATTCCACTGATCTACCTGCCTATTTTTCTGCCAATACCAAGCTGTTTTCAGGAATGTAGCACTATAGTAGTGCTTGAAGTCAGGGATGTTGATGCCTCCAGAAGCTCCTTTATTTTACAGGGTTGTTTTTGCTATCCTGGGCCTTTTGATTTTCCATATCAAGTTGAATATTACGCTTTCAAGGTTTTTGAACAACTGTGCTGGTATTTTGATGGAGATTGCATTGAATCTGTAGATTGATTTTGGCAAAATTGCCATTTTTACTATGTTGATCCTACTTATCCAAGTGCATGGGAGATCTTTCCATTTTCTGGTATCTTTTTATATTTCTTTCTTTAAAGTCTTGAAGTTCTTGCTAAATAGGTCTTTCAATTCTTTGGTTAGAGTTACCCTGAGATATTATATGTTGTTTGTGGCTATTGTAAAGGTTGATGTTTCTCTGATTTTTTTCTCAACCCATTTATCATCTATATATACTAGGGTTACTGTTTTTTTTAAAATTAATCTTGTATCCTGCCACTTTGCTGAAGGTGTTTATCAGCTGTAGGAGTTCCCTGGTAGAATCTTTCGGGTCACTTATGTAAACTATCATATCATTTGCAAATAGTGAAAATTTCATTTCTTCATTTCCAATTTGTATCTTGTTGATCTCCTTTTGTTGTCTTATCACTCTAGCTGTTACTTCAAGTCCAATATTGAAGAGAGTGGACAGCCTTGTCTTTTTCCTCATTTTAGAGGAATTGTGCTAAGTTTCTCTCCATTTAGTTTGATGCTGGCTGTTTGCTTGCTGTATATAGCCTTTATTATGTTTAGGTATGTTCCTGTTAACCCCGATTTCTCTAATACCCTTATCAGGAAGGGGTGTTGGATTTTGTCAAAGGCTTTTTCAACATCTAGTGAGATGAATTTGTGTTTTTCTCAGTTTGCTTATATGGTGGATTACATTGTTGGATTTTCATATGTTGAAATATCTCTGCATCCCTGGGATGAAGCCTATTTGATCTTTGTAGATGATTTTTCTGATGTGTTCTTGGATTAGATTTGCCAGTATTTTATTGAGTATTTTTGTATCAATGTTCATGGTTGGTCTGCAGTTCTCTTTCTTAGTTATGTCCTTGGGTACCAAGGTAATTGTAGCTTTGTAAAAAGAGTTTGGCAATATCCCTTCTGCTTCTATTGTGTGGAACAATTTGAGGAGTATTGGTATTAGCTCTACTTTGAATTTCTGGTAGACTTCTGCACTGAAACCATCTGGCTCTGAGCTTTTTTTTTTTTTGGTTTAGAGACTTTTGATGACTACTTCTATTTCATTAGGGGTTATAGATCTATTTAAATTGCTTATTTATTCTTTATTTAATTTTGGTAAGTGATATCTATCCAGAAAATTGTCCATTTCCTTTAAATTTTCCAATTTTGTGGAGTACAGGTTTTTAAAATATGACCGGATGATTCTCTGGATTTCCTCAGTGTCCATTGTTATTTCTGATTTTGTTAATTTGCATGTGCTCTCTCTGCATTTTGATTATTTTAGATAAAGGTTTATCTATCTTGTTAATTTCCTAGGAGAACCAACTCTTTGTTACATTGATTCTTTGTATTATTTTCTTTCTTTCAACTTTATTGACTTCAGTCCTCAATTTGATTATTTCCTGGTGGCTACTCCTCCTGGGTGAGTTTGCTTCCTTTTGTTCTAGAACTTTCATGTGTGCTGTTAATTTGCTGGTGTGACTATTCTCCAGTTTTTTCATGTGGTCATTTAGTGCTATGAACTTTCCTTTTTGCTCTGCCTTTAAAGTATCCCATAAGTTTGGGTATGTTGTGTCTTCATTTTCATTGAGTTCTAGGAAATGTTTAATTTCTGAACTAACACCAGTAGCACAGACAATGAGATAAAAAAATTAATACATGAGACCACCCGAAATTCAGAAGCTTCTGTGATGCAAAGGATGTAGTCAACAAGACAAAATGTTATCCCACAAAATGGGAAAAGATATTCACCAACCCCACATCTGACAGAGGACTGATTTCCAAAATGTACAAAGAACTCAAGAAGCTAGTCACCAAAACACCAAATAATCCAATTAAAAAGTGGGGCACACAAATAAATAGAGAATTCTCAATAGAGGATCAAAACTGGTTGAAAGACACTTTAAATGTTCAACATCCTTAACCATCAGGGAAAGGCAAATCAAAACAACTCTGAGATACCATCTTGTTCCTGTGAGAATGGCTAAAATAAAAAACACCAATCATAGTTTATGCTGAAGAGGATGTGGAGAAAGGGTGAAACACCTCCACTGCTGGTGGGAGAGCAGACTCATTCATCCACTTTGGAAATCAGTATGGTGATTCCTCTGAAAAATGGCAATCAGTCTATCTCAAGATCCAGCAATTCCACTCTTAGGCATATACCCAGAGGATGTACATTAATACAAAAAAGACATTTGTTTAACTATGTTCATAGCAGTATATTTGTAACAGGCACAACATGGAAGCAACCTAGATGCCCCTCAACTGAAGAATGGATAAAGAAAATGTGGTGCATTTACACAGTGGAGTACTACCTAGCAGAAAAAAAATGGAATCTTGAAATTCACAGGCAAATGGAAGAACTAGAAGAAACCATCCTGAGTGAGGTAATCCAGTCACAAAAAGACCAATATGGTATGTACTCCCTCATATATGGATATTAGACACAGAGCAAATGATTACCAGCTTACAATCCACACTTCCAGCAAAGCTAGGAAACAAGGAGGAATCTGAAAGAGACATACATGGTTCCCGAGAGAAGGGGAAAGGGACAAGATCTCCTGAGCAAATTGGGAACATTTGGGCAAGGAGACAGGGAGTTAGTAGAAAGAGAATGAGGAAGGGGAGGAGAGAGAAGGACACAAGGGTACAGCAAGTTTGAATTAGGGGAAGAATAGAGGATAGCAAGAAAAGAGATACTATAATAGAGGGAGCCATTATAGTTTTAAAGAGAAATCTGGCACCAGGGAAATGTGCAGAGATCTATAAGGATGACACCAACTAACAATCTAAGCAATAGTAGAGAGGCTACCTTAAATGCCCTTCTTCAATAATGAGATTGATGACTACCTTATATGCCATCCTAGAGCCTTCATCCAGTAGCTGATAGAAGCAGAAGCAGATATCCACAGTTAAACACTGAATTGAATTCCTGGAATCCAGTTGCACATAAGCAGGAAAGATAAGCAAAGGGGTCAAGACAAGGCTGGAGAAATCTACAGAATAAGAGGAGAGCTCATGGACCCCAGACTGATAGCTGGGAAACCAGTGTAGGACTGACCCAGACCCCCTGAAAGTGGGTGTCAGTTAGGAGGCCTGGGCAATCTTTGGGTCCTGTGGTAGTGGATCAGTATTTATCCCTAGTGTACGAATGGACTTTGGGAGCCAATTCCACATAGAGGGATACTCTCTTAGCCTAGACACATGGGGGAGGGTCTAGGCCCTGCACTCAATGATATGACAGACTTTGAAGATCCCCACGGAAGGCCTCCCCTACATGGGGAGCAGAAAGTGGATGCTATGGGGGTTTATGGGGAGTAGAGGAGGATGGGAGGGAGAGGGAGCTGGAATTTATATCTAAAACAAGATTTCTTTTAATTTAAATGAAAAAAGAGAAGAGAAAAGAAAAAATATTTTTTCACGCATCATTGTTCTTAACCAGCTGTGAACTCTACTAATCAAAGTCAACCAAGTAACAACAACAAAAACACAGACAATTTGCAGGACAAAATGTGCCCACCTGTATAACAGTGATACTGCTACAGAGGGAGTCACCCACTGCTCTCCAGTTAGATTTGAGGCTCTCCTGTAGTAGAGAACCCATGCCTTGCACTCTAAGTGCAATTACTAACTCATTACTCAGGACATTTTAAGCCTGAGGAACTAAATTGAGATAGCATCAAATTGCCTTCTAAATGGGAATGTTAAAACCCATAGAGAAAAGCCTTAATCAAAGCGTTTCTTTTCAGTGAAGGCAATGAGCATAGGGACTCGTGGATCAGTAGGAAGTGGAGAATTAGTCAGAACTGAGAGCTTAGTCTCAAATAAACCATTTATACTTTTGCCAAAGCCTCAATGAACTTTGCAGAAGAAGGAGCAAGAAGTGTTTAAGAACCAGAGATAGGATAGAGGACCATAAATTTCTATCCTTTAAACTAAATACCAACATTTTCAACTACGAACTTAAAAGTGTACTGGCTCTACACAAGACACAGGACCTGTCAACAGTCCATAATGAAGTGGGTTCACTAAGTCATAACACTTACTGATAAACTAATGGCTACCAGCAGTTTCTTGTATAGGGAGAAGATTAGATTCCTGTTGTGTACCCATTGCTAAGCCCACCAGGCTCAAATGATAGCTCTGAAATCATGGACACTCTGATGGCCTTGGTTGGTCACAAGGTTAAAAAGAAATACATATAAACATGGTGTAGCAATTCCTAGAGTGGAAAAAAGTGCATGGTGGTGGTAGTGAGACAGAGGAGGATGGGGTTTGAGAGTGGGCAGTATGCCTTGTGTATATGTGTGAAATATCAAATCACAAATTTAATTTATGAAGAACAGTTGGATGCAGTCTTGCTAAGTGTTTTTAGCTGATGTCAAACTCATCATTCCCCTTTCTCAGTCTTTCATGCATCCAGGTGGGGGGTGTTTTTGGTATGAAGTTAACAAAATAATTCACCTAACATAAAACAGATAATTTTAAGTAAAGAGCAAGTTTATCCACAGATAAATACAAATAGTGAAGAATAATGCAGAAATTGTGACTGTGGTTTCCAGCAGGCCTCCAAACCTGGGAACAGAAGCAGAGAGAAGCAGATGTGCACCACACTCCAAAGCAGGACAGACAGCCAGGACATAGCATGAGGGCAGCTTTGAAGCCCTTGCATGATAGTTTGTCTCTGTGATGCAAAATGCGCACAGTCTCAGAGAGACCTAACTCAGGGAAGTAGCAGGAAGATTGGGCATGTGTGCCAACATGGTGAGATGGCACTAAGCATCCAGAGTCCTGTGGTGTTCTCAGTTCTTTCTTCAAACATACAGCATAAACCCAAAAAGCATTCTCGGTCAGCCACACAACACTCAAACACAAAACTCCCCTTGGAAAAAGAACCACCAATAATTTAATAAAAAACGATTCTATGATAGACAGAAACTATATTCAATCAGTGGAAAGCATTGATGGAGTTGAGAAAATAAAAGAGTTATTTCTGTATCCTGTTGGATTGCGGGTTGAAAGAGCTGATGAGAGAAAGGTAACATAAATATGAATTAATACTACTAGCAAAATTCTGATAAGTTCATATATTAAAATCTAAAGTATAAGTACTTAAAAATGGAAATGAGCCAGGCCTTAGGGGTGCACGCCTTAATCCCAGCACTCGGGAGGCAGAGGCAGGCGAATTTCTGAGTTTGAGGCCAGCCTGGTCTACAGATCAAGTTCCAGGACAGGCTCTAAAACAATACAGAGAAACCCTGTGTTGAAAAACCAAAAATAAAAAAAGGAAATAAGGAAATGAAAATAAATTCTTTCAAATCTTTACGGTTGATAAAGTGTAGTGTCTTTTGAGCAAAGCTTTCTTGCTTGTCCTGGGCAGGCTTTTCCTCGGGAGTTAGGGTGTCTGATGCGCACAGACACACATAATATCCACTTTGTCAGTTAGCAACTTCTGAGTTCTTGTCTTGCTAATTCAAAAAGCTGAATTTGCGGATCACAGAAGGCTGAGTTCAGAAAGCAGTTTTACTGTAGTTTTATTGGTAGGGGCTTAAGAGAAAGAAGTCAAAGTTCCCATAGAGCAGAAGTGGATCACCACAAATGAGATGCCATTGAAGTACTTGACTCTGGGCTTTTTACTGAGTTACCAAAGAAAATAACGTAAGGTATGGGGAGGGAGATGACTGTTGACCCAATCTTGATGTGTTCAGGTGTCTCCTCTCTGGTCATATAGATGCCAGGAAATGGTGTTTACTTATAAAAAGGGTCAAAGAGAGTCAAAAGACTTCCCTTCCATAAGCTTTGGCCTCTGGGCTTGGAAGAAGCAAACCCATTTCACCTCAATCATTTCTGGCACTCAAGAAATAACATTATTACATATGCACATTATATTCCACCCTTTTCCCCCAAGAAAGTGTCCTTGGAGAGGAGGAAAATAGAGGACCCTTTCCTTCTCCTATAGTGTTGAAGCACCAAAGTAAGGGATGTATAGTCTTTGGGCAAGAGAGAAAGCTAAAGCCTGGAGACTAAATCTAACCCAAAGGATTGTGCCCACAGGGCAATCACTGTGTCCTTTCATGGTCTCCATATACTACCAGTGAAACTGGCATTCTTTTTTTGTGTTCTTAGTCTCATTAATAAATGAGACTAAGGATTTAAAAATGAACTCGAAGGAAATTTGAGGACAATTTACTAGAGTTTAAGAATAACAATGGAGGTCAGCAAGCAGCTGCATGTCAGCAAGAAGGAGATGGAGAAGAAGCAAAGAGACAGGAGGCAGATTCAACTTCCCTTCTCCTTAGCATGGAGGGTGATCACCTGGCCAGATGATTGACAGGCCCAGCTGGACTAGCTCTCCTGTGATGAGATAGTGGTATGTAATGTTTCAATCATTGGAGCAAATTTGAAGCAGATGTAGATTCCCTTATTTTGATCAAGATGAAATAATTTTCTCTTAATGACCCTCAACAGACCCCAGACAGCTCCACTTTTATATATGGCATTTGAAATTATAAGAAGTGACAAAGTTGGTTTTTACCTTTCTAGTGTTGCCAAAAAGAAAAAAAAACAAAAAACATGGGTCCAAAGTAGACCATGAGGAAATGTTCCATCCTTAGCAACCTCTGAGGATGTGTAGCTGCCTAACAGAGAAAAAAATGATGTAATTCCCTGAAACAACATGGTAACCAATATATAAAAATTCAAAAAAAATGGTGGTAGTAGTGGGACTCTAATGGTAATTTAAGACAATATAAATTATTAGATAGAATGAATAATGTAAAAATAGTAGCTAGTGGGCAAAATTTATTTACTAAAATTAGATACTTCATGAGCAAAAATTAAAGACTGACAAAACATAATTCAAAACAAAAATCAAAACCCCAAACCTCTTTGTTTGATGAAAAGAATGATTAACCATGAAGATAACAGTCAATGATTTTTATGCGTCCAGGAACACTTCTTGACATACATAAAAAGCAAATGACTAATAATGGAGGACAAATTGGCAAAGCTTGAAATCTAGTGAGTTTATTCCATCTTGCTCACTAATGATGGAATGTACAAGTAGACCAAAGTAAATGTCAATTTTTGGTTTATAAAATGTTGACATCAAATAGAATTGGAATTCTATACATATTGTATTGTTTTGTCAATTGGAATAATGAAAGAAACTTATTTGTACAAATATTACTTTGAGTTTCACAATAATGTACATTTAAGTTACCATAAGAAACAAATATTGATTTTGAATTAAGAATCAAAAAATCTCAACAAGTTACAAAGAGTGTATTTCATGTAATCTATATCCATTAAGCAAAGTGCAATAAAAGCACTACAATAAGAGAGAAGAAAAACTTGTGCCCACTGAAAAGACACAAACTTTATATGAAGCATGCGTAGTCGTGGAGAACTATTGAGTTAGAAGAAACATTAAAACAAAAAGTTAAGAATTTCACCAAAGACAATGCTTAGGTCAAAAACAAGTTGTAATTTCTAGTTTTATGCACTGACTTGTGTGGGCCTTGGAATGTCAAAGAATCTGGAGGGTATGCATTCCTAGAGAGACCCCCTTTAAACTGTTGGCCTGAGAAAGCAGATGGAGCTTCCCATGTGAGTGGGCATCATCCCACCCACTAACGTCATGCATAGAACAGAGAAGGAGAAAGGCTTAATGCATTCTCCCTCCCATGCCCATGCACAGACACTGACCGCTTTTCCTTGATGCTTCTAGCACTCTGGATTTTGAACAGACATTAGAATCTACACCATTTTCACACCTTGAAAGTATACCCTTTTCCTCTGATCTTCACTTGTGGCCAGCAAATAGAAGGATTTTCTCTAAGTCTCCATTATCATGTGAGAATATACCAATAACAAACCACTATAGGTACAGATCTCTAGTGTTTATTTGGAAAATTCTGGCTAACATTAGTGAATACTAACTGTATATGGTCTTAAAATAAAATAGTAGAAAACTAATAACTTTAGGTCTTAGAGGTTCAGCACTTAGGTAAGGCCCTGGATTCAGCCATTTCCACAGAAACACGCACTGTATGTGTGTATGTGTGTATGTGTATATGTGTGTATGTGTGTATGTGTGTATGTATGTATCACCTATCTACCTGCCTACACACACACACACACACACACACACACACACACACACACACACACACACGAACTGAAAAAGTCTAGAATAAAACATATCCATCAGTTGAACAAAAATCTGAAAGATTAAAAAGACAATAAGAAATTTATAACACAGAATGGAGAGGAGCAAAATTAACAACAACAAAATAGAACATTTTTAAATGTATCTATATATTTATATATCTGTATCTATCCATCTATCTATCTATCTATCTATCTATCTATCTATCTAATCAGCTAATCAGTGTGTTTGGGGTTATTATATTCTCTGGGTTAATATAGTTATGATGGGGCTAGTTATATCTTAATGATGGGAATTGCCTGAGTTACATAATCCTTTGCAGAATTTGGTCAAATCATAAGAACTACTCCCAAGAGCCTGACCAACCTATGTGTTTAGTATGCTCACTGCACCACACTGTTAGTTTTAGAGGAGCAGAGAAGTTGAGGAATTCCATTAATGATCCATTCAGCAGCTGACAATGCCCAACTATCAGAAACAAGGTGAGACCTAGATGGCAAGTGTTAGGCAGGGTGATGAATTTCATTTTACTAAGCCCAAAATAGTTCATGCTCATTTACTAACTTTAAGGACCTTCATCAAGACAGGGAACCTATGCCAGGAAGTGAACACTAAAATGAGTGACCTTGAATTTTGGCTGGCTTATAATGGGCCATAGAGAATTGACAAAATCCAACTGCTTGCTGCAAGATGCATGGCTTCCTTCAGCAGGCATGTAAAAGATGAAATAGATTGTCTTACAAAAATAAGAACTTTGGACATATTGATTTTTATAAACAAAACCCTTTGAGTGCCCTAGAAGTATAAAGATACTATGACAATCTGTTTTCTTCAAACAAAAAAGAACCTTGAATAAATTATGTTTCACTTCTGAGATATATGCTAAAATGGGAGTAAAATTAGCTACAACTGGATCCTTTTCTCCTATTTAATAACGATACACTTGCTTGGTTTTCTCTTTTTTTTGATAAAATAAAGGTAACACTTTTTTATAGTTCATGAGAGGCATCAGGAGTTAGAGCTGAGGTCTGCAGGTAAAAAATCCACCCTTATTCAGCTTCTTTCTTCACTAGACAAACTCATACTGTGCTGGCTAATCTTTTGTCAACTGGACACAAGCTAGAGTTGTCTGAAAGGGGGAAACTTTGAGAACATGCATCCCTGAGATCTAGCTATAAGGCATTTTCTTAATTAGTAATTCATGGGAAAGGCCCAGCTCTTGTGGGTCATGCCATCCCTGGCCTAGTGGTCCTGGATTCTGTAAGGAAGGTAGGTTGAACAAGCCATGATGGGCAAGCTAGTAGCCAGTGCCCCTCTATGGCCTTCAAATTAGTTTCTGCCTCTAGGCTCATGTGCTATTTAAGTTCCTGTCCTGACTTCCTTTGATGATGAACAATGATATGGAAATGTAAGCCAAACAAACCCTTTCCTTTCCTTCCCAACTTGATTGGGTATAGTGTTTTATCACAGCAACAGTAATCCTAACTAAGAAACATACACACTTGGTAAACTCTAATTTGGATAATGGAAATTTATTGTGGGACTCTGAGAAGTTATTTTTTTTCTGTCTGTGGGTTTATATGTGTTATGTTCATTTCTCTAACAAACATATCAATTCTTAGATTATATTGCTCATTTACCAATTTTTCTCACTATTACCATTGTGAAAACACACCAAAAGGGAGTTATTCTGTGCCCTCAAACGTGAAAATAAATCAATCCATGTTTATGTTTTTAGGGCTAGGAAAGAAGAAAAACAAAGGAGGTGAAGAAGTCCAAGAGTTATCTTTTGGGAGTCATTATTTGCACATGGGATCATCTAGATTATTTCCTATTATGTTACATATAATGCATGCACCACATGTTAATGACACTAATATCTTCAGAGTATATGGGACATTTAAAAAACTGATTTTTTTCCTGAGGTTGTAAACCCACAGCTTTGCTTTAATTCAAATGTGCATGCTTTCTTTGTTATTACATAAGTATACGAAATCTGAAGTCAAATTAAGCTGACTATAATATTGGTATTCTATATAGAAATGTGAAGTGAATCTTTCAACTGGGTGAGTCATCACAGGAAAATTTTAGCAAGTGTTAAGATACCCTTGCTGATGGTGCTTTTGATATGTAGCTGAGAAAGAGAAAGTTTCCCTTTAGGATGAATGGAGTTGTCAAGGAAAATGCACAATTCAACCTTCGGTTATCTAACAACAACTCTAATATGAAACCACTGAAGGCATTTCTAGGTCTCATTTGATATCCAAAGTTATTGCAAGATCACTCACTTTGTCAAGATATCAGTTAATTTGTTAAATTTATAGCTATCAAGTATTAGTGAGCATGTCTTCTTTCTAGTCTGAATGAAGGTTTGAATTTTATATTTTAATTACACTTCATTTTTCTCATTAATATATGCATATACATATTCACATATTTGTACATGTATGTTGCATATATATGTATACATATATAACAATTCTTTAAATACAGTCATGTATAGTATATAAACGTATACATATGTAAGGATAATGTTTCAAAGAAGTAATTTTAAGTGGTGTCAGCATATGTCAAATGTTTAGACGTTATCATTTGTTTTCTCATGAAATTAAAGAAATCAGTGAATATATCACCATAACACTAATACAAATACAACTCATCATCTGTTGGTCCATATTGGATTGGTGCCCATTTCTGAACAACAAGAACTGCCAGGTGTCACATTGTCACTTGACGTATACTGACCTGAAAGAGATGAGAACAGGTTGATTATCATTTCAATCCAGTTAACAGATCAGAGAGAATAATCTTGAGCCTTCATAATATATTCTCTTTTGAATCTTCTTTACCTTTTATTATTTTCTGTTTTATCAAGACAGGGTCACATTTTACAGCCTTGAACTCGTGGTACTCCATCAATGTCAGCCTTCTGATGTTGAATTACAAAAGTGAAACATCATGCCCAGTCCTTGATGAGAACTTTGATGAAAGTGTTTGCTAAACACTATTTTTGTGGTTTTTAGTATGTAATAACTTCATACAGAGCTAAATCTGTTTACTTATTCAGTAAATATTTGGGCCAAACTAGCACCTGATTTTATTTAAATGGGCTTCATTAGTTTAGGGATCATTAAAATGATAACATTTAAAGAAAACAAAATTTTGTATTTAGAATGACCAAGTCAGTGTCTGTACAGGTGCTCCTCAACTAATAATGACTGAAGTTACATCTCAAAAATATCTTTGGAAATAAAGAAAATAGTTAACTAAAAATGCATTTGAGAAACTCAGCCTATATGATACCATAGCTTAGTTTACAGTATTGCATATATTAGTTTACAGGAGTCAAATTTTAATGTAAAGCATATTTTATAATAAAATATTTAATACATAATATAATTAATTAAATATTGAAAATGAATATAAAGAATGGTTGCATGAATGCATGTTTATACCATTATGAAGGCGAAAACACCTTTCCCCCCCTTTTTTCCTTTTTTTTATTTAGAAAGTCATTTTACATATCAATGCCCCCTTCCCTCTTCTTTCCATCCTCCCATGCCCCCTACCAACTCCCCAATGCCCCCTGCTCCCCAAGGACAGTGAGGGCTTCCATGGATGATCATCAAAGTCTGTGACATCATTTAGGGGAGGGCCTAGGCCCTCTTCCATATATCTGGACTGAAAAAGTAGCCCTCCATAGGAAATGGGTTCCCGAAGTCCATTTGTGCACTAGGAATAAATACTGGTCCCATACATTGCCCAGGCCTCCTAACTGGCACCCACACTCAGAGGGTTTAGTTCAGTCCAATTCTGGTTCTCCAGCTTTATGACTGGGGGCCAGGTCAGCTGGTTTTATAGGTTTCTCCAACAGGGTCTTGTCTGCTTTGCTCATCACTCCTCCCTCTCTACAACTGGATTCCAGGAGTATGACTCAGTGCTTAGCTGTGGGTGCCTGTTTCTGCTTCCTTCAGCTACTGGATGAAGGTTCTAGGATAGCAATTAAGGTAGTCATCAATCTTATCATAGGTGAGGGCCATTTAAGGTAACCTCTCCATTACTTCGTAGATTCTTAGTTGGGGTCATCTTGTGGATCACTGAACATTTCCCTAGTGTCAGATTTCTTTTTAAATCTCTACTGGTTCCCTCTATTAATGTATCACTTGTGTTGCTGTCCTCTATTCCTCCCATCTCAGTCTTTCTGATCCCTCTTATTCTCCTCACTCCATTTCTCCCCTTCTCTTTTTCCTACCTCCCTCCCCTCACAAACATACTCCCAATTTGTTCAGGAGTTCTTGTCCATTTTCCCTTCTTTGGGATACCATGTATTTTTCTCTTAGGGTCCTCCCGGTTTCCTAGTTTCTGTGGTGGTGTCGAGTGTAGGCTGGTATTCCTTTGCTCTATATCTAGTATACATAAGTGAATGAGTACATACCATGCTTGTCTTTCTGTGACTGGGTTACCTCACTCAGGATGATTTTTGCCAGTTCTAATATTTGCCTGCAAATTTCAAGATTTCACTTCATTTTGTTTTGTTTTCCTCTGAGTAATACTCCATTATGTAAATGTGCCACATTTGAAGGAGAAAACACTTAACCCACAATGTCATAAGTTATGGTAAGTTAGTAATCTTTTATGTCCATCTCACATATGCTTCCTACAATGAGAGATTAATGTTTGTACATTGCAGATATAGTGTTTGTTCTGTCCATTTAAATATGGCAAGAGCTTTCTAACTACCATGTCACTGAATCAAACATTAACAGAACTGACAACTGACAATAAATGACAAGGACAAATCATTAAATCCAAAAGCAATCCCCTTCCCTCCCCTTTTCTCTCTCTCTCTCTCTCTCTCTCTCTCTCTCTCTCTCTCTCTCTCTCTCTCCCTCCCTCCCTCTCTCTCTCTCCTCTCTGTCTCTCTCTCTTTCTTCCTCTCTCTCTCTCTCTCTCTCTCTCTCTCTCTCTCTCTCTTCCTTCATTACTCCCTCTCCCACCTCTCTTAGGACAAGTTAGGGGGCAATCATCTACCATACTGTTATAAACCACCTAGAGAAGCCTGAAATCCTTGCTATTATAAACATTAAATGCTGGATCTAGGATTCACCTCCAACCCTTGTGCCACCTTGGAGATACTGAGCAGAGGACCTACAGGGAGTCCCGCAGAGATTACAGGCCATGACCAAGTTCAATGATGTTTTAGGTGGTTAAGTTTTGAGTGGAAGTTTAGGTACTAGTAGCTATATTGATAGCCTGTTATTAGTTGCAGTTCAAGGTAGGCAGAATCTAAAAGTTTAATATTAGCTTTGATCATCAGGCAGTAGTTAGAAGGACCTAGAGAAAGCCTAGTAACCCCACTGTGGGCTACTGGTAACAAATTAAAGAAAAGATGAAGAAAATCTCAAAAAACAGAAGGAAAGGGAATCATTTAACTGACATGAAAATCTAATAACAAGTTAAGTGTTACATGCGGCAAGTAGAAAATGAGGCAAATGAACCAATTGAGCTAGAGAATTGTGGGCAAATGGTAGTGTTTCCTTGGTTCTTTAGCATGTTTATAATGCATGTGAGAGAAACTGGAGCTAGAATTTTCAGTGGCTGAAATAAACTTTCTCATTCTTAAATACCAAGTTCCAAAGTTTGGGAAAGACTTAAGAGACAGTTTCTACATGGACTATAACATACCTCAAGACTTTAGAACTATCTTCCAGGCTGTCTCAAAGCACCACTCAATCAGAGAAAAAGCCTCCCAGAGCTTTCCAAGACAAGAAAATGCTTTGTAAGCACCATGCCCCAAAGCTGACTGAGACAGAAAGTCTAAAATAGAGAAAAACTTTTTTAAATAACCCATAATATGGTTATTTGTCTATTAAAGTTGATTACAAATTGATTCATGGATAGTTCACAAAGTGTAAAAAAGAACTGCATCACTTTGACTGAAGAGATAAAGACAATAAAAAATGTAAACAAGCCTTTGAATTTCCAGATAGGTAGTTTTGAAAGCAATTTGGGGAAAAATGCAGCTACAAAGGTCACACATGACTTGCAGGGTAAACTGAGCCTAATAAACAGGTCTAAGGATGCTGGAGAATCATTTCCAGGCAAGAGGGCTGACTTCTCTTCCAGAAACCTGTATTGTACATTGTCTCTTGGGGCTCAGAATTACTGGAAAATTAAGATATTATGTGCCTTGCAGTTTTCTAATCTTTGAATAGACAGGGCCATATTTTTCAGACACATTTTCTATCATTGATTGTTGGGTAGCAAGTATCATAATCTTTCTCTTCAGTTTATAACATGTCAGACTTCAAGAAACTCTTTATCCCTTGAGAGACTACACCTACGGTGTCCTCTTTGACAACAAGAAATGATTTGATTACTCAGAACATGCATTTTAATGATTCTTAAAATTCCAGTATTGACATGGGACATTGGTATACAGTCCTTAACCAAGAAGCTGTTTGTAAGTGATACCTTCTTGGAAAATGAACATAAGTTTTCTCCAATGGAATGGCACTGGGTATCTCAACCACAATCCAAGGAAAGCCCTATACTCAAGAGTAGTTGGCCAACACAAAAATACACTATATGATTTTGTTACTTTCTGTTTTATTTATTTATTTCATCTTCCTGACTTCCTTTTTTCCAGTGGATTTACTGTTAAATGGTGATTCTTACTAGATGCCAACTGCTAGAGCTTTATAATGATGTCAGGAAGTTTTTTGTTTTTTTCTTGTAATCAATTTTATTTTGTTTTCCTTCATTGACACAATGATCTGTTGCTCTGTGACAGCAAAGTCCCCAATATTCAATGACAGAGGGTCTCATGTAGAACAAGTTCTGAAGCTGAGGATGCTTTGAACTTCTGATTCACTGACTTCAACTTTCACAGTGCTGGATTACAGCCAAATACTACCATGCCTGTTTATGTGGTACTGGGGACCAAACCCAGAGCTGTGTGAACTCTAGAAAGGTACTCAATGAACTATTTGACACACCCAGCTCAGCAACTGACTTCTATTAAATAATTGAGGGTTGCTAAATCTATAGACAATAATTTGTAGATTTCTATTTGCATGTACCTGCTATATTTTGATATATGACTTTTAGAAACTTGCTTGGCAAGCTAAAATGATTTTCTTTATTCATTCTGAATATTAAATTGTGGTTTGTTGTGTGGAGATTTTCTGCTACTGAGTTTTACAAGGACTGATTTTTATCATTGGTACGGCCTGAGGCCTTACTTACACCATCTCTTAACATATTCATCAGCTGCTTTTTATGTTATCTATTATCAGTTTTCCGTGTCACTTTGCAATGATGTTGCAATCTAGATTAATGTTTTGTGAAACTGATCTGTTATATGAAGATCTCATATTAAGATATGCCATCTGTTCTATTTGCTATCAATTAAGCATTTCTTTTGAAGTGCTCTTTCATCTCCATTCTTCCCTTTCACTATTTTCAGGTGTCTCTAGTTTTATTCTGATTTGATTTTTGAATAATTTTCAAAGCACAAAATTTCATGGTCCTATACTTTGTTTTAACAAATTTCATTATCATTATTAGTACTATTTTGTTATTGGGGAGCAAACCCAAAACCCAATATGTGCTATATCTCCATGCCTTCATTGTCCTTACATTTAAAACAAACATAATATTTGTATTAATTCTTTGATATATTCAAGCACAAATGCATTGTATTTCCTCATCATATTCACTCTTTACATTTCCTACTATTTCCTTCTGAATATACTCCTCACCTCTCCCCTACAATTTTTCCAACTTCATGTCCTCTTTTTTTTCTCTCTATGTAACCCACCAGGTCCACTTTCTGCTTCCTATAATATTCTCAGAGGTGTGGAGTCATCCACCGTAAAAGTGTAGCAAAGAGAAGTCTTGTGATCCAGGCAGGAAGTGACATAACAGGCAGACTCAGAATGTAAGCAAGGACAAGCAGGAAATCACACCGTTCTTCCTCCTCTCTTCTCTGGGAGCCGCCATGTGAGCCCAACAAGAGAGGATGCATGCCTTCAGTGTCCTCGATCAGATAAGTCTTTATAAAATATATAGATTAATAATTATGGTTGATGCTTCAGACAGAGATAGCAGATAAGAAATCCTAGTCTTTGGCTAGCAGCATTGTATCTAATATGTCTCTGTGTACTATTTTGGGAGCCCACATGGCAGTGGGGCTTGGTGGAAAGATTTATTTATCTTTCATATGAAACCTATAAAAATATAGGTTACCATGATTTTATAAGCCTCCTTAGTATCAATTATCTCCCCACACATTTCTTCTCTGTCCTTATATTCATATCCCCACTTAAGTCTCTACCTCCTTTTATTCCTTTCCCTCTTCAAGTCATCTGTGTTCTCTTATCCTCTTGTTATTACCTTTTAAGCTTAGCTAATTTCTGTTCTTAAATATCTAGCTTCTAACATTATTATTTATTCTTATCAGAATTTTTACACAGTAAACTTGCTTTTCTTCAAATTTTCTGTAATATTTAACTTTAAGTAGGGTGCTATTATAGACTTCTTTGAGATGAGGCCTAATTTACTGATTATCCATGTTGGATTAGATCATGGGCATCTGTGATGTAATTGTGAATGTGAAATTTTTCTTACAACTTGGAGATTACATGAGTAAAAGGTAGATATCAATAAATAAGGATATTAGGAAAGAACAGAGGTAAGCTTTATGAAGTAATCAATCCCGTGGAAATACAGAAAAGGGGCATATATAATAGCTAAAGTATCACGTTGTGTAAATATTGAATATTGCTTTAACCTTCCACTTATTCCAGGATCTTCATTAAGACATTATTCAAAATATTTGATTCTACTCTTTTGTGTCTTATATTATTTATTCTCTCCTAGTCTTCATGTTAGATAGTGTCAATGTATTAGTTCTTCTCTTTCCTTCCTTTTCCTTCCCATCCTTCACTGCTTGTCTACCTGGTTATCATTTCTGTTTGTCTATGCAACTGCAGGCTCAGAAACTTCTCACTCCTGGACTATCCAGCAAGTGTTGGCGTCAGCCTAGAATAAAAGCATTCAGAGCTGGTTTCACGAGTGTAATTTTGTTTATTGCAGCACCCTTTTTCCAAAGTGAATCCATAATTAATAGGAATCAAATGAGAAATAATTTGGTATATCTTTATTAAGAAACTTGTCTTTTCTATTAGATTTTTCACAGACAATAATATGTTTTGGCACCTTCAAGAAAGGAAAATAGAATGAAAGCATTTTCCATGTTAATTTGATCTAAGATCCTTTGAGAGAACGTTTTTCAATGCAACAGATTTTGAGAACAGCTCATTCATACTACTGTGGGTACTGGGGGTTTGGGATCCTGCCAGACTCAGAAATAGAGACATAAAATGACCTCTGAGTTTGTCTACATGCATTGGGAAATATTGTGGCATACAGTACACATAAAACAAAATGTGTGTGTGTGTGTGTGTGTGTTACTATTTAAACTGTAAATTATATAATATCATGAGGTAGTAAAAAACAAAATATCTATAGTGAGATATTTTTGTCTCACATATATAATGAATTATTACATAAGAATGACTACTGGAAGATTTAAGAGACAATTACAATCTTTTTAAAAACAGAAATATATTGATGACTACTCTTTATGCCATCCTAGAGCCCTCATCCAGTGGCTGATGGAAGCAGAGACAGACATCCACAGATATACACTGAGCTGGAATCTGGAATTTAGTTGAAGAGAGGAAGGAATGAAGAGCAAAGGGTCTGTACCAGGTTGGAGAAACCCACAGAAACAGTTGGCCTGAACAAGGGAGAGCACATCGACCCCAGATTCTATCTGGGAGGCAGTACAAGACTTGTTCCAGACCCCTGAACACGGATGTCAATAAGGAGGCCTCTGCACTCCAGGGAGCCTCTGGTGGTGGATTAGTATTTTTCCCTGGTGTAAGAAGGGACTTTGAGAGCCCATCCCATGTGAAGGGATACACTCTGGCCCTGGACACATGGAGAAGGACCCAGGCCCAGCACAGGAAGATTTGGTGGACTTCGAAGAGCCTCTGTTGAGGGCCCTACCCTGCCTGGGGAGTGGTGGGTGGATGGGGTGGGGGTAGGTTGGGGGTGGGGGAGGAGGGATGGGTGTGAGGGGAGGGAGAGGGAGAAGGGACTTACATGTGAAACAAGCTTGTTCCCTAACTTGAACTAATAAAAAAAAAAAACAGAAATATAACATAAAATTGTAAAAAAAAAAATACTACAAGACTGGGTTTTGATTTTTAGCTTTGTGAGACTCACGATTTACCTTTGTAGGAACCAACCTATATCTTACGAGGTAGAATACTTAACAAAATGAATACTCCTCATTTTGGATGTTGCTGAAAAGGGACTGATAAGAGAATTTCTATATTCTGCAAACATGGAAAACACTAGGACTGACTAAAAGCTGGTAGTTGGGAGAAGTCAAACCTGGGAAGACAAAGCAAGTCTTCATCCCAGAGAATCTTTATTTTGAGGTGATTTCAAATTTATAGATGATAATTCCTAATAAAATTATCTTTATCATAACACAAAAAATGCTACGAAACTGTACAAACATAGTCTAGTCATTATTCCATATCCTCTTGTAGAATCTTGGAAAAAACAAAAAGGGCAGGGCATTGGTGGCACAGGACTTTAACCCCAGTAATTGGGAGGCAGAGGCAGAAGGATCTCTGTGAGTTCAAGGCCTCAAGTGAAACGCAATAAATGCAGATCTTGATGGAGTCAAAGCAAGTTTGATGAGCAGATGTTTATTAGAAAATTACTCACACGACAGAGTCAGTATTGTATCACTAGGCAGGTCAGGAAAGAGAGAGAGAGAGCTGCATGCATGGGACCCTCATATTTAAGGTCTTACTATGTCACTCTGACCATGCCCAAGTGTGTGTGGTCTGTGTCACCTGTGCCCGCCCCCAAGAGGGCATGGCTAACATTTCCCCTACAGAGGCCAGCCTGGTCTACAGAGCAAGTGCCAGGATAGGCTCCAAAACTACACAGAGAAACCCTGTCTCAAGAAACCAGAGAGAGAGAGAGAGAGAGAGAGAGAGAGAGAGAGAGAGAGAGAGAGAGAGAGAGAGAGAACCTTGGCAAGGTTTCTTTCTGTATACCAGGCAGGCAATGTTCTTGTTCATGTCATAACCATAACCATCCCACAGGATTTACAGCTATTGACACAAGGACAATAGCAACAGCTAAACTGAAGACTTTATTCATATCTGTCTTCCACCACAGTGTATTGCATTCAGTTGTCATTAATCTTTAGTTTAGATGTGATGATCCCTCAATGATTACTTGCCATGATGACTTTGACACTGTTGATCACATAGTTTGTAAAATCTTGGTTTATGCTTGTCCATGATTGTAGACCAGCTAGACATTTTGGGGAAGAGCACCTAAACAGTGTCAGCACTTTTGTGTCATATTACGATCAGAGGATGCAATGTCAATGTGACAGGTGATGGTAACCTTGATCATTGGGTAAAGATAATGTCTGCTTCAATTCTCTATTTTAAAGTGATAGTTTTTCCCCTTCATGATTCTGTTAGATGTGACTCATCACCCACATGGAAGGAGTGGGGTGTCTAGCAAAGTAATTGGATACTTCCTAAAACCACTTTCTTATTATTTTGTGAACATCTATGTATGAAGCCATTTCAAAAGAAATAACCAACCACTTCTTTGAGAAATATTTTTTTTTACATATCAGAAACTGTTTTATTTTTCTGGCCTTATGCTTGTCTAGTTAAAAATCATGGCTTCCCAAAGATAATGATCAACTATTTTCTTACACACCTTCTGTAATGAGGCTAAGCTGTACACTGTTGATATAGTGGGACTCATTTATCAATGTCTACTTTGTATCTCAGATCTCTGAGACACACTGATTCTCCATCCCATTATGCTATCAGCTGAGACAGGAATGTGTAAATCCTTAGTTGAAATATGATATTTTTCTATCATTTCAGATTCTTCTCATATGCATTCAGATCCCCAGATTGATGAGTTCTGTATCTAAAGACCCAAAGGGGGGATATCTAAACCATTGTCCTTCTTAGACACACACCACCATTCTGCCAATGATGCAGCAGAACAGCTATTCACATAGCATGTAGACTGTTAGGGAGTCTAAGTCAGATCAATGATGAATTAATGTAAATGGCAGGGTATGCACATATATACAAGTGGAGGGATTTTACATAAGAGCCTTGAGCATCCACACCATGAATTTGTAGGAATTCTGTGATTTCCTGCGACTACTGAAGGATAGCTGTTGTTTGAATCTCTGTTACATGTAGACACATTTAGGAGTAATCTGCCTTCTCAGAAAAAAAATGAGTTTTATCACCAAGTAGTTTCCATCTTTGTCTCTAAAAACACTCCATGTTTAAATTTTTATTTTGTAAAATTATTAAGTCCTATGTTGCTTGAAAATGGGGATATATTCCCAGAAACACCACAGTAGAGATTTCATCATCTTTCAAGCCAAAGTCAGTCTCTCCTTGTGTTTTCTGATGCAGTTAAGACACATGTAAGTATGAGATATATGAGACTCATGCTGGCACAACAGTACATTGCTTTATATTATTATTTTTCAGTAGAAGGAGGATGCAGTGCTATAAAAAGTGTAGCACAGTAAATATATAAACTGGAAGCATGACCATTTCCTGTATTTGTCAAACAGTTCTACATGCTGAACTTGATACAGCTGGTAGCAAAATAAATTCATTTGCACCAGTATTACCACAGATATGTGAATAATCGTTTTTTGCTGTGATGCCAACATGGCTACTACTTGGCTAGACAATAGGATTTTTATAATGCCTTTAATTGGACATATTTTATTTTGTAAGAGTTCATGTAAAGGAAAATTTTACAAATATATTTTTTAATTAAAAAACAATTAACTCACTTCCCTGTCCCATTCCACCAAAATCTTACCCTCCCCTGTACATCTTCTATGCTCTCAAACTCCTTTTCTTTTATTATATTTCTATATAGGTTATGCACACACACACACACACACACACACACACACACACACACACACACACACACACACGTGGGTCCTTTTTGTTGTTTATATGTTGGTGGTTTCAAGACTGACAACTCTTTATTATACAATGAATAAGGGATAACCCTTTAAAAAGTCTAATAATTCTCCTCCCAGCAGTTGATAGTTGCCTATGGCTCTTTGTCTGTGAGTGGGACCCCATGAAATTTACCCCCTTACATGGGAAAGTGTTCATTGGTATGGATATTGTTCCAGTCTTATTCATGAAGCCATTTTTAAGAAAGACTGATCATTCTGGTTCTTACAATCTTTCCTACCCCCTTCATTGATATTTCTTGAGACATAGATACAGGAGCTGTGATGTAGATACATCTGTTAGGGATCAAGTACCCATAATTCATTGACCTCTGCATTGTGGTTTTCTGGGATGGTCTCCATTTGCTGTAAAAGATAAGCTTCTTCGATGAAGGATGGTGTCTAAATTTATTTGTGGACATTAGGGATGAAATTCAGAATATAGTAAGGAATTATGCTCTTCTAGTCAAGTGGTGGTAGTAGGTTCTTTTCTAAGGCTGATAACCTCAGTAGCTTGGGAAATCAGGTTAGGTTTCCATTACCAGGCCTGATTTCTCTTCTGTTGAGTGGTTGTTATATGCAATTAGACAGCTGTTAGTTGCTACCAACATATAAGAACGCTTTATGAAATCTTTACAGATATCTTGCCATGCTGATTTTTGTCATAATTCATAGGTGCTGCAGCTGGGTTACACTGTTTAAATGCTTCCCTCCATTGGCAGCTTGTATAATATTTTCTGGAACCAGGAAAACTAGATTGTAGAAAAGGGGCTTTCAAGTCAGGTCCAGTGTGAATAATCTGAGTGATGCATCCTAAGTCTGCAGTGTCTTTAGCAATAGGATCTCTCTTTCAATCTCTGAGAAGCAACCAAGAACAACATTGAATCTATATTATTTTGGTACTCACTTGACTATGCTGGAAAAACCTTCAAAAGGAACATTCTCATATCTGTTACTGGAATTTTAGTTAGCCTATGGTTCTTGTGGGAACATTTTCAGCCCAAGTGGCTTAACCCAAACACACCACACACACACACACACACACACACACACACACACACACACACACACACACTGTATATAATAAATTATAATCTTATTGGAACACTATTACAAATTGGCCCATTTTTGATTGAAAGGTCTCATGTGGCACATAATTATATAGCTACATTGTGTTTCTTTTGGTTTATTTGATATGAATTCTTGCTTTTTAATTTTAAACTACATATTGATATTTTGTAACTTAAACTAGAACCTTGATATTAACATTGATAGCAGGGTTTTGCTTTTCATCTAACAATCTCAATATTCTAAATCATTAATATTTACCAATTCTATGATTGATCATTATAATTGAGTTAATATATACAAGTTAGGATACTATTTTCTGTTTGTTCTGTCAATCCTTAATTTTCTGACTAGTTTCTAAGTATTTGAGATTTTCATTTCCTCTGAGGACTGATTTACACCATATAAAAATTTCTCTTAAAAGCTTTCAAGATAAGTCTTAATTTATCTGAGTTATATTCACATTTAGTATACCAAGGTTCAAAAAGTTTGTCCCTGACTCTTCTCACCATCCTCTGTAATAATTTTCTCATAAAGTTTACTTTTATATGTCCTATAATCTTGAATACATTGGCAATACATATTTACATATTCCTTAGAAAGTCAAGTATCATTTTCCACAAATGAAAGAATAAATCAAACCATTAGTTATTTCTTCCATTTCCAATTATCAATCTTCTTTCCTACATTTGAATTTCTAGTTGTATGTTACTTTGGACTCTGGAATTTGTATATTTCTTGTTGAATTGTCTATTAGGAATATATTATCTTGGGTTTTGTTTGGATGACATCATCTTGATTTTTTATTTGTTTTTTTTTTTTTTTGAGACAGGGTTTCTCTATGGCTTTGGAGGCTGTCCTGGAACTCGCTCTGTAGACCATGCTGGCCTCGAACTCACAGAGATCTGCCTGCCTCTGCCTCCCAAGTGCTGGGATTAAAGGCATGCACCACCAACGCCCAGACATCTTGATTTCTTATTAATTTAAAATTTTGCTTACCACCCACATAATGAAGAAACAATATTGTTGTTTATCAAGACACTTTTGGTCAATTTAAAAAAGTTTTAATTTCTCTGGGATATACATTTTCAATTTAGGAAATATTATTACAAATTTGGGAAATTGGTTTTATTCTTCTTTGGCATAAAGTACAGAAATACATATTAAATAGATATCAGTCTACTTGGGTGTTAAATTTATTGATGAGGTAACTAAGGAACATTTGAAAAGGCTTGCTGTAGTTTTAATAATGAGCAATTTACTGAGAAACACTGTCCTAGAGCAGAGCCATCGTTGTGAGACTGTGGGATTGTACTATAGATTTCTTTCTGTTCAAACAATTGCCAAACTATTTTACGTGGTAGCCAACATGATTTACATTCCCACCAGCAATGTATGAAGGCATCTCCAGGTGTTCCTTACTTCTTCTAGATCTTTGCATTTGTCACCTTAAAAAACATTCTTTTAGATGAATACTGATACCTACCTGTTATTTTATTTTGTGTTTACCTGATGTCTGATATCAGTCAACATGCTTTTATGTGCCTATTTCTCATTCTCATATCATCATTGGTGAAGTATATTTAAATCCTTTGTGGTTTGAAATCAATGACTATTTTTCATAGGAGTTTCATCTTTACAGAAAAAAATTCAGGAAAATCATCACACCACACACTATCTTAATTCCTCAATCCCCTATTTTGAAATTATGCATTAGTGTTGTACACATGTGTAATGGTTAGTTTAGTGTCAATTATCAACTTGACAGAATTGGGGATCATCTGGGAGATGGGCTCTTGGCATGAATGTTCAGGGTCATATTGATTATGTTCATTGTGGTGGTAATGATGTGGGTGGCATGATTACCTGGGCAGGGAACCTGGACTGTGCAAAATGGAGAAAGGGGGCTGAGCACTAGCATATATTCATGGCTCTCTTGTGCCTGCTACTGTCATAGACCAGCTGCTTTGAGTTCCTGATGCCTTGACTTACTTGTTTGGGTTGACTCTGCCTTTAAGTGTGATTGGAAGTCAGAGAATTTTACTATAGTAACAGAGAAAGAATCGAAAATAATGTGTTAGAACAGAAATATGATACATTTTTATTAACCAAAACTCATAGTATATATTAAGGTTCATTTTTAAACAGTTCTATGGGCTTGAATAAATACATGATGACATATATCCATCTTGCAATATTGGACAGAGTAACACATATTCATACATAATCCCCTTATGCTACAAAACTGTGATGGCCATGGTGAACTTGTACTGTCTACAGTTTTCTTTTTTCCAAGAATATCATAGAGTTGGAATAATTCAGTACACAAACATTTAGACTGGCTCTTTAAACTTATAAATATGTGTACCTTAGTGGTTTATTTCTTTCTAATGCAGAATAATATTTTACTGTGTCATCATTCAACTGATAGACTGTTTGGTTACTGCCTTCCTTTCAAATTGTGAGCAAATTGACTATAACCTTTGGTGTGTAAGGTTTCATGGGGATGTACATTTTCAATGCATTCCCACTTGTTTTATGAGAGAAGCATAACTTGCTATACAAATCTGACAAGGACTTTGTAACGAAGAGCAATATGTGTGAGAAATATCAGCATAAAACTTTGCAAATACTTATTAAGTCAAATGTAGTGTTATGTAAAAGCAAATCTACCTTTTAACTAAGTTCACTCTTTTATTTCAGGAATTGACATTTGAAAATCAATCATGTAATTTATTACATTAAATAGAAGAGAGAAATGAAATCATATAATCATCTCAATTCCTGTACTAAAACTATGAAGGATGAAACAAAATATTACCAGCAAATGATGAAACATGGTGTGTGTGTGTGTGTGTGTGTGTGTGTTTGCTATATGTATGTAATTGTGTGTGTGCATGTTTGGTTATGTGTGTATGTATATCTGTTGTATGCATGTGTACATGTCTTTGTGTTGTATGAGTGTGTGTGGTGTATTTGTAGTGTATGTGTGTGTGATCTGCATGGCATGCACGTGTGAGTGTCTCTGTCTCTGTGTGATATATATATATATATATATATATATATATATATATATGTGTGTGTGTGTGTGTGTGTGTGTGTGTGTGTGTGTGTGAGAGAGAGAGAGAGAGAGAGAGAGAGAGAGAGAGAGAGAGAGTGTGGTATGTGGTGTGTGTGGTGTGTGTGTGTGTGTGTGTGTGTGTGTGTGGTGATGTTTGTGGTGTATGTGTGTGTGGTATGCATGTGTGTGTGTCTATGTGTATGCCTGTCTCTCTGTGTGTCTGTGTGTAAGCGCATGCAGAAGCCCACAATACTCTGCCGATCCAATCTTTTTTAAAATGTTATTTTCACATTATTTTTTATTTATGTGTATCTATATGTAGTACATACACATGAATACAGTTTACCAAAGAGGTCAGAGGATGCCCTGTAGCTGGAGTTACTGGAGAGTGTGAACCACCCAACATGGGTGCTAGGAAACAGACTCAGGCCATCTGGAAAAACAAGAAACACTTAACCAATGAACCATTTTCCAGAACACCTTCCATCAATCCTTGATTTCACAAATGAATATTCAAATTTTAGATACAAAGGAGGTTTAAATTCCACGTTTAATTGGAAGAACTTTGGAAATCATGATTTCCAAGGTGTAGTAGAAAGATGTTGTGTGAGTGAGACAGACATACACACAGACATACACACATGCACACCACACACACACACACACACACACACACACACACATACATACACCACAAACATCACCACACACACACACACACACACACACACACCACACTCACACCACACACACAGAGACAGACATAAACACAGAGACACTCACACATGGATGTAGATCACACACACACACACACACACACACACACACACACACACACACACCACACAATCATACAAAACCTTTCTACTACATTTGTTACATTTGCTAGAACAAAGCAGATGTTGCAGAGACATACATAATCATTTGGGTAGAATGCTGCTTCTCATAGGATGAAATGTCAGATGGTTCCAAAGGATATGATCAAATCCAGAATAGAAATGGTGATTTGTCTGTACAGACAGCCAAGAGAGTCTCAAAATCCTTTACTTAAGGTTTTCCCAAAGAGGTAAAATATTGTTCTATAACAGGCTTTTGTTTGAGCCACCAGCCAGCTCCCCAAACATGACATGGAGACTTATTAGTTAGGAATGGTAAGCCTTAACTTATGCTTGTCTCATTAGTTCTTATAACTTAAATTAACCTGTTTCTCTTCATCTACGTTTTGCCTTAGGGCTTTTTACCTTTCATTCATTCTGTACGTTCTGCTTTGCCTTGTGGTTGTTTAGCTGGCCATGGGTGTCTTTGTCTCTTTCCCCCTTATTCTCTCTACTCCTTCTTGAGCGTAAATCCCTCCTCCTATTTATTCTCTCTGCACACTTGCCCCACCTATCCCTCCTCTGCCTAGCCATTGGTAGTTCAGCTTTTTATTAGACCAATCAAGTATCTAGGCAAGTAAATCAACATGTCGTTACATCATTAAACAAATGCAGCATAAACAAATGTAACACATTTCTTCCTAGTTAAAGTAATATTCCACAACAAAAACAACATATCTTTACATAGATAAAGTAATATTCCACAACACGGCTCTGGACTACAAGAAGTAGTTGAAAGGTAGACGTCCCAAGGCCAAAGGGAAATAACGTAAATAACTGTCCTAGAAAAAGAATAGTAATGGAAATTGACAGGTGGGGATGAATGTTATCTGTGTGACCAGCTACCTAGAAGACAAACATGTCACTATTCTGTACCTGGTCACACTACTTCTCACATAGCCCATGAAGACTTTGAGGAGCCACTCATTACAAAATACAGGTATCCCTGTCTGACCCTTGCATTTTTATACCATGTTAGAAGAAAAAATACCAAAGGATACACTGTTCACAGAATTAAGTTTGTGAATCATGAGCACCCTGGGGCCAAAGACCTATGTATGGTAAAGTGCATGAGTTTCAGTGAACCTTTGAATCAACAGAAAACTACAATTGTCATTAGGGATGTAATTTGGGTCAAGGATGATTTTCATAAAGTAGGCTAGACACAGAGGGACTATCACCATCTCTATTGGAAAGTAGATTCTAATGCTAGTAGCTGCTCATCATGGAATCTGGTTGGAGAAGACCAATATGTTCTCACCTCTGGGAATATGGATGGCTTGGTTTTTAGGCTTTTATTATGGGTTAATAGCCTAACAAACAGTGATGATCCACTGGCTTACTGAGCTCTCATGGAGCACTACAGTGGTGCTCATGAGTCATGCCCCATCCCTAGCCTTCAGAATCATTTGGCCCTCAGCTCAATACCTGCAAGGGGCCTCCCACCAATCCTGAATTTAGTGAGTTGCAGCTTTCTTAGGAATGTATCTAGTTGTTAAAAGTAGACCCCAGAAAATGAGATTCATGAAGTGGTGTGAGTGCACACATTTGGATCCTCATTCCAACTCTGCTTCTAAGTAACAGGAGAATTTGGGCAGCACCAATTGAACTTCTCAAATTTTGTCAACAAAAGTGCACTTTAGAGCATGAGTACTGATAGCTGGAACACTTATCAGGACCTTCAAATGTAGCTTTCTCTTCTTTTTATATCATTAATTATCAAAATATGAAAATCAGTATTTACTGTCCTAAAATAGGAATGGCCCATATGCTGGATTTAAACATAGAATGAAGTTTGCATATCTGGCTCCCCCTTCCCTCCAAATCTATCCCCTCTGGGCTGACATATTTCTTGTTTGCACTGAACTTGAAAATAGAGTGTTTGTGGCTCTGAGGTTCCTCTTGTTTCTTTCTTTTATGGGAACAATGTAACATACACTTCTATTTTGGACAGAGACCTTCTGTTTTGAAAGTTTTGGAAAGAGAAAGGCCTGCGGCCCTTTGTCAATACAACATATGTCAGTGAGAAGATTTTTTAAAGAGGGATATGCTTGTCTTTAACCTTTAAGGTACTATAGTGAAGGTCAGAGAGTTGCTAGATTTTCAGGGGAGATGGATAAATAAGCAGTACTGAAGAAAGCCAGCCAGAGATTTGTTTCTTGAGGTATGAATGTGAAGTGGGGATTGGAATTTGGGGGAGGAAACTCAGCAGTATACATACTGGAGAAGGCACAGGTTGTTCCATGTCAAGGACAGGTATACACAGAAGAGAAGGCAGGCTGAGGTGTCTGCCGGGTCAGGGACAGTGGGGTTGCTGAAGAGGAGTAGATGCCTTCCACAACCAAAAGTGGGAGCAATTCCTCCAGAGGACCACTTGATCCAACGATCAAGTGGATGATCAATGATTTAGCATGTGGTGATGAGAAAGTTTACTGCCTGCAGTACTTGAACACTTTTGTGTTGGTTTCACTGCTTACCTTTGTGCAGTGTGTGCACAGTTAAAAGTACCAGGACTTAAAACTCAGTCAGAAATTCCTAGCTGTGGAGACTGTGCACACCACATCTCTCATTGTTGCTTTGTCCTCTTCTGTGTAATGGAATAAAGACAACTATTTTGTGGCGATTAAATAGGGAAACAAGCAGTATGCACCAAGAAAATATAAATTGCAAAGTGGTTGTTATTATAGCTACTACTATTACACAGTGATTTTAAAATATGAAAATAAGATAGGCATTCTCTATAAAAAGCTTAAACTGCTCAACTCTGATCATCCTTCCCTACTGTCATTTTTTACCAGTTTATATAGGATACATTTCTTTTGGTTTCCATTGTTTTTATTAATCAAGCAATCACAACTCAAAAATATAATCTATTTATACCTCTAATAGCATGTGGTCAATGTGCCAGATACAGCTGTGTGATGCAAAGCCTGTACTAGCTATACTTATGGGTAGGCTCATTTCAGGACACAAACAGGCATAAATGGCTGCAGAATTTGAAGCTGTTACTCAGGCTTGAGTTATCTTCTCTCCTTTTGAAAATGACTGAACTGCTACTGAGTTCAGACATGGAGTCCAAGGTCCTCAGACTCAGAGTTGTTCTCAAGAAGAAGAGTTATTTGAGGGTTGTGTTTATTCTGCAACACTGTTAACAACCCTGATTCTTTCCTGTTCCTTCATTTCCAGGAAGCTGTCTTTCTCAGAGGGTAATCCTTTTCTCTAAGAGCTAAGTAGTCCAAGATCTTCCTTTCAGTACAGAATGAGAACCTACACCTGTGAAGAGTTCACTGTTATGTTAGCTGTGGTAATTTGAATGTAAATGTCCCCTATAATATCAAAAGGACTGTTATGTTAGCTGTGGTAATTTGAATGTAAATGTCCCCTATAATATCAAAAGGAGTGGCACTATTAAGAGGTGTAGCTTTGTTGGAATGGGTATGGCCTTGTTAGAGGAT
This sequence comes from Cricetulus griseus, assembly GCF_003668045.3. Lineage (NCBI taxonomy): Eukaryota > Metazoa > Chordata > Mammalia > Rodentia > Cricetidae > Cricetulus > Cricetulus griseus. Next base: position 183,496,702 of record NW_023276807.1, on the reverse strand, counting down.
GTGTGTCATTGTGGGAGTGGGTTTTGAGGTTTCCTATGTTTGCCTGTAAGCCACCATACTTTTAGCCATGAGGATAATGGACTGAACCTCTGAACTGTAAGCTGCCACCTTAATTAAATGCTTTTCCTTTATAAGAGTGGCTGTGATCACAATGTCTCTTCACAGCAATAGAAACCCTAACTAAGATATGGGATCTGGATTCCATGAAGTTGAGTCTGATCTTTATACCAATCCTAGTGTCTTCAACACTTCTTAACATTATAGTCTAAGTCTTTCTTGCATTAGGGTCTTTCATGGTAGCTTTTAAATCCTGAGAGATGATGCTCTGGACTGGAAAAGTGTATAAAAATCATAAGTATGTAGTAGAGAAGGAGCAGCAGACAGGACACATGAGAACAGATTTCTGATGTGTAAAATGGGGACCAGTGCTACTTCCCAAGCAATTGTGAAAAGATGTAGCAAATAAGTGTTCATTTTATACCTTCTCCTCTTCTGAATCCACATGCTGTAAGAAGAAATGTACATTGAATTAAAATACAGGGCAATGGCTTGTAAAAAGATCAAGAGTTATATTTTTCTATGGCTATAGATAAAGCCAATAGTGAAAGAGACAGAGACAGAGAGAGCTCCTTTGCATTGTATTAATATGTAATTTTTTAAATAACAATTTCACAATCATATTGCCTTTAAGCCACATAATTAGAGGTTATAATTCTTATCTCATTATAGAAGCTTTGATCTTTGAAAATTTTGAACTTAAACATAATGCATGTGCCCTACTGTTTATAAAAATAAGGAAGTAATAAAAGAATATTCAGCAGCAATTTAAATGGCAACCCCTTTGAGTGATCTCCCTTTCTTCACTCTGGACTACAAAAAAAAAACAAGATATAAAATTGTAGCTTCTTACCATTGTCTGGCTATATGTTTCATGTTTTTGAAAGTCATCAAAAATAAGCCATTAGCAAATGATTTTAACATTTTATTTTTAAAACAAATTGTGTTAAGGGTCTATCAAGCACTGAACACAGTGCAGGCTGAATATAATGTTTCTTTTGTAACAGTAATGCGATTTCAATGCCCTGGTTTAGAACAAAGACTGTTTTCCCCCTAAGCCAGGTGTGGTGGCCTGTGCCTTCAGTCCTAGCACTCAGGTGGCAGATACAGGTGGATCTTAGAGTCTAAGGTCAGCTTTGAACTTGCAGAGCAATTTCCAGGACTTCGGGCACTACACAGGGAAATCTTTCCTGGAAAAACAACATCAAGAAGACAAGAGGAGGAGGAGGAGAAGGAAGAGGAGGAGATTCACCCAATTAGCTGGTCCAGGGCAAGCTAATATGGAAGCTCTGAGCTAGGGAGGAACCTGTGAGGGAAGCTAAAGGTGACAGGCAAAATGCATCCTTCAGGAAGGCAAGCTCATACCACTCCCTTTGCTCAGGAGGCTGGAATGCCAAACTCCACTCTATTCAAGGCTGAGGCTGTGTTTGTTTAAAAGTACAAGGACTGTGAGATACCAGGATTTGGAGAAGTCAAATTTCTAGTGTCTAGTGAATATGGGATTCCCATCAGGAATTTCAGGTTGGTAAGAGTCAAGTTGGGATCTGCATACTATTACAGCAAAAAAAGGGGGGAGGCAGAAATTCTTATGAGTAGTTTAATAACTCCAAAGAACAAACATACTGAAGGTGGTGAGTAGGGCTCCACATGTTGCTTCCTGCCTCACAGTAGCACCCAGGGCTTATTGTGGCCACCTCTGCTCACTCATTGCTACAAGGAAGGTCCTGGCTATCCAGCCAGATGAGCAAGTATTCACAGCACTGAGACTCCTTGATGAACTTCTCTCTGTGGTTAGCAGAATCTTCTTCCTGCCTAAGAAGGCAGATTGTCCCCAGATACACAGGCTTTGGGGACAGAAGACAAGAATCAGGTGTAAGAGCTTACTGAATGATAAAGGAAACTCACATTACCTTACTCTGAATCTTCAGCATCCCACCCCCAATACCACCGTCTCTGTTTAGATAAGATGCTCACAGAGGGGGGCCAAAGACTAATGATTTAGTGTCAGGAGAGAGTGGTATTTTTGATGATGAAGAGTTTCACGTAACTGTTAAGTATTATTATAATTAGGGAGCTAAGCAGATACATTTATCTTGCATCTACTAATTAAGCAGGGAAGTAAATTAATTTTTCCCTATCCATGCTCATTTTGAATCTTGGTTATTTTTATATCCAGTACAAGGAGAAAGCCTTATCTCGTTCAATATGGATTATATATGCTCTGCAACTCTGTCCAGCCAATTTAGATAAAACTAGATCCACCCCAGAGAGATTTTACTTGTGGTGGGTGGGGTGGGAGGAGGCTTCCTTGTCTAAGTGAGTTATAAATAGCTGGCAAATAAATAGAAAGTCCCAGCTGCTGTTAGGAAAAAAAAGGAGTTACTGTATAATTAGTGTGAGTCACTGTCCTCTTGGTTGAGAGTGTGTGAGCCAGAGAAGGAGGAGGTACAGGGGAGATTTGGTTGGATGGGGGAAGCCTTTAGTTGGGAATACAAGTGGGTCTGGGTCTGGGTACTGATTGTTCTCTACTAAGATTTCCAAAGAACAACTAGGGCACCAACAATCTCTGATTCTTTGGGATAATGCAGGAGAAAAGTAACACTGATTTTCAATGAATCCCCTAAAGGAGACATAAATTCAATTGTGGTGGTACATGTTTATGGTCCACTGCTAGCCTAGTCTACACATTGAGTTCTGGGACAGCCAAAGCTACTTAAGTTACTAAATGTATACACAACATATATAGTACATGCATTTCACTTTCTCTTTGAGATCTTATTCTTCTAGGAGATTCAACTATAGTCAATCCATAGTCTTCCCAGTGTTTTTCCCAATGCATTGCCTTCCTAGGGGCTGCTGCTTGGTTCTTGGTGCTTTCTCAGTTGGAAAACTCCATTATGTATTTGGCCAGCAATCAGATTACCCTATAAAAGCAATGTCATCTTAGTATTCATAAAATCTGCTTTACCCTGTGGGGTTATTGGAGTACAGTGTCAGTTTTGGATTCAGGGGATATCATTCAGTTGCTCTGTTTCATCCTTCCTATGTACCACCTACATCACCATTCCACATGCACACACGACATTCATAGAAAAACAGCCCAGCCCCTGGAACCAGTTGGAGTTTTGCCAGTCTGCCTTAAGGCTAGTAGCTAGGCATACCATCCCTGCTTTACCATTGCTTTGCTCTACAGGAGACCTGATTCTTTCCGAGATGGGATTCAGATAAAGTGAAGGGTGTGTGAGATTCTTACTGCATGGATTTTAAACAGGTATCAGCTTCAGGTATGAAGCATATTGAGTCCCTGTGAGCAAGGGCCTCCTTAAACCATGTGGTCTTGATGCCTGGCTTGCCTCATCCAAGTTTAGGTCAGCCTTGGGGCACATACAATTAAAGGAGTATCATGAATTAAATAACAATACCTCAGAGTTGTCCAGATAATAGTCCTTGCTCCTATAAATATGCATGCACATATATATGTGTGTGTGTGTGTGTGTGTGTGTGTGTGTGTGTGTGCATGGATTTTATATATATATATATATATATATTATATATATATATATATATGCTAAGTTACAGAGAACAGGGATGGGGATATTGCCCTACATTTCACCATTTTCTGGGTTTCCTTAAATACAGTCACAAGTGTTTGATGATGTTGTGTGTTTGTATATATGTAAATCGATGAAAATTTTTTCATGCCAATGGAAGACAACAGTCAATCTTGGGTATTTTTTTTCTCAAATGCTATCCACCTTGTTTGGGGAAGCAGGGGCTTTCCTTGGTCTGGATCTCAATTTGTCTGACTGAAGTCCAAAGGATCCTCCTATCTTTGCCTTCTAGCTTTGGGGTTGCAGATACATGTTGGTACGCTTTCTATGTGTGTTCTGGGGATCCAAGTCAGGTTCTTATGCTAGTAGGAGAGGCACTGTAGCAGCCCATTCATGGGTATTTTTTAAGAGGGAGAACAAGGGATATTTACCTGCAGGGAGAGGAGATCCTGGGCAATGTCATGGCCATAGTGCACAGAGAAAGGTTTGAAGAATAAGTCACCAGCTTTAAAGATGAAAGGAGCCACTGAAATGAGGAAGAGTAAGACCTCCTTTTTTTTTTTTCTCTGAGCCTCTGCTGCTGACTCTTTCTGGCTCCCCAAAGCCCATTCATGGAATCCATACTCTTAAGAGAATAAATGTATTTCTTTCTGCTTAGAATAACAATATTGTGGTACCACCTCCATGGTAGACCATTTGTGGTCCTTTATTATAGCAGGAAATGAACATAGAAAGCCAGCTTCCCCCCTCCACCTTTAACTTCTCCCAAACCACCTCAGAAGCTTGGGATTAAGACTGAGAAATGGAATGGAGGGCCATGGGCCACTCAACCATAATCTAGTTCTTGGCTTACACCCTGATTCTGATTTCCAAACCATTAGCCTATTTCCGGATAGTTGGCTTCTCTTGCTCCCAAGCTTAGGGTTGACACAGGTGGTGAGTTTGTAACTCCCAGGAAAGGAATCTTGGTAAATAGCACAAGGCGCTTTAACTCCATAGGGGCAGCAAACAAGACATTTTCTACACTGAGATATTTATTTAATAAAAGAAGCCCAACTCATTCCCAATATGTACACTAGCAAACAAAGTACAAAGGGTTAATTTATTTGCTCAATTCTCACATCACAACAGAAATTCTTCCCCCCACCACCCAACCTTTGTTTTTCTTCTTCAGATAGGGAATTTAAAGCCCTCACCCAGAGCTTGCAGGATCTGGAATTTAATGGCTGCTACTTACAATAAGCCTGGGACCAGGGGAAATGGAGCCTGAAGACCCTCTAGCTGAGTGGCTTTCTCTCCTTATAGGCAGGGGCCTGCTGGGCTTTGGGTAGTCCTCTGTGTGGGAGTGGCCCTGAGCTGTCATCTTGCTGGCCAGAGCTGGTTTCACATGACTATGTGCTTCTTTCTGCCTTTTGGCACATGCCTTCGCAACTTTCATGGCTCAAATAGACACATTTACTCTGCACGTGCCTTCTTTCTCTATTCAGCAAAGTTTGAATCCTAAGTGCCCATCTGGCAAGACTTCAGCCAGTACCCTTCAGTCAGAATGAGGGTGGCTTCTGGGTGCCCAGAGGTCCCACATTGCTTACTTTCTCCCTTCCCACAGCACAGAATCTATAATTTACCAATTCTGTGTTTTAGCCTTTAAGTGACTGGTCCATAAAGGTCACTCAATAACTGTTTGTTCAATGAGCAAATGAATTAATACATAAATATAATAAAGCAGAATGTTATTATTTCTAGAAAATTAATTCTGGTGTCTCTGAGGAGCACCATCTAAGGCTTGCCCCTGGGGTGAGATAAAGCTGAGGAGAATGCTTCAGAGGATAAATTCCAGTCTGACCCTTTAGAAATGAGGTGAGGGAGTGCTGCAGCGATTTTTCCTTCATGGTTTTTATATTTCATTTCAGTAACTACATCCCATCTCACCCACAGTGGAGCTGTATCTCTCACCGAGCACATCGACTCAGAATGAGTGCACCTGGGAGATTATGCGGGGAATTGAAGATGAACATCAATTTACTTGGGCCTGAAATAAAAGTTTCATGGCAAGAAAAATCAGTAATGTGAATCTTCCTTGGAACTCAGAGGTAGACAAATGGGCAAGTCTAAGTAGTGGCTCTTAAAAAACATTCAACAGAATTCAGATAGTCAGAGGAAGAAGAATCTTGGCCAGTGCCTGGTGCAGGTGGGGGTGGGGAGGAGAAGCCTAAAGAAGGACATACAACTCAGAGAGAGCTGTCTTCACCCATCCTTCTACTTCATTTCTCTCACTGTCATTCTGGGGTTGGCCTGAAGAGTACATGACTCAAGAAACTCATTGTCCCCTAAGCCTTATATCTTAATGATTATATGTCTTACAGGAAAAATGCTGCCATTTTTAAAGCTACCAAAGGCCTGGAAGGTGTGAGTTGAGGAGAAAATGGCAAGCTGACTGAGAAAAAGGTTTCAATCTGGTTGTAGAAAAAAGGCTCACAAAATATGTCTGGATTGATGATAAGTCAATATGAACAGTGTAGTGTTTTCTGCCTCCTCATTAGTGAAATTCAGAGAATGTGTGCAAGTCAGGTGCAGTAGAAAGAGTCTGATCTCTGGGATCAGAAGACGCTAGGTCCCTGTCTTTGCCTTGTCTCTTGCTAAGTGACAGGGTGACAGGGACTTGGGAGGGCCAAGCATCATATCTGATACATGTGAGCCTAACCCACAAGTCTCTCTTTCCCATGATCACTTGTCTACCAATTCAGATACAGAAATACTATTGATACCTTCATGTAACATGTTAATGGTTTATTATATGCTTCACTATTTTAATGTCATGACATCATCCTCCCTGACCATTACCCATGAAGTTAATTGTAAATTCCTCTAGGTTAAATTAAAGAGCTGCTAGAAATCTTTTCTACATTCTTTCACACTGTTCTTCAAGCTTCAATTATAGATTTGGCTTTCCTTTAAACTTGTCTTTTCAGGTTGGAGAACCTTAAGAGAAAATATTGAGAATCATGCCTGCAAGTCACTATCACTAGCTCTGAAATATTTTGAACCCAACTGTCAGAAAAAAATTATCTTGGGGCTAAAGAAATGGCTAGGAGGTAAGATCACTGGCCGTACTTCCTGAGGACTCTGCACAGTTCTCAGCATCAACATGGCAGCTAACAACTGTCTGTAACTCTATTTCCAAGGAATCCATCACCCTCTTTTGTGCTCTGTGGGCACCAGTCATGTATGTGATACACAGACATACATGCAGGCAAAACACTCACGTACATAAAATTTAAAACAATCCAAATAAAGAAAATTTTGATTTTGGTATATGCATGTATGTGCACACATATGTGAGCTTATTTTCACACATATTCATAAGCATTGTGAGTTTACATGTACAGACCTAATAAGTGGCTTCTTGGCCAGTGTCAGCCTCTAAGCAGTAACCATGTACGCATTATCTTTGCTTCTCTGAAAACTCTTGAGAATTTGAAAGTAGTTATTTATAAAAAGCTGTCACTTTTGACACTGATGTGATTTGTCAGTGATCTATGTTACAAGGAGCAGATATGTAATCAGAGAAGCTTCAGGAAGCAGTGACTGACAGTATAGAAAGGGGCCATTTTGGAGAGTGTCCTTTGGGATGTAAACACTTTGACTAACTTGATTGTCCATCTCTAATCTTGGGCAGGATATGCCTGGATGCTGGTGACTGCTACGAAGCTTAGTCTCTTCCACAGTCCCTGTGTTTTTGTCCCCATATCTTTGGCTTGCTTGCATAAGATATGGTTCCAGCCAAACTTTATGAGAACTGGTTCTGGCTTCACATATGTTGCACATCAGAAGTCCAATATGCATTTTTGCTTTTACACAGCAAAATAAAATATAAAAATGAGAATTTTCTTAGGCTGTTAAGGGTGCATCTGTTATGGACATAAGCAAGGTCAAAGCAGGGGAGGATCTCATTTTCTATGTGGATTCAAGGCTGTTTTGCATTTTGAGTATAGAAGGTAAAAGTACACATTCCAACCTTTAAAAAATATTGGAAGTTTCAAAAAAGAACTTTAAACATTGCCCTGAATCTTTGATCCATAAATTCAACTAGAAGACTGTAAGGTAAGATCATTTTTATCTAAATTCAGAAACAAAATAGTCACAGAATTTTTCAATGCAACATTTATAAAAATTCTAAGTTCTAAGTTTTTATCAAAAGGACTGGTTAGATGACCACTTAATGAAATTTGTTTCCTTTTATAAATGTTCATTAAGTTTTAAATTATTTGTGACATTTCACTAGCATATATCAATTGTATAAAATATCATTTTCTTTGTAACATTTCTATACAAGTGTATAATATATACTTTTCCTTAATTATTATAGTTAGCATGAATAGTAAGGAGATTCATTATGGAATGTTCATACTTATTAATATCTTTTATTTTATTATGTTATTTAATATTATTATTTTTGTCATTGTTATATAGTATATTTCACAACCCAGACTATATTTATTCTTAATCATCCCCTTCCTTCCTCTTGAATCCCTGCTCCATATTTACTGGACTTGTTCCTGCCCTCAAATACTCATCGCCTTTGTATTTTGTATCACAGTATTCTACTCTCTCTATTTTATGTCCCTCCCCATCTCTTCTAGGATCTCCTCTCCCCTCTCCTGGCTTCTCTTATGTTTTCATCACACAGTCATTTATGTGTGATCATGTGCGCTCGTGTGTGTGTGTGTGTGTGTGTGTGTGTGTGTGTGTGTGTGTGTGTGTGTGTGCGCATGTGCGCACACGTGCGGGAGCGCGCGCACAAATACATTTGGGGATTGCATATAAAGGAAAGCACTGTCTTTCTGAGTCTGGCTTATTTTGCCTAATGTAATGATCTCCAGTCCTCCCATCTTTCTGCAAATGCTATTGCTTTGTATCCCTTTACATAAATTTCTCTTTTCTTTGTCTATTCATTGGTTGGTGGACATCTAGGCTAGTTTCATTTCCTAGTGATTGAGCTGAGTGCACAGATAAACATGGCTGTGCAAGTACCTCTGGGGCATGTTGACACAGAGTCCTTCAGCTATCAACCCAGCAGTAGGATAGCTGGGTCATATGGTGATTCTATAGCCAGATTTCAAAAAGAAAATGTAAGCCAGGTGGTGCTGGTACACACCTTTAAATCCAGTGCTTGGGAGGAGAGGCAGGGAGATCTCTGAGTTTGCGGCCAGCCTAATCTACAGAGTGAATTCCAGGCTGTTACATAGAGAAACCAAGTCTCAAAAAACCAAAACCAAGCAAAGCAAAAGACAAACAATAAAAACAAGAAAGAAAATCTATTGAAGTATAAGGCTTCCTCTTTCCCAATATTATTGGCAGTGTATATTGCCAATTTTTTAAGTTTTATTACCTCTTTGATAACTTTATATAGCCAATGAGTTCACATTCCCTCCCCCAAATACCAAAATTCCACCCTGTTTCCCTTCCCACCCTTTATGTCCATTTGTTCCCACCATCACGGTCATTTTTTCAACCCAAATATTCTTGGATATGTGAATTTCCATGGGAGCATGGTTGAATTACTAGGACTATACTCTTCAATAAAGTTGGTATTTCCTTGCCTGGTGGCTAAGATTTGCATCAACTAGAGATGTCCACCTCTCTATTCCATGCTGAAATTATCATTTGTTTTCTTAGTAATAGGTAGTCTGGCTGGAGTGAAATTTTATTCAAAATCTATTCTAATTCGCATTTCTATGATGGCTTAGTGTACTGAACACTTCAAATATTAATTGACAGCTTATATTTGAGCTCTTAATAAGAGAGTATTTAATTTGTCATGACATTTCAAGATTAGCTTACTTAGGTTTTTGGTGTTTAATTTTTACAGTTCTTTATATATTCTAAAATTTAATCCTCTGACTAATATGAAGTTGGCAATGATATTTTTCTACTCTTATGTTATTGTCTCCTCTTCTCTGCAGAGCCTTGTGATTATATATAAGCTAGCTTGCCAATTTTTGTAATTCTTTCCTGAGACTTGGAGTCTTCTTCACAAAGTCCCCAACTGTGTAAACTATCAGTGAACTGTTTCAAAGCATGAGGTCTTAAAATTTTGGACTCTTACTCTTTACAAATCTACTTTGAAACGGCCTATTTTCAGCATACATTTTTGAGATCTTGTTGAAATCAGGTGGCTTATAACTGTGTGAGTTTATTTTTGTTTAATCTCTTTTATACATTGATCTGTTTATTAATTTCTGTGACAAAATATATGAACAAAGGGGTCACAGGTTTACTTCAGTTGACAGTTTGAAGGAATACAGTCCACCATGGTAGAGAAAGTGTGAGGCAGCTGATCATATTGTGCATACAGTCAGAAGGCCGATAGAGGTGAGGGAGTGCTCAAGCTAAGCTTGCTTTCTTCCTTTTATCCAGTTCGGAATCTCAGCTCATATGTTGCTGCTCCCATGCTGGGTAGGGTTTTCCCTCCTCACTTAAACTTTTCTGGAAATAACTTCGAAGACACACTCAGAGGTATGTTTCCGTGATGTCTAAATCTAGTCAGATTAACAATGAAGAGTAATCATCACATTTGATATGCCTATTTTTGTGCCAGTGCCATTTTGTTTTTGTCACCACTGCTCTATAGTATAGTTTTCAGATATTATGAGAACTCCAGCCTTGCTCCTTTTTGTTTAGAATGCTTTTGCTACTTAGGGATTTTTGAGTGTTGATATGAATTTGGAGATTTTTTTCTTTTTACTTTTGTGAAGAATATGATTGGAATATTGATGGAGGTTGGCAATTATATTGAATCTGTAGATTAATTTGGCAACAAAGTCCATTTTACACTATTGACTCTGCCAGTCCTTGAGCAAGTGAGGTCTTTAATCTTATAGTGTCTTTTCTAATTTCTTTCTTTGATGCCTTAAAGTTTTCATTATACAGGTCTTTTATCTCCATGGTAATGATTATTATTTTGTGTTTTATGTTTTATGGAGGCTATTTGGAATGGCAATGTGTGATGACTAGAGGTCAGTCCCCGGACATATATAGAAAAATGAGAGAACTGGCTCTTGCAAGTCATCTTTTGAAATCCACGCCTATGCCATAATGCAACAGAATGCACACATTCGTGCACGCGAGAGCACACACACACACACACACACACACACACACACACACACACGAACACAAACATACAAAGTAATATAATATATTGAAGTCACTACTGTTGTTTTATCAGAATCCATCAGATTTTCATCTAGTGTTTGTCTTGTGAAGTTGAGAGAACAATAATAGATGAAAAATATTCCAACAGTTGTATCTTCTTGAATTGTTCCTCAATTAACAGGTATTTGCCATCTATTTCTCTTCTGACTCATTTTTATCTGAGGGGCACTTAACAGATAGCAGAATAGCTATCTATGTTAGTCTATGTCCAGCTTCCCTTGGCTGAGTTGATCAAAGTCTGTCATTTATTTTTTGATCTGGGGAGTCTTTGTCAGTAAAATGTGTTTCCTGGAGGTGGCAGGTGGATGGACTGAAGGCTGGGTTTTAAATGAGTTCACCAGACCCAAGATAATGATAAATAGGTGTTTTTAAGGAAGGTGTTTATTAGAATAGGAGTAAATAACTGCTGCGGTCTTTCTCCTCCAGAAGATGCAATCTTTGCACTCCCATTGCACTCTACAACCCAAGAGAGCATGAGCCCACACCTCCTTTCCCTTAATTGGTCACCTCCTGAAAAAACGACACCCAAAGGGTGTGGCCACTACTACAAGTTTACTGGCAAGGCAAGATGCTACTACAATTCCCTTTTGTGTCTAAAGAAGTAGGTTTTGAGCCTGATATGAAAACTATATACAGTGATAACAAATATAAAGAATATTCTAGGAGAAGGAAATGTAAACCCATGCACAAATTAAGACCTACAACCAGCAAGAGCCACAATGAGCAATAGACACATTCTACATGTCCAGTCCCAGGGTAATAGCATATAGCAGAGGTTACTCCAATAGTTGTCCTAATCTGGAAGGTCTAAGTCTTGTACTTAGAATCCTCTATCTAAGATAAAAGAGGATATTACCTGTGACAGTCTAATCTTCAACCCCATCAAAGATCTGAGAAGGAAAATAACATTACTAGACTAGGCAGGAAGTGTAAGCATGTGATTTCCTATAGGCACAAGTGAAGACAAAAATAATAGGATACCTGATGGGGAATGTTCATATATATATATATATATATATATATATATATATATATATATATGTTTCTCTTATTGGTTGATAAATAAAACAACAATTGGACAGTAGCCAGGCAGGAACTATAGGTGGGGCTATGAGATGAAGGTGTAAGGAGTAAGGGTTGGGGCATGGAGAAACACCATGATGTATTATGGGTAAGCCACAGCCTCCTGGCAATATGCAGTTTAATAGAAATGGGTTTATAATTAAGACAGAGCTAGCCAATAACAAGCCTGAGCCACTGGACAAATATTTTTTACTTAGTATAAGTCTCTGTGTGTTTATTTGGCACAAAGTGGATGTGACACCAGGTGGGACAGAAACCTCCATCTTCAGACATTTTCCTTGGCAGCAGCCCAGATCTGGATGACATCATGGCCCCCAGTGGGTGATGAAGGTCACCCAGATTGTCATGTTCCCAACAGCAGCACAGTACTCAGACACAAACACAACCCCAAGTAGCAGCCCAGACCCCTGGAACCAGCATGATATTCTATGGCAACAGGATCTATGGACATTAACATAGACCCTGGCTGCAGTATGGCCATGGACCCATACATGGCCCTCCACAGCAATTCAGGCCTGGATGACACTATGGCCCCAGGTGGCAATATAGGCCAACCATAACAGTGTGGCTCCAGGGGTGATCCTTGGACACCTACATCATCATTGGTGGCATCCCAGACACTGGGCACCCTTCTGGCCTTTGGTGGCAACATGGGCCATGGATGTCCACACAGACTTTGACTGTGGTAGGAGTGTGGACCCAGACATGGCTCTTGGCAGCATCCTGGACTGGTGATGGCAAGCAGGCCTCCCATATCAGCCTATGCCTTCACCTTTATTTTTTCTATTCTGCCTCATTCTACAGCACGCGAACTATTTTGCTTTTCTTTCTCTCCAATTTCTTCATACATTTGCTCATCGTAATTGGTAACAAAGTGCACTGGGAAAGCTTGTAAATTTCTTCCCATCAGCCCAGCCTGGACCTTAAGGGCCCTGGCTGACCTGTGGCTGGCTAGTACCCATCTGAGCAGATGGATCTATTCTTAAAATGCAATCAATAAGTCTGTGTTGGTAAATTGAAGTTATTAATATATTTATTATTAAGATAATTATTAAAATATTACTAACCAGTATTAAAATTATAAAATAAACAATTATAAAATATAAAATAATAATATTTAATATTAATTAATTAATATAATTGTTAAGATATTACAATAAATCTTGAGTGATATTTATTAATTCCTATGTTTCTTTTGTTGTTGTTTTCTGGCTTTTTTGGATTACTGTTTGTTCTCTTCTTCTCCCCTACTTAGCATTTAGCTTTTCTGGTTACTGGGTTAGGGACAATGGATTCTTCTGTAATGTTCCTTGTTTATTTATTCCTCTCATGAAATCTGTTTTTGTTTGCATGTTCTTAGGATTAAGACTATTATTCATCCTTCTCTGTTAGGATTTCTTCAAGTGATTTCTGCAGTGCAAGATGGATTTGTCATAAATTTCCTTAGTTTAAGCTTAACTTGAAAAGTCTTTATTTTTCCAACAATGTTATAAGGTAGTTTTTCTGAAAATAGTAATCTTGACTGGTATTGATGTACCCAAGAAGTTTATAGTTGGTGAGATCAAACTTTAGGGTTATCCACAGTATTGAGATTTGTTCCAGCAACAGAAAGCAGAGCTACCTTTCCCTATGCAAAAATTAAGCCTCCTGTTACCTGTATTTCTCAGTTTGTCAGTGTGTGTGCCCTCTATCTCTCCATGGCTGCCTTCCAGGGTTGTCTCTCACCTTGAGGGTGAGGCAGATTACATCCAGGCTCCCTCTCTCTTTTTTTCCATTCTTAGGTCTCCACTGTGGCTCAGTTTCAAATAATTTGCTAACCCTCAAGATGTTACCTGGGTCTCGTCAACAACATCACTCCCAGACACTGGATAAGATGCCTCTTGACTGATGACCCATACACCTGAGGAATCACTGTCTCACTAAAACTTGGAACTGTTTCAGATGCTTGTAAGGGTGTGACTTGCCCTGAAAGTAGGACTCTACTCTCTTCACTACAACCTCACCTTTAGAAAGAGTCTTTTGCTTCCCTAACACCCATCTTTTCCAGAGAGCCAATGGCTAGTGTTTAGTGGCTTCTTCCCTCATCACCTGTCTTTTTCTCTGTGTTTATCTGGGATCTTCTCACTTTTTTGTGAAATTTTCATGCTCTTTCTTTCTCTATATCTTTGAAATGGGTTCTATATTTTCTTATTCTGATTTTTCTACTTCACCACCAGCTTGTAGTTGACCATCTTACCCCAAAATCTTCCCATTTTATTGTAACATGAATGTTATAAAACTAGTGACAGATATTGGGGTTCAAGCTTCAGGTTGAAGATCAGAAAAGCAAAGCAGCCAAGTCACTAGCTCTTACCTCTATCTCAGGCTGAAAGGGCTGTTCTGTCCTCAGTGTGGCTGGAGAATAATTCTGAGACTGAATACTAAATGCCCCTCTCCTAACATATACCTCTCTGAAGCTGGGATTAAAGGCATGAGATCCCAACTGCTGAGGTCTCCTTTGTGTGAGCTATTTCTCTTCTAGACTGATTCACTCTAATGTAACCCTGGGTTGCCCTCATCTTTAGAGTTCCATCTGCTTTTGTCTCCTGAGTCCTGGGATTAAAATTTTGTGCCTCCACTGGCCAACTTCTACAGCTAACTAGTGTGGCTGGTGGAGTTAAAGGTATGTATCACCATTTCCTGGCTCTATGGCTGTGGCTAGCTTTGCATTTTGATCTCAAGTGGCTTTATTAAATCATAAGCAGTACATCACCACGTTTTATCGTATAATGATCCTTGATCATATTTATCTCTTCATTTTCTTCTCTCCACTCTTTCTCCTGTCCTTATCTTTCTTCAAAGAAAACTTTTCTTCAGCTTCTATGCTTTTTCTCAAATCCCAAGAATCCATATAAGAGAAAATAGTAAGTCTACAGACTTGCTACCTTGGATGATATAATATGTCACCTTGGAAGCTTTGTAGGGTTGGTGCTCATTAGTACTTATATATGAAATAAATAAAATTATATGTATAATAAAACATGATATTTAATCTTTCAATAAACATAAACAGTAAAACTAACTACATAAAGATGTTTACACATGGTAACTATAATGTTAATTTATGTGTTTAACTGCTTTTTAATTATATGTTCCAAATGTTAATTATTTCATACTAAAAATGGACCCTTACTCTATAATCTTCTGGGTCCCTCTTATACTTGAGTTCATGATATCAATAGAAATCTGAGAATTTTATGATAAGATATGATAGGCTGAGTTGTACAGGTGTGTGGTTCAAGAAGTGAATCTGATAATTCCAATTTGTTAAAGAAAAGCATTCTAAATAGAGCATTTATTTTGCCAAATATCAATTAATCTTATGGTGTGTGTGTGTGTGTGTGTGTGTGTGTGTGTGTGTGTGTGTGTGTTAACACTTCTCTTTTCAATAAAGAAAATGGTAATTATCTGGTCTGCATACGTCCAAGCCCTAATGAAACCTTCTATCGAAATCTACCCAAATGGCAGCAACTCGGTGATACCTTATACTACCCAATTAAAATGTGTAAAATATCATTGATCACTTTTTTCTCTTGTGGACAAGTCTTTAGTTATATCTATTAGATGTTTATCAATATAGAGTAAAATAGCATCCAACTTGGCAGAACTGGGGTAGGGATTATTCTTCACATTATACTCACTTTATAATGAAGCTCTTCCTCCTCCCCCTTTTATGGCATGCATGCATCCCCCTGGAAACCATTTTCTTTCTAAATGAATAAGTGCTTCTACTCATACCTATTTCTTTAACTCCACATTTATACAATAATTCAATTTTAACAGTACCAGGTAGACAGAAATGCAATATAGCAGCATTGCTTTATGCCAAATAATACTTTTGTCTTTATGTGAAGTTTATATGTTAATCTATGCAATTATAATTTTTGAAGTTTCATCTTAACTTATTTATGTATTCATTCACTACAGTGTTCATTCTTTTACCCAACAAATATTTGTAGAAAATTCTAGAGGGTACCTATAGAGAACACTTGGCAAGCCATTATTATAGCTATCTGGACCTTCAACAGCAAACTGAAGTTTGGCACACACAGTCTCCTAGGTCCTAGAAGCATGGTGCTCAACCAGTTAAGGCCCCTGCTCTCCTAGGACTTATATCTCTGTAAGAAATACACAGCAAAAAGCATCCTCATATATTAAAATGATGTGACATATATACATATTGTACATATGAAATGTACAATAATTAAATATGTGTATGATATATACTAATCCAAGCAACTATGAGTGATAAATGCATGTGAATGTGCACAAATGTGCATTATGAATGTGTGTGGTTATGTTTCTATCAAGCCACACATTACACATACAATTGCATTTAAACTCTAGTTCTGTTAAGTATCAGATGCATGAACCTCAGTTTCTGCAAATGTAAAAGAACTATGTAGTATTGATTTATAATGAACTACAAATAAATATTGGCTATTATTATAAAGTAATATAAAAGTTCAATAAAGTAATGTACCACATGTGCACAAATATATTTTTCCAGAAACGAAAATAGGCTAAGTAGATGGAGAATACCAGCACCGGTATTTTAGCAAAGCTGTCCCACAAGAAGCTGATGTTTTAGCAGATACCAAGATAAAATGAATATACTAAAGCATGAAAATAACAGAAAAAACCAATTTCCAGAGAAGAAAAAGAGAGTACAAATACATTGGAGAGGAAAAGGTTAGGAGCTGAGAAGAACACTATTTATGTATGCTGCTTGCTTGGCCTTATTGTCAGCATAACAAGGCTGGTGTTCTCTGTTTCAACTTGGTATGGAATGTTTCTAAGGATCCAAGAACTCAGAGAGAGAGTCTAAGAAACAGTGTCCTAGGTCTAGATGCTTCAAGAAAGAGAGGCTTGTGTGGAAAATAACAAGTGTCAACTTCCAAGTCTGCTCTAACACATAAGGGGCTTAGAAGCTGTCAAATCATCTGAACAACAGCTAAAAAGCTAAACACTTTGAAACCTTTTAAAAATCAACAACTCCTGTTAGTGCTGGTGGAGAAATGAGGTCACAGGGTACACATGTGTCCTGGCAATCCAACAGACTCCCAGACAGGTGAAGATAATCAAGACTTGGTAGGTCAGAGATATAAGGACATACTAGCATGCTGCTGGAGCTTTCTGTCCTGGCTGGACCCACGGCCCTTGAGCCCAAATAAGCACACAGGATGCTCTATTAATTATAAAACTGTTGCCCATTGACTAGGGTTTCTTATTGGCTATCTCTGTCTTAATTATTAACCCATTTCTATTAATCTAAGTATTTCCACATGGTGGTCTTATCTTACCAGATAAGGGTCCAGAACTTTGGCAGCCTACATGACGACTGTTCTGGTGGGCCCTCTCTGCCTATCTTTCCCAGAATTTTCCTCATCCTAGTCCCACTTATCAACCAATAGGAGAGACATATATACAGAAGGACTTCCACCATCATCTCCTCTTTTCTATCTAAATAAAAAGAAGGGTTTTAACTTTAACATAGTAAAATTATATATTACAAAACAGTTATCAAGTAAGAATATAGTTAACAATATGTAGTCTATTAACATTTGGCAAAAGTTATGGAAAATATCCTATCAGTAGCATATAAGAATAATGAGAAAAATGAGGATGTGTTGCTGCAGGTTGGTTTTACAGGCCTAAGAGATAAAACTAAAGCTGAAAGTCAGCCAGTGTGGGAGGTGCCACAGTGTTGGGAGTTTCACTTCCAGGAGGTCCTTCAGGCTGTCAAAGTGACTGCTAAAGAAAAATCTCCTCATTTCCTCCAGAGACCAAGTAACATGTAAACTAAAGTTTACCAGTGTCTAACTGGCCTGCCAGAGGAGGAATCCTCAAAGCCAGATCTTTCAAGAATTCCACATGGGGAAGCCTAGCAATCCATGGGGAATGAGTCAATAAGCAACATTCCTGTTTTGGAATTGTCTTTGCTTTAGTTTTTGGCCTGAGTTCCTGCCCTGAATTTCTTCCATGATGAACACAAGCTAAAAGTCAAATAAACTCTTTCCTCCACAAGTCACATGTGGTCTGTGTTTTATCATACACCAAAAAGTAAGCTAGGATAGTAGGGAAGTTGTGGATAGATATTGGAAGAGTTAGGAACAAAATATGAACAAAATATATCGTGTAGAATTCCCAAATAACTAGTAAGATTGTAAAATTTCCAAACTGAAAAGAAAAAATTAACATCTTGAATAAAGAATAGATCATAAAATACTTATAACTACAGAATTTTAGTATATGCAAAGCAGGATACCAGAAAAAGGAACCATAACTTGAAATAATATTGATTAAGAATTGCTCCAAAGGAAGATCAGACAACCACTGACCCAGGAAGCTCAGAGATGATGAAGAAGTCTAAATGCCTCAAAATAAAATGAGGGGTCTTAAAAGAAACTGGGGTGGTGCTTCTCTCATCTTCAGCTTGAAGCTTGAACCCCAATATCTGTCTCTGGGTCTTTTATTTATTGTGCTACAGGTAATGCTTTGAAGGAAATATATAGCATTGAATACATATACTAGAAAATAAGAAACAGCTAAAATTGTTCATCCTAGAAAACCAGAATAAAGAATATTTGAAATTCAGTGTAATCAAAAGAGAAACTTACAAATATATGCAGGGATCAATGAAATTATAAAGGGAAGAGAGAAAATGAATGAAGCCAAAATTTAGTTCCTTGAAGTTATCAATAAAATTGGCAAACCCCAGTCAAAATAATTAAGAAATAAAATCACATTTCTGTAACACTATGAAAATACATCATTTAGGTGCCATAAACCTTAAATGATAATGAAAGAACATGAGGAATAACTCAATGATCACAGACTTGACCATCATAACCAAACAGACCAATGCATTTAACGACACAGTATGTCAAAACTCATTAAGAAGAAACATACAATAAGCAATGTCCCATCTCTACTGAATAATGAGATCATTAATTGATAACCTTCCCAAAAGATAAAGAACCTGGCAGACAAAGATACATTGACAAATTCTACTAAGCATTTAAAGAAGTCATTCCAATTTTCTGCCATGACTACAAAAACATAAACTTCAAAGGAATATTTCCTAGCTCCTTCTATGAGGGCAATATTATCCCAATACTCAAACTAGAACAGTACATTAAGCCAAATTATAATCATGGACCAATACATGAACATAGATGCAAAAATATTCCATAAAAGAAATTAAAGCTGGGCGTTGGTGGCGCACGCCTTTAATCCCACCACTCGGGAGGCAGAGGCAGGTGAATCTCTGTGAGTTTGAGACCAGCCTGGTCTACAAGAGCTGGTTCCAGGACAGCCTCCAAAACCAGAGAAACCTTGTCTCAAAAAAACAAACAAAAAAGTAACTAAAATACACAGTTTCTTGAAATGAATTGTAGACCATGATCCATTGAGATTTGTTTCTGATACAGAAGATGGAGTCAATATTCAAGAGTCAATTTATGTATTTTTCATATCACCAGAACAAAAGAAAATAATACCATATTATTGGATCAATAGGTCTAAAAATTACATGATCACACACAAGATCCATTCATCAGAGAAACTCTTAGCCTTCTAGGAGTATGATGGAACTTCCTTGAGGTGATAAAATACACATCTATAAAAGTCTTACTTCTAACATTATACCTAACTGTCAGAAATTGTGTTCCCACCCCAACTGGGGAGAGACAAACCCTAACCTTTAAAAAATATTTTACTAAGATTTTCAGAATTTCATTTTTAATATGCATTTTGATCATATTCACTGCCATCAACTCCTCCTTTACATCCCTCACTTCCCTCCCTATACAATTTGGAGATTATGTCTTTTGTTTATTCATCTTTCCCCTTAGGCACTGATTGTGCTACCTGACTGCTTTCAGAATTTGGGAGTATTCTGGTGTGTGGTCAGCCTATCAGGGTTCACATCATTAATAAAGCAAAACAAAACCCTGAGTTATCCTCTCCAAGTAGCTATCAAACACTAATAGTTCCTTAGTCCACATGATCTTTACTAATTCTTTTTAACATTATCCTGGCAGTATTAGCTGATGCAGTCAGCATGAGAAGGAAATGGAAGATCTATAAACTGAGAAGGATCTGTTCATGGATGACATCACCTCCTTAGAAGAAAACCTTCAAGAATTACATAAAACTGTTCTGGAGCAAATACATGATTCTAGAAAGATTCTAGGCTCCAATGTATCACTCTGAATTTAAGGAATGAAGAAATTGAATATTGGATTTAAAAACATAAACATTTAAATTATTATATGCAATAATTAGATGCTTACATTTAGTTATGAATAAAATAAAATATTTATGGAAACTATGAAGGAAACCATGAAATTCTAGTGTGTAACATCAAAGAAAGGAGTGAAAGAGACCCATGAACATTAGAAAGAGGATTCAGTCATGTCAACAAAGGTTCTTTTTAGCTTGGTTTTCTAATTGATACCATTTCAACAACAACAACAACAAAAACAAATTAATGACAAAGTGATTCTAATGTTTAATTGGAGAATCAAATTACCAAAATCTCTAACTCAACATTGAAGTCAAGGAACAAAATTGTATTACTGATAATAGTCAACTTCAAATAAACTTAAAATAAAGCTATTACAATTAAGACAAGTGTAAAGCTTGTAAAGGAGGCAACACACATGCAATGAAATACAAAGACAGCGCAGTCACATATTTATGTAATGGTGGTCACCCAGTCTTTGACAAAGTAATAAATGCACAACAATGGAAAATATTTCAAAATCATACTGGGTCAACTAGACAGCACAGGAACAACAATGATTATAGGCAGAGATTCTATGCCAAATCCCAGAATCAACCCAAAGGGAATCATAAACATAATCATAAACTTAATTTAAATTATGTAACTGGAAAATAACACATGAGAAAAGTCTCAATCCTTTTTGCATGAGATGACATGAAGGGGCTAACACATGAAAAAAGAATTAAGAAGACATACTGCCCAAATTTAAGAACTTCTGCCTTATGATAAACAAGGTGAGTGGATTAAAGCAACATCTGAGAAGATAAGATGCAGACTAAAAAATACACTTCATAAAGGGCCATCTCAATATGGTAATATATACAAATTATTAAAATTCAATATTTAGAGAATATATATCTTGACTTTATTGGGAAAGGATCAGAGCTGGCATCTTCAAAGATCTTAGGGAGGTGTAAAAAATATACATATGAGTAGTTTCTCAATATTACAATTCATTAGTTAACTATACACTGATACATGATCTAGTTTTGAATTGTAATAGTCCACATCCAAACCCTGGCCCAAACAGACACTGCTGAGAATACCTCTCAGGGTTCAGATAGAAAGTTTACAGCAAGCACAGTACTTAGAAGGATCTGAGGGCAAATTGAATTCTTCACTATGTGCTGTTCTGCATCAGTTTATTATTCTCTTTCTAACCTAATAATCTTGTCCTATGTCTAATTCCTCATAACTTCTTCCTCTAACTTCTTTTATCCCAGTTTCTCAAAATCTCTCTTTCCTAAGAGGCTTAAAGCAAAAGATAAGGGTTATAGAATTAGCTTTTCATTTGACAGAAGGTAATTCCTAGGCTAATTGATAAGGGCAGAGCCATTGCCATGACAACATAAGGTTCCAGGGCCATAGGAGCAAAACTGAAACCAGATGGGGAGCATGGGGGTGTGTCACAGTGCCCAATGACAACTTTGAGACACAGATTCATATTAGTAGACTGTCAAGTAAAGAATTGACATGCTTTTCTTAGTAACTTTAGTTGGACATCCATGGATATGACCTTATACATAGCTGTAAGGTTTCAAACTTATTCCCTTATTTACAAAAGGCCTTTAGTTTAGTTTGAACTTGCTTTGAGGTGAAAGTGAGATAATTGTGTACAGTTAATCTGAGCAAAAGAACAAGGCAGGCTGTTAAGTCTCCACAGTCCTTGTGGGACAAATAGATCCAGTTATGAAACAGGTCCCAGTATATATTCTATAAATCAAAACTATATAACTAAATGAAAAGTCAACTTCTGACCACCCACAGATATATGTACCCAGTATTAATTAATACACTGTGGGGGGTTGGGGGACAAATCACACCATCGAAAGGGAGTAGTATGTCTTCACAGGGAATTTACATCAAGGACAGTGACTATTCAAAAAGCAAGTACTCCAACTGCCCTGTGTGTGGGTCTCCTCCATTGGAATGTGTGATCCCAGTGGGTTAGCCTCATAATTTGTCATCTGAGTTCTCATTGCATAATCCTATGGACCACAGCACTACAGGAAATCTGAAGATCTGAAATGATAAAATAGAAAGTACAACCACTTTGGAAGAAGACAATTTGACAGTTAATCCAAAATTTAATTCTGACCATATAATCCACTAATTATACCCCTTGCTATTTATACAAATTGCTTGAAATCTTTTATTTGCCTAAAGGTCCATGTGCATATGTTCACAGCAGCTCAATTTATAATCATCAAAACAAAAAAGAGCCAAGGCCCTTCCATAGATGAGTGGATAAAATGTAGTATATCCAGGGGTGAAAAGAAGTATTCTACCTAGCCACCAAATGACACACAGAGAACATCTGAATCCATGGGACTGAGTGAAACAAACAATGCACTTCATGAAGCCAGCAGCTGGGATAACAAAGTATAAGCAGATATTTTAGGACAGTGAAAGGATTTGGTGGGGTGCTGATAGTTGGCATACATAATTATGTATTTGTCAAAATTCAAAAAGCATATAATTCGAAGGATGAACCTTAATGGAAACCATATTCTTTGGATGATAAAAGGGGGAAATTTGAGTTCATGGATTATAATAAATATAAACAGGTAAAAATTGTTGATAGAGTTGTTGGTTATATATAGAAGGGGAAGGGAGATAGATTGTGGGACCATTCAAATGATTTGTAAATCTAAAATTGTCATAAAAGAGAAAGCTTATTTAAAAGAGGAATAACCCAAGGGCAGTCTGAGTCATTTGCTTTACAAAGTTAGTACTTTAGAGAGTCAAAACAAAGGGGTCAGGACCAGGCTGGTGAAACCCACAGAAACAGCTGACCTGAACAAGGGGGAGCTCATGGACCCCAGACTGATGTCTGGGAGGCCAGCACGGGACTGATGTAGACCCCTGAATGTGGATGTCAATGAGGAGGCCTCGGCAATCTATGGGGCTCCTGGGAGTGGATCAGTATTTGTCCCTGGTGTAAGAAGCGACTTTGAGAGCCCATCCCACATGGAGGGATGCTCTGTCAGCCTAGACACATGGGGGAGAGCCTAGGCCCTGCCCAGGATGGTATGACAGACTTTGGGGAACCCCCATGGAGGGTTCTCTAGGAGCAGATGGGGGATGAGGTGGGGGGGGCTGGTGGGGGTTTTGGGGGTGGGAGAGGTGATGGAGAAGCGATTGACATGTGAAGCAAGCTTGTTTCCAATTTGAACTAATAAAAAATACTTTTATAAAAGAGAGCCAAAGCCACTGAAACCCAATTGTATCTGTCTCCCAAAGTCATTCTAAGAGCCCATTGTCCTCATTGGTGCACTCCAGAGGATAACATCCACACAGTAACAGGAACTGATGTCTCACTCGGGATGATGAGTCTACAGCAGGGAGAACACACTACATCTCTAGCACCCATGGCCTGGGAAGATCAGCAATACAGGTGGCATGTTACAAAGCACAAACTGGAGCAGCATTTGAATCCACACCCACTGTCCTTGGCAATGACAAGAGATACATAGGGAGTGCATGGAATGAGAAAGAGTACAAACATCTAAGTTAAGACTGGGAAACTTATTTCTCCTGGGGATAGTTCTTCAGACTTTTGTAGCTTGAGAAATCAGAGGTGGCCAGAGTGAGGATGGATAATGCCACCAATGAGTCATTAATCCAAAACACTTGAGAATCTGTTTCTGAATCCTCATTGCTGATAGGGGCAGTGATTATATCCTGGTTTTGTCATTAAAACCTAGATCATTTTGTAATAAACTGACACCTGGAATGCTCAATCCACTCTGTCATTTCTACCAAGGGACATTGTTTGTAGTGATGATTTCAGGACCTTTGAAAGCTGAAGTTGTAGTCATGCTTAACACTAAACCTTAATAATGGCTTCCTTATTTGTCTCAGTATAATTTTGACATTGGTTAATGATGCAAGATAAACAATCAGAGACCGTATTCATAAAATTCTGAACATCTCTGATGTGATGTATGTTCAGTAATTGCCAATTCACCTATATATTTACCCTATTCTTTACATTGTATAAGACATGCTTCTATCATCTCATTTACTGATATTTATGATGAAGGCATTGAAGAATTCTTTAGGTTTAGACAAACTTAGTTGTGTAAGGTTTGTTTTTTTTTTTTCCATTCCAAATTCTACAGTTCTTCCTCTTTAGTTGCATGATGTTATTTGCAAGTTGACAATGAATACAGGTTATAAGATGCTTGTCCAAGGCACAAAGGAAATGAGTACTCTTTACAAGTCGACTAAAGACTTAGTCACAAGTTGAAACTAACAATGAGAAAATTCTTAAGGAGTGGGATAATCTCAGTGCTTATGGAGCTGGGCTATAATGTGTTTCTTGTTCTCCTTTGCTATTGAAACTGATTGTACCCCTAATGGGAATGGCCACTCAGCTTTTTAATGACATCCAAGACTGCTCACCACCTTCCTCCACAGTATATGCTGGGGTCCCTTTGAAGTGGAGACATGCTGCAATTATTGTTTGTTAAGAAAATGTGTCATGGCATTTTGTTGTTGTTCATGGAAGTCAGGTTATCTCACTGAAAGATTGACATGCCAAAGAATGGGGAAATGTGAGCACATTCCAGCCTTTAAGCTGCTCTTGAAAAGCATTGTTAGTTACCAGCTGAAAGAGACGTTAGTGTTGAGTGCCAGTGGTCAATATCACCACAAAGAGATGAGATAAGGCAAACGATTTAGTGAAAGGTTAAGGAGAAGCAAGCCTCTTTGGATGCCATGGTAATAATGTCCAGGGTATTTCCCCTGATTGCTGAGGACTCACAAGTGCTTTATAGATTTTAAGCTGTGTAAAGTCTCAGAGGTGGGAAGGACTTTTCAAGTGCACTCTCAGTGCTGGCATTCTGTGTTTCCATCCATCAGGATTTATGTGCTTGGATTTTCAGTACTTACTGTCATTATAATAAGTATTTCCAGCATTCTCTATTCTCATTCTATGGAATTATCCAACTTGCTTTTAGCCAGTGGAGGGTACTGGAGAGATGGCTCAGCACTTAGGAACATGTGCTGCTCTTGCAGAGGACCCAGGTCTGTCTTTCAGCATATACATAGTGAAGATTATTAATAGGGGTTCTGAAACTTACCTCTGGCCTCCAAGGAACTAAAAGTACCTGGTGCACATACATGCATGTAGACGAAACCCTCATACACGTAAAAACTTAACCAATATTCCTCTAATTTGGGATTTCTATCTATGGAAATTTTTGTATTATAGATATAAAATTATTAGTAAAATAATTCAGAATGTGTTAAAAGATTTGGTTGTATTAAGAATTGATATGTATTTGAAATTTGATTGATAGAACTGTCATGTTCTTGTAACCTCTGTGTCTAAGTGTAACACACAGGTCAGTAATATATTATTGTTGATGTGCTCCTGGATTGTAGCTTACTCATATACCTCATAATTGTTATAAACATAAAACTTCTATAAGTCAGTGAATATTTTAGTGTATAATATCAATAAAAGAATCAATAGACAAATGAAACTTCAACATATTGTGAACTTTTACCTCATAGGGTAAGTTTTTCACTAAATCTCTACTCTCTACTACCACTCTGATGGCAGAAGTGGTCAAATACCTAGGGCACCATTCCACTTGCTTTTCCAGGGGATCCTCCCTCTTTTTATGAAAACAAAGTGTACCCCAACAAATCCTTCACTGGAGTAAAGCTAACCAAAGATGAAGTGTCTTCTAGTTGGGCTGCCAAAATTAGCTGTAAAATGTGATCTTTTGAGTTTAGTTGTTGACATATTCACTTTGGCATTGCCATGGCACTGGTGGTCTTTCACAATGTATTCCTGATCATGGGTGGATCCTAGGCTGATTTGTAGTTTGCATAGAAAACCATAAGACTTCCTCACACATTAGAGCAGAGAATTTTATATGCAGCTCAGGCCACACAACTGTGAAGCTAAGTCCCGATAGACTCCACAGCATCCACAATCCTGGAGCTGTCAAAAGACACTGGGGTATATTGTAGTTTCAGTTTTTAAATGGATATTCTAAAACAGGATTGTCTTTGTGTGGTTTGCTTCCACCTTTTCTCATTTTACATTACTTGTTTAATGTAAGGGATACTCAGCAATTTTCTCTTTTGAGACTCATAATTGTCTCCATTCATGACTATTAGCTGTTTGCTTCACTCTTGTTCTCTTTCTGAAACACTGGGGATTAATCTTCTCACTCACTCTTTTCCCACGGAGCTGTGACCAATGCTTTTTTACTATTATTTTTATTTATGACTGTGTAAAAATAAAATGCTGTCAGTCCATACACATGTCACTTGAAAGAGATTTATTTGGGGTTCGATAGATGGCTCAGCAGTTTAGAGCATTTGTTACTCTTGCAGAAGACTTAGGTTCAGTTCTCAGCACCCACACTGCAGCTAACAGCCATCTATAACTCCAGTTTCACACAAAACACATAAAATAACATAAATCTTATTTTAAAAATGAGATTTATAGTTTGCTACAAATTGATATTTACTATCCTGTAGGCCAACTCATGGACCAGGTCATAGATTCCCTTCAGTTCACTTTCAGAGTCAGAACACCCACAGAACTTCATATTACATACTCATATATGGCAAGTTCAAGTTCCCATTGATTTACTTAGAGTGCATAGGAAGGGGCTGGAGAAATGTCTCCTTAGTAAAAAGATCTCCCTACTCTAGCAGAGGAACAAAGAGACTGGCTCTTAGCAACCACAGGGGATGGTACATCACTGCCTGTAAGTATCTCCATGGGATCCAATGCCCTCTTCTGGCCTCCACAAGCACTTGTATAGTCATGGCATACACACACACACACACACACACACACACACACACACACACACACGCACACACATGCACACACACAAATTAATAAATAAACAAATAAAATCTAAAACAATACAGCTAAGGCAAGGGGAAATAACTAGAAGCCTTTGAGGTCTGTTTGCTCTTGGTTTGTTTTACTTTTTGTTGAGGGTGTGGACATAAGGGACAACCTCTATCCAAAAGTCATGGGCTTTTGTTTCATTTGTTCAATTATTTATGAATGTCTGAAAAGGCTGGACATTGGTTAATCCCAGCACTCAGGAGGCAGAGACAGGCGGATCTCTGTGAGTTTGAGGCCAGCCTGGTCTACCGAGTGAGTTCCAGGACAGGCCCCAAAACAACAAAGAGAAACCCTGTGTCTTAAAAAAGAAAGAAAAAAAAAGAATGTCTAAAAAATGAAAAGGCCCACCCTAGATATGGCTCCAAACATTTTCCTTTTGATCTCTGTCTGTCTGTCTGTCTGTCTGTCTGTCTGTATCTGTCTCTGTCTCTCTCTGTCTGTCTCTTTCTGTCTCGTGTGTGTGTGTGTGTGTGTGTGTGTGTGTGTGTGTGTGTGTGTGTGTGTGTTTAGGAGGAGAAAAGTAGATGAATAAACATTTTCTTCCAATGCTTATTAGACAAAGAGTCAGAAAGTAGTCACAATTTTTCATCAGTTTAAAAGATATGGACTAAAGTGCACATTAGCTTTGGTGGGAATTGTCTGCCCTGGAGTCACTGCCTTGTGACATTACCCACTTATAAAGAAAATACTAGCTGTTGTGCATCTGTTGCTGTATCATCTGCTTCTCTTTAGATTCTGACTTGAGTAGATGTGCTAACCCATTAGTTTAGATGAAAAACTTCAGATTGAATGCATTATTTAGATAATTTTGAGTGGGGGTCTTCTTATATAAGTGCTGGTAGATTAAGGCAGCGAGTAACTGAATTAACAAAACTTTTCTAAACTTTTTTTCTAAGTTGTATGCTCTATCTCTGTCTTCCTCTGTGTGTGTGCATGTGTGTATATGCGTGAGTGTGTGTGTGTGTGTGTGTGTGTGTGTGTGTGTGTGTTGTGTGTGTGTGTGTGTTTGTGTGTGTGTGTGTGTGTGTGTGTGTGTGTGCTTGCTTGCACACATTGTATATACTTCTTCTGCTCTTTTTTCTTCACTTGTTTGTTTTGTTACAGCCTGGCTTTGGGTGTTTTGTTGTTGTTTTGTTTACTTTGCCTATTTGCTTTCAAAAGACAGAGAAAGAAATTGTGTTGTTGTATAGGTAGGAAGGTAGGGAAGACTTGGGAAGAGGTGAGGGGGGAAAACTGTGATCAGAATATATTTGAAAAAAATCTGTTTTCAAAAAAAAAATAAAACACACACACACACAAACCGGTTTGGGACTTTGCATTATCCTGTTCATCATCTATAAAAAGATTATATATTACATATGCTAACTTTAAACGTTCTGCAGGCCTAGAGACCCACTTAAAGACATGCAAGGACACCTAAAAGGAGTAAAGAAAACAGATGTTCCCAGAAAACCATAAGGGTATCAAAAATACCAGTCCTAGGGATGGTTTACATGCCTAGAAGTTGTTGTCCAAGGGGGTTCCAGATGGCCCTGAAAGTATAAAGGCTATTGCCACTGCTGCTGGATGCATTTCAGAACTGAGTGGTCAGACCATATTGCTTAAGATGCTGAATGCTTTAGAAGTAAGAGAATAACACTGGGACTGAACACAGAGTGTATCCTCCCTGCAGGCTAGCTCATGTACTAATAGAAGATGCTACTGAAGTTGGTGAAGGGAATTATGGCTCAAATCCTACTCGGTTGTGGATTCTGCATTCTTTATTATGGAAATGCCTAGTAAGATATGTCAGCTAATGCAATAGTGGTATTATAAAAAAGTGGTTATGGATAAAAACCAGCTTTCTGATTGGACTTAAGTCCTGCTCTTCAGGGGAAATTTACAGCTGTTTCTGGGAAAGTAGACAAAAGGTATGTGACTGGGGTAGTCATGGGCCAAAGTGAAAAAAGTAAATGCTATGATATATTGGTTAAGGACCTTCCCAACATTTGTATTTATGGCCACCTTATTACTGGTATCAGTGTTTATTTGGATGTTTCTCTGTTTTTAATTTTCTTACTTTTCCTCATCAGTGATTTCCAGGAAAAGGCCACCAAGACTTGCCATCATCCATGCCTGGGAGACAATGATGAAAAATACACAGATTCAATGCCAAACCAGAGTTACAGGACTATAATCAGACTTTATGTCACCCTATCCAAGACTCAGGGATAATTGTAGAGGAGAGAGCAGAAAGAATATGAGCACATATTTGGCTGTGTAAAAATTCAGTAGAGGTATTTTCCAATTAACTTTAAGATAAAGCTACTCTCTGAAGAAGCATAGTATATGTACATCACTTGAGAAAATAGAAATTCTTGCTGGCTACATTTTTTAAAAACAGAAGAAAATCTATATTCTTGTAAATGAATTAATTTTATTGAGTAAACTCTAACAACTTAAAGTGGTCAAACAGACCACTTACAGTGTGGTGGATAATCTTTTGAGTGATGACTAGATTGAATGTTATTTGGAAAAGGTAAATTTGTTATGTGGATTTTTAATAAGATTTTTTATTAACATGAATAAAATACACTCTGACCATATATAATTTTAAGTTTAAAATCAATAAACCCTTTAATGAAATCTAGTATGTGATTTATCTGATTATTAAAGTTAATTATTAAGTATTCTTGTTGTTTTGATAAGATTTCATCAAATACGTCATATTTTATGGTCAAAGTCTTTTCACACACAAACAAACAAGAGCAAAGACATGGACACATACACACATAAAGGATTTTTCTTTGAACATTACACAAGTTTTCTCTTGACTGCTCTTTGTTGTGTTTCCCTGGGGAGAAGCATTTGTCTGCCTCAGGCCTCTGGGAATTTACTTTCCATCCCATGAGAACACTGTGTACTGCTGATCTCTGTCTATGGAACCAGCTGTCTAGAAAGAATTTCAGAATGCACCTAAGAAGTCATTTCTTCTAAGTTTCTGGTTGACCCTAGAATTAGTTATCATATTTTCTTGATATGGGATAATGCTCTTTTATACACTGTAAGGATTTGTCAGTAGTATTGGTTTAATAGAATGCTGGTTGGCTAGTAGACAGGAAGGAAGTATAGGCAGGGTGACCACACTAGGAGAATGCTGGGAAAAGAAAGGCAGAGTCACCAACCAGACACAGAGGAAGCAAGATGAGAATGCCTTACTGAGAAAAAGTACTAAGCCATGTGGATAAAGGTAGGTAAGAATAATGGGTTAATTTAAGTTGTAAGAGCTAGTTAATAAGAAGACTGAGCAACAGGTGAAACAGTTTATAATTAATATAAGACTGTATTTATTTGAGATTGGCTCTAGGATGAGGTTGGACAGAAACTTCTGTCTATATTTTCTTATCTTTTCCCTAATTTCCTTGGACTCATTTTGGTCTGACTATCTTGCCAAGTATATGATACTTTGTGTTTGTACTGCCAATGTCATGATTGCAACTATGTCACAAATACTGGACAAATAATCTTCCCTTCACATCCTAGCCTCTTTGTACACTAGGAAAAATTATAACCTACAGAAGCTCATAGGGCATGGTGACCACTATAAAATGGAACAGCAAGCATAATTAGTAATCTCAAAAAGAAATATAATTCAGTTAAAACTCTCAAATACAAAAGTACAAATTTACATTGGCAGCCATGATTGATTAACTGGGTATTATAGATGCTTAGTACCATAGCCATGAAAGACCCCCGAAGAGGTACTTTCGTAGAAGGAGACCCACACCCAGGAATCAGCGAGACCACGAACTTGGATGCAAACTGCAAGAGGTTTTATTAGAGACTCAGGTACCCGGGGCGACTTAGCTTCTGTGTGGCTAAGCGCACCGAGCCAAGGGAAAGGGGTCCTTATATAGGGAAAAAGGCGCAAGCCAGAAGCAGGGATTCTATTGGATAATTCTAATGAGGCATTGTACAGAGCTATTTCCATTGGTCAATGTAAATGAGGCGCTATACAGGGTTATTCAAATGAGGCGAAGTATAGAGTTATTCAAATGAGGTGAAATACAGAGTCATTCAAATGAGGTAAAGTACAGAGTCATTTCTATTGGATGGTTCAAATGAGGCACAGAGCCATTCCAGACCAGCATATTCTCAAGGTCTGGTGTCTGGTGTCTGGTACAACAGACTCAATTCCCCCCTCCGCTGACCTTGGGGACGGAGACCTTGGGACGGAGTGTTCTCCATCAGGTGGGTGTGTGGGGGCAGGGCCCCGGGCCGGCCTAACTGGTGCTCTCGCCCTTGGGCCAATGCACCTGGTGCTCGTTGCTCGGCCCCAGCCCCGGGCGCGGTGCCAGGCGGGGCGGGCCGGGGGCGCGAGCCCTGCCGGGGTGAGGGCTTGGGAGGCCCCGGCAGCTCCGCGGCCCCCGTGTCCTTGGCCTTGGAGGCGGCTCCCCGCTCGCAGCTCCTGGACAAGCAGCACCGCTGCTCTCCCAGCTCAAGTTCCCCTTCCAGGCGCCGCTTGCGCTGCACTCTCCAGCCCCTGGCTGAACCCTGGCCCTGCCCTGCTCAGTCCCTGCCGCGCTGCCCTCGATCAACTGCTCCTCCCGCCTGCTCCAGAGAGAACACCCAGCACCGGCACAGGCGGGGTAGACAGAGGGGCAGGGGGCATGCAGAAGCATTCCGAGCGGGTCTTTCAGCCAGATCAAAATCTCCACATAAAAATGAAGTTAGAAAACCAAATAGGACATGAAATAATCAAAGATGTTACCGTCTTCCTACTCATTGATGCCTATTTACACAAATTTATGAATATTGTAGCCTGGCTCTGAGAAATAAACATTTATATAAAATAATATGCAGCAGTTGATTAGAAAGGCACTAGATAGCTCAGATGACACTGAAACATGGTTATACAATACCAGTAGGGTGACTGCTATAGTTTGAATCTGGAATGTTGCACAAGGGCTACTGTACTGAAAACTGTTCCATAACGGGAGGATGGAAGAAGCTTAGGAGGTGATCCTGGTAAGTGGAGTTATGTTGCTAAAGAATTCCCCTGAAGGGTATCACGGGGATCAGATGCAATTGAGCCAAGTGATCATGATTGAAAATGTCTGAAACAGTGAGCCAAAATACTGTTTTTCCTCTTTCCTTTGAGTTGGCTTTCTTAAATATTTTGTCAGAGTGATGGAAATTTGACTAACAGTGATTTCAGTGACTCAATAACGATTAAAAAAGATTTTTTTTTCTTTTTTAATCATCAACCACAATGATGATATAGCAAGATGCTGAGTTATCAGTTATCAGTTATCACTCACTGAAAGTAGGAACATGATGGGTAGAGGCTTTAGTAGATGCTTGAGGACCTCTTCTTGGGAATCAAGGAGAAGGCTTGGAAGTGGAGCTATGAAAGCTGAAGAGTTGGAGGAAGTGTTGGCAAAGGCATATAAAAAGAACTAACAAGATTCCTCTCTGTCACACATGTATACGTAAGTGGTGTGCACACACACATTCACATAGTCATCCATATACACAAACATGCACATATACACACTTATTCACACCCTCTCTCTCTCTCTCTCTCTCTCTCTCTCTCTCTCTCACACACACACACACACACAGAGAGAGAGAGAGAGAGAGAGAGAGAGAGAGAGAGAGAGCCTGCCTTATATCTATCAGCTGTTGAACAATGGTTGAGAGGTGAGCAGGGTCATTAGTCTATGCTCAGGATTGACAGGGTTGAGGATCAGATCCACCAAATGATGAACCCATGGATAATATCCCATTCTTCAGAAGTTATTATTTTTATGCATAGTTCCCTTTGGATACTAATGAAACATTTAAACAGACACTTTATCAAGATATTTAACAAAAAGATGAAATATGCAAGAGCACAAAGAAATCGATTATACTGAAAATGTTCTCAAAATATGTTTTACAGTAAAATCTAACCCTGCTGTTCTGATTTTTGACAAAATACAAAGTGAGCTCCATCATAAATAAGATATAAACCAGTTCTAACACCTTCAATAGAAAAATCAATCAATCCCATATCTCTTTATAGTCATTCCTTCCCCCAGTATCCAACTTTGGCAACTACTAAGCCATGTTCTCTCTACACTCTGTTGCCTTTACTGCAATACTGTCTGTTATAAACAAACCCAATACCTCACACACACTACAAATAAAAGGCCATATTTAAAATCTATTGTTTTTCATTCAGTAAAATGAACTTGATGTCTTCCCAAGTTATTACACAGACCTGTGATTCATTCCTTTTTATGCCTGAATATTATTCCAGTGCATTGATGTGTTGGAACTCATTTAATAGTGTGTCCTTTGAAGAAATATTTTTCTAGTATATGTGAATTCTTTTCTTTTGGGAAAGCATTGATTGTTGACTCTTTGCTTTTAATAAGAAATAACCCTATGTTCTAGTGTGTTCCTAAATGTGAATTTCTTTAAGTCCATCATAAATACTACCTTGTTTTTTTGTGTTTCAACTAATGGGAGCAGTGGCTTACAAATTCTCAAAGTATTAGCTGTTCCTGGGGCCCTATGCCCTTGGACATTTCTTGAAAGGTTAGAACTTTTCTTGTTTACCTGTTAAGCTATCTTATCAGTAAGCATTTTCCTATTCCTTACACAGAAAGGACACATTTTGTGTGAAGTTTTAGAATGCTCGTATTGGTCATTATGCCAATCAGATGTAGGTCTTACCCAGGCTAAGAGGCTGACTACTCTTTCCTGAGTGTATACCTATCTTTGAAGCAATAGCAAGAGTGAAGGCAGCCTGGTTTCAGGGGATGATTCAGATCTGTATGCAATTAACTGTGAGAACTGAGGAGGTACTGCTTGTAATTATCAGAGCACTGAGGCAAGGAGAGCAGGTTTCTTTCTTTTCTTTTTTAAAACATCTTTACTGACTCTTTGGGAGTTTCACATCATGAAACCCAATTCTGCACACCTTCTGGCTCCCCTACTTCCTCGCCTCATCCATTCTCTGTCCCCCAAATGAAAACAAAACAAAGTAAGCAAGTAAGTAAACAAAAGCAAAAACAAACAACAAACAAACAAACAAACAAACAAAAACCAAAAACCACCACCACAACAGAAAAATCCCTTTGCTTCTCTTTTCCTGCCTCTTCATTCATCCTAGTGGCATTGGAGATTTTAGTGTGTCATAAAGTATACCAATTTGTCCCATCAACTTTACTGGCAAATGTTCATTGCAATGAGTCATTGGTCTGATTCAACACCTCTGGTTTCTGGCACACCATCCTCACTGGATCATAATCAGAACTCCTCTGGGATATGCTGTGGCCACCCCAAGTCTTGGAGATCTTGCATATATCATTCCACAGGACCTGTCCCTTCAAAAGCTCCAGCGGGTCCTATATGGGATAGATGCTGTGGTTGGTTAATCCAAGGCCTGGCTGTGTGTCTGGGTGGCAGCCAAGCTAATTAGTCGAAGCTGCTGGGGTCACCCACCTCAAGCAAGGGGCTGGAGTCAGCTCCCCTACACGTATGTCCTCAGGTAGATTCACCCTCACACATGGTAAGGAGTGAGGGCCTTCTCTCCTAGGTGGAGGGGCAGCTATCTTGCTGTAGCATCCAGTGTGTAGGGCAGCTTTCTCAGGGCCTTCAAAGGGTTGAACTGACTCTGTATGGCACTCTGATTTTATCTTATGTATTTCCTATAGCCTCCTAGGGTGACACAGGCCACAGACATCAACACAGATCCCAGCTCCTGTTGGCTGTTGGCTAGGTATTCTTATTGGCTAGCTCTGTCTTAATTATTAACCCATTTCTATCAATCTAAGTATTTCCATGTGGTCTTATCTGTTCAGAGAAGGGTCCAGACATGTTACTCCTTTTGTGGTCTACATGGTGATTCTGTCTATGTTTCCCAGAAATTCTCCTCATCTCCTAACCCTGGCTATATACTTTCTGCCTGGCCAGCCAATCACTATTTCATTCATCAACCTATAAGAGAAACATATATACAGAAGGACATCTCCCATCAAGGCTGGCGCTGCTTCTCAAGGTGTTGCATCCTAGCTGGCTCAGTTGAGCAACCCAGCTTGGATTGCAGTTGGGTACTTTGTTCACCTTTTCCATTAGAGGATAGGATCTACAATCCTTCCTAGTGCTAGCATTTTATCTCGCAACCTTTAGGTTAGCACAACACAGAACCAGTCAAAATAAGAAATATAATTATTCAGTTTTGATTAAAAGCCTACTGTAGTGATTCAGACTTGAAATAGACCCCTTTTGCTTTCATGGGAAATGAATTTTTCTCTTCTGCTCAATTCTCTGGTGTGTAAAAGTGCCTTTGAATCCCTCTATATCCTCATTGTAGCATAGTCCTTAGCTCAACAGCTTTAGTGTCTTCTTTGATATTTATCTGGACTACCCCCTTTCTTTTACCATGATGATATATTGCTTTGTGTAGTATGCTTCCTAAATGTGTATTTCTGTGTCAGCTGGAAAAGGAAGCATCAGAATGTGATACCTACACCCTTAGGGGAGACATTTATTTTACTCTGAATTTCAAATAACATGAAAGAAGAGTGTACGGTGTTTTTAAAAGCTAATGCCTGATATGATAGTATATTTGCTTTTTTATTTGGCCATTCAATGTGAAGATCAAGTTTTAGAACTATGAAAATTTCAAGTAATGATGAGCATAAATGGTGCTTGGAGAAATTTGCAATTACTGTAATGTGCCTCTTCAGGAGAGGTTCTCAAAGTGGGATTGCTGAGTCCAAGAGTGAATATGTATATGTGATCTTCATAGATAATACTTCCAAGGTAATTTTGCTAAATTCTCCTCCAAAATCATCATGCCCTTTACATTCCCACAGGCACTGCATAAGGTTGCCTGTTTCTATACAGATCTATCATGTACTATACTGGACAGCTGGGGACTTCTTCTTTTGCCATTTTGATGGGTGAGAAATAATATCTCATTACAATTTAAATTTTCATTTCTCTTACTGTATAAACAAGTTTGAACATCTTTTCATATGGTTACAAGTCATTTGCATTTCTTTTTCTGAGAATTTTCTGTTTGTTTAGCCTCTGTTTCTATGATGTTGTTGGCTTTGTTCTCTTCTATTTTTGAAAACTCTCACTTTGTTAAGAAAAGTCAGAAATCATTTGTCTTATTACAACAACATTTTTGTTTCTGAGTATGCAATGTGCTCCTTTAATTTGCTTATGGTATTTTGTGGCATATGATGCTTTTCATAATGTATGCGTTTTTTAGTTTGTATTAAAACTTCTAGATTTTAAGTAATAGATTAAAATTATTTCTCAAGTCACAAATTATAAGCAATTCACACAAAGATTTTCTGGTAATTGTATGACTTTACTTAAGTTTTGTGACCCTTTGCAAATCTACATTACAAGAATGACAAATACTGCCTTTTGTAAGCCATAGTGAAATTACTGATATGTTTTTCCCTGTTGAATTCCAATTTTCCCTATGCTGCTAAATTTCCACATGGAACTAGATATGCTTTTAGGTTACTTTTTAAAGGTCTGATTATTTTCTTATGCTATTTCTTTGAGAATTTTGTACAGCATATTTGATCATATTTACCCTCCATCCTTCAGCTCTTCCAAGATCTGCCCTTTTGCCTTCCAATCCAATTTGTTACCCTGTAGTGGGGGTCTTGTGGTAGATTGATTCCCTGTTTTCTGGGAAAATGCCATAATGACTTCCAAAGTGGCTATACAAATGTGCACTCCCATCTTCAATGGAGGAGTGTTTCCTTTGTTCTATGCCCTCTCCAGCTGAGCTGTCACTTGTGTTGTTGATCTTTGTTATTCTGACGGGTGGAAGATGGAATCTCAAAGTCATTTTTATTTGCATTTCTTTGATGGCTGAGGATGTTGAATATGTCTTTGTTTCTCTGCTATTGGGGATCCCTCTGCTGAGAATTCTCTCTTCAGATCTGTACCCCATTTTTAATTGGATTATTTGGTTTGTTGGTATATAATTTCTTGAGTTCTTTATATATTTTGGAAATCAGCCCTCTGTCAGATATGGGGTTGGTAAAGATCTTTTCCCATTCTGCAGGCTGCCATTTTGTCCTATTGATGGCATCCTTTGCCTTACAGAAACTTTTCAGTTTCGTGAGGTCCCATTTACTAAGTTTTTATCTTAGTGTAGGCTCTATTGGTGTTCTGTTAAGAAAAGTGTCAATGTGTTCAATACTGTTTCTTACCTTCTCTTCTGGCAGATTCAGTGTATTTGGTGGACTTTCGGGAATGGGAACATGAGTGTTAAGGTTGTGGGGGAATCAAGGTAGAGAGTACTAAAGAAGACTACTGGAAATGGGGGCAGCATTTCGGGATCAGGTGAAAAAAGAGCACAAGGGAATCTCCCAGGAATATAGAAGGATGAGCACAGGTAAGACTACTAGAAATAGTGGATGCATAGCCTGAACTAGCCATCTCCTGTGACCAGATATGCACCTAGCTCAATTGTCATCAGAGGGGCTTCCTCCAGTAACTGATGGAAACAGGTGCAGACCCATAGCCAAACATTAGGCAGAGTTTGGGAAGTCCTATAAAAGATGGAGAGAAAGGATTATAGGAGTCAGAGTAGTCAAGGGAACCACAAGAAAATCCACAGAATCAACTAACCTTGGATCATAGGAGCTCGCAGAGACTGAATCCATAACCATAGAGTCTGCATGGGACTGACCTAGGCACTCTGTTTATGTGTGACAGTTGTGTACCTTAGTCCTCTTGTGGGACTCTTAACAGTGGAAGCAGAGGCTATGACTGACTCTTTTACATCTTTTATTTGTAATAGCCAGAACCTGGAAACCATCTAGATGTCTCTCAACTAAGGAATGGATAAAGGAAATATGGCACATTTATACAGTGGAGAAGTACTCAGCTGTTAAAAAAATAATATTATGAAAATTTCAGGCAAATGGAAGGAACTAGGAAAAAATCATCCCAAGTGGGGTAACCCAGACCCAGAAAAACAAACATGGTATGTACTTACTCATTCATAAGTGGATATTAGCTGTAAAGTTAAGGATTATCATGCATTCAATACAAAGACCCAGGGAAACTAGGTAATAAGGAGGGTTTTGGGGGTCAGTCCATGTACTGATCTCCCTGATTGTTTTCAACAATAGTAATCCTAACTAAGACAAATTAACACAAGGTTAGTCAGGTATTGCTCTTATACCTGACCATTTATTTCTTGGGAGTCCTGTGGAAGGACTTTGGAACTCTGAGCTAGGTACTCTGTGTATGTGTGACAGTTTTGTAACTTAGTCCTCTTGTGCGACTAGGAGTTCAGTAAGCTAGTCTGTAGTAGCTAGAAGGTAAGAATTGAGAGCAGTATAGATAATGAAGGCTTCACTTATAAAGTTTCAGAGGGAAGCAAAGACTCAACCATGGCTTTTGTGTGAAGAATCTGTGGTTACAGATCAGCTGGAGCTGAAGAATAAACTGGGATTAGAAAGAGATCACAACCATTAAAGTGGTTCAGAACATAGAAGCTATGTCCCAGATGCAGCCAAGGTTGTACCTCATACTGGCAGCCAAACTTTGTAGTGGAAGAATCACCCAGGAGGTGCCTGTTTTGAAGGCATGGAGTGGTCATAGAAAGCATCTAAGGCTCATCACTGTGAGGCAGGGTTTGATGAGAAGTCAGTTGAACCCTACAAGATAAGTTGTGTGTACTGCTTAAGGCAGAGCCGGGGACATGACCCAAGCCCTTTGGAGGATCCTAAAAGATCATGAGTGAATCCCAGGCATTGGACATGAGTTGTTTATACTGTTGGAGTTTGGTTTTGCTTTGTTCAGATTGTAACTGTGCCCTGATTCTTCCCTCTTGAAGTTATGGCTGTACAGATGAAGGAACCAAGAGAATCTGGTAGAGTCATGTCAGAGAAGGGCAAAAGATCAGTGCAGCAGAAGGAGATCAGGGAAATAATTCTATACAAATATGTCTTACCATTAGTAATAATTCATGGAAGAGTTTTCAACTGGACAACTGCAGGCAAATAATAATATAACCTCATTGAAAAATCTCATATAACACACAAATGAATGAAAGATAGCATAAATATAAAATGTAAAATATAAATATTTTTGAAGAATCATAGACTGTCTTCAGGAGAAACAGCCATATAGAAGTGCTTTCCTTGCCAAGATACCAGAATAAGAGAAAATACTAATAAGACAACTGTCTGGTCCTTCTCTGCATCTCGGTTCCAGTTCAGATCCGTGATTATTTATGGGTGTCTGCTTCTACTTCCACCAGCTGCTGGATGAAGGCATATAAGTCAGAGCACAGAGGTCCAGACTACGCTGGTGAAACACACAGAAACAGCTGACCTGAACATCCGGGAACTCTTGATCCCCAATCTGATAGCTGGAATGCCAGCATGGGACTGATCCAGACCCAAGGAACATGGGTTTCTTTGAGGAAACGTCAGAAATCTATGGGACCTCCTGTAGAAACCCAATATTTATCCCTAGCATAGGTATGGACTTTGGGAGCCCATTCCATATAGAGGAATACTCCCTGAGCTCTTCACTGGTCCTTCTCTGCATCTGGGTTCCAGTTCAGATCAGTGATTAGTTATGGGTGTCTGCTTCTACTTTCACCAGCTGCTGGATGAAGGCATATAAGTCAGTCATCAATCTCATAATCAGGGGAGGGCATTTAAGGTAGCCTCTCCTCCGTTGCTGAGATAGTTAGCTGGTGTCATCTTTGTAGATCTCCAGACATTTCCCTAGTGCCTGATTTCTCTGTAAACCAAAAATGTCTCCCTCTATTATGGTATCTCCATTCTTGTTATCGTGTATTCTTTCCCTGACTCATTTTCTGCTCCTTCATGTCCTCGGCATCCCTCTTCTTCTCCCCTTCTCATTCTCCTAGCTCCCTCCCCCCTCTTCCCATGCTCCCAACTTGTTCAGCAGATCTTGAACCTCTCCCCTTCTTCAGGGGACCACGTATGTCTCTCTTAGGGAACTCCATGTTTATTAGCTTCTTTGGCAGTGTGGATTGTAGGCTGGTAATCCTTACTCTATGTCTAAAATCCGAATATGAGTGAGTACATATCATGTTTGTCT
Source organism: Cricetulus griseus (assembly GCF_003668045.3). Classification (NCBI taxonomy): domain Eukaryota; kingdom Metazoa; phylum Chordata; class Mammalia; order Rodentia; family Cricetidae; genus Cricetulus; species Cricetulus griseus. The sequence continues at coordinate 183,456,483 of NW_023276807.1, read as the reverse complement.
TTTTGCAATTGGGTTACCTCGCTCAGAATGGTTTCTTCTAGATCCATCCATTTTTCTGCAAATTTCAAGATTCCATTGTTTGGAACATGGGTTTCTGTGAGGAAACCTCCAAAATCTATGGGACCTCCTGTAGAAGCCCAATATTTATTCCTAGCATAGGTGTGGACTTTGGGAGACCATTCCATATAGAGGAATACTCCCTGAGCCAAGACACACAGGGGTGGGCCTAGGCCCTATCCCAAAGGATAAAAAAGACTCTGATGTCATCCTATGGAAGGCCTCACCATCCAGGGGGAGCAGAAAAGATATGTTACAGATAAGGTTTTAGTTGGGGTGGGGTCCAGTAGGGGAGGATGGGTGGGAGAAGGGAAATGGGATTGTCATGTAAAACAATCCTATTTCTAATTCAAATAAAAAAGTTGGACAAAAATAAAAAATAAAAAAAAGTTGGAAAAAAATAAAATAAAAAAGGCAAAAGCCTACTGCTTATATGAGTGGCAGACCCATTCTCACTTTGGGCCACTGTGGACAGATTCTAATCCCCGATGATCTCTGGAGCCTATCAACCAAGCTCACCACAAGTCAACTTTCAAGAAAAGAAATGGGACAAATTACATCACATTAAGATGACAGCTGAAGGAATCTCACTGTTACTCCACCCACATGTCTACACTTCCATGAGATGTTGTAAAACAAAGATGTTTCAACTTGATATCATCTCCAAGGAGGAAGGAACTCCTATCTGTATTGTGTGTCTGCAAAGTACTAAGGAGCCTGGTTAGGTTATTAAAATCACACCATGGGGATAATCCCTGCCCACTTGTCTTCAACACCACCTGCGATTTTCCTTCAATCTAGCCTCCACTTGGTCCTTTGTCCTGCTTTGAACATGCCCCAAATCTAAGTTCAAAAGTCTCTCTCTCAAGGACCATCACCCTTTACCACAGGTGAGGATGAACCTACCCTGAGGGCATGTATGTAGGGGAGCTAACTCCATCACACCCAAGGCTGGTGGCTCCAGTAGTTCCATCTGACCTGCCTGGATAACACCCAGGCCCACAACTGGGCCTTCGGTTGATCTACCCTAGCATCTACCCCATCTAGGACAGGCTGGAGCTCATTAAGGGCCAAGTCTTGTGAAATAATACCCACAGGATCTCCAAGATACAGGATATCTCAGAAGAGCCCAGGTGCTGATCCAATGAGGATACTGTACCAAAACCTGAGGCCTTGAACCAAACCAATGACTCATTGCAATGAACAGTTGTCAGTCAAGCTGATGGGACAAAAAGGTATACTATATGACACACCAAAGCCTCCAGTGTCATCAGGATGGGTGAAGAGGTGATGGGGAGTCAGGAGAAAAGGAGAAGCAGAGATTTTTCTGTTTCTGGTGTGGTTGTTGTTCTGTTTTGGTCTATTGGGTTTGTTTGGGTTTTCTGTTGTTATTGCTTTTGTTTGCTTGCTTGCTTACTTTGTTTTCTTTTCTTTCATGGGGGATCTAACAGGGATGATAGGAGGTATGGGGGGGGAACTAGGAGGTGAACAGAATTGGGATACATTATGTGAAACTCCCAAAGATTCAATAAAGTAGATTTAAAAAAAAAAGACAACTGTCTGAATTAAACCTTTCCATCTCTTCAGAGATAAAAAGACAAACTACATAAGGGATAGAGAAAACATTATTATGTCATGAGCATGGTGGCACAGGTTTGTAAAACCAGAACTGAGCAAGTAGTACAAGCTGATGCCTGAGGCTTACTGAACACCAAGCAGCCTACCTATGCAGGGATCCTCAGGAAAAATAAGAGTCCTTGTTTCAAACCAGGTGTCAGTGTTTGATGGAGGTGCAGGCAAATATCCATGAGTTCAAGGCCATTCTGCTCTGTTTAGGGTTATATAATGATATCCCATCAAACAAACAAACAACAACCAAGGTGAACAACCTTTGTGGAATATACCCCAGGTTGACCTCTGGCTTTGACATACATAAGCACACAAACTCACACATGTGTACCTGATCTCTCTCTCTCTCTCTCTCTCTCTCTCTCAGTCTCTCTCTCTTTCCCTCTCTTTCTCTCTTTCTCATTAACACTTGTGTAAATGCACACAGCGTGTGTGTGTGTGTGTGTGTGTGTGTGTGTGTGCGCGCGTGCGCGCGCGCACACACACACACACACACACAATTAAGTCATGTATGTTGTATTACATTTTAGTTAGAATTTAGATGTTCCTCGGATTATAAGGACTTATCCCTCAGTAAACTCATTGCCATTTTAAAATGAAGTATCAGAAGTAAAAAATGTTATAGTATACTCACAAAGCCCGTTTTATAACAATGTCTAGAATACCTTATATATACATACATATGGGGTGTGAAAACACAATAAGGTTATGATGCCTGGGCCATATAGTAAGTTTTTATTTAGTTTATTAAAGAAATTCCACTGTCTCAACCTTTCTGTTTCCTCATATATTTTGCATCCCTCCTCTTCTCCCCTTCTCATTCTCCTAGCTCCCTCTTCCCTCTGCCCGTGCTCCCAATTTGCTCAGGGGATCTTGACCCTTTCCCCTTCTCCAGGGGACCTGTATGTCTCTTTAGGGTCCTCCTTGCTTACTAGCTTCTCTGGCAGTGTGGATTCTAGGCTGGTAATCCTTTTCTTTATGTCTCAAATCTGCATATGAGTGAGTACATACCAGGTTTGTCTTTTTGTGATTGAGTTACCTCGCTCAAAATGGTTTCTTCTAGTTCCATCAATTTTCCTGAAAATTTCAAGATTCTTTTTTAAAATAAAGACCTATTTATTATGTATATAGAATTCTGCCTACATGTATGTCTGCAGGCCAGAAGAGGGCACCACACTTCATTACAGACGGTTGTGAGCCACCATGAGCGTGCTGGGAATTGAACTCAGGACCTCTGGATAAGCAGCCAGTGCTCTTAACCTCTGGGAGCAGAAAGGTTGAGTCAGAGGAAGAAGAGAAGATAAGAATGGAGATACCATAATAGAGGGAGACTGTAGGGAGTCACTCTAGCCCCACCCCAGATAACCGGGACAGGTGTGCTGAAACACGCCCATGAGGGCGGGGTGAAGGGAAGTCTAAGGTGATGTAGAAAAAGGCTTCTTAAGGGACCACAGACAGGTGGACGGTCCCTTCTTCTGGCCCTGGTCCAGGCTCCCTCCTCCTCGCTTTAGCCTGTGCTTGGCTGATGTATCTGAATAAAGAAGTCTTTGCCCGATTGACTGCTGAATGATCACTTAACACATGTCACGTGTCGCCCACCGGATCCACAACCCACCTGCTCCGCTCCAAGAGCCCCCGTGGAGTTGAAAGAGACAACCCTCTCAACAAGGATGACTGACAGGTATTTATTGAGGTATATCTCATGAACTAAATAAAAGCCTCCCAAAGGATGGGAAGTGCTTTGTTTTTATCCTCACAGGAAAACCCACCTCTGGAAGTCAAAGGACACTACATGAGTAGATACTTAAGGAAAGAAGGTAGCTATAAACATCAAACAAAAGGAACATGCCATACAGTAAACTTTACAGCTGTCTCTCAAATAACTCTATTTCTCTTCATTTCCTAGTCCCTGTTCAATTAAATCGATGCTGGATTTAGGGCTGGATTTGGCTTTCCTTCCCTAAAATCCAAGCATGTTATTTAACAAAATTTTAAAGTTTCTGTGTTATATCAAGAAGCCAATTGCTATAAGACAGAATAAATGAAGAATTAGAGGACTATCTTTGTCTTTTCTTGGCTCTTTCTTTCAAGGTCTACACCCTTTCATAATTGTCATTTTTCAAGGATTGCCTTTCCCAGTATACATACATGTGCAAGCAAACATTTCTCTGATGACACTTATGTTTGAGTCCCATACAGCCAATGAGGACCAGCCTGACGACAATCCCTACATGCTCCAGAAAAAGAATTAGACCACACCTCACTGGCTGCACTGGATTCAACTCAGTACATTTCGACTGACACTCCGACCAGAGCCTCGAGTACTGACTTCAATCAAGTTGAAGATTTCAACCTAGATCTTTAATCAAACAAATCCCATCTAACATGGACTGGAGATAACCCAATAGAGACTTTCCCTGTGCTAAATTTTTTTTCTCACAGGATCCCACATGGCTACCATCGTCCCATTTCAGCAGGAAGTAACTTAGAAGATGCTACACCCCCATTCCCCATTATTGTTTATTAGGGTAAGGTAAGCCTAGTTAGGAATGACCTTACTATTGTTTAGGGTTGGGATTGGAAGGAGTTGTTCAGGTTGGACACCCCTTTCAGATGACTTTAGGACTTAGCTGGAATAGACATAGTTAGGATGTGCAATAGCAGATTATTGTATCTTCTTATATTTCACCTTTATGATTGTTAATTTTAGATGTTTTACATTATTAAGTTTTAATCCTCTTTTAGACTAAAAGGAGAATTGTAGGGATACACTCTAGCCCCGCCCCAGGTAACCGGGACAGGTGTGCTGAAACACGCCTGTGAGGATGGGGTGAGGGAAAGTCTAAGGTGATGTAGAAAAGGCTTCTTAAGGGACCGTGGACAGATGGATGGTCCCTTCTTCTAGCCCTGGTCCCAGATCCCTCCTCCTCGCTTTGGCCTGCGCTTGGCTGGTGTATCTGAATAAAGAAGTCTTTGCCTGATTGACTGCTGAGTGATCACTTAACAGGAGACATTTTAGGTTTATAAAAATCAGGCACTAGGGAAATGTCTCGAGATCTACAAAGATGACACTAGCTAGCAATCTAAGCAATGGAGGAGAGGCTACTTTAAAGGCCCCATATTGAGATTGATGACTGACTTATATGCCACCCGATAGCCCTCATCCAGCAGCTGGTGAAAGTAGAAGCAGACACCTACAACTTATCATTGAACTGAGCTGGAATCCAGATGCAGATGAGTAAAAAGCAAAGGGGTCCAGACCATGCTGGTGAAACCTACATAAACAGCTGACCTGAACATCAGGGAATTCTTGCTCCCCAGACTGATAGCTGGGATACCAGCATGGGACTGATCCAGACCCCAGGAATGTGGGTTTCAGTGAGAAAACCTTGGAAACCTAGGGGACCTCCTGTAGTAGTTCAGTACTTATCCCTAGTATAGTTGTGGACTTTGGGAGCCCATTCCACATAGAGGAATACTCCTGGAGCCAAGACACACACATGAGGGTGGGCCTAGGTCCTGTCCCAAAGGATACAATAGGCTCTGATAATACCCTATGGAAGCCCTCACCATCCAGGGGGAGCAGAAGGGACTTGTGATAGGTAGGGTTTTAGTTGGGGTGGTGGTGGTAGGGAAGGACAGGAAGGAGAAGGGAACTGGGATTGTCATGTAAAACAATCTTGTTTCTAATTCAAATAAAAAAAAAATCTGGGGAAAAAAGAAATTCCAATAATTTTATATTCCTGCCAAACTTGTAGCAACATAAACACTGAAAATTTATTGTATTACTATTCTTGTAGTTCAAGTGGCTAAATAAATGTAACCGGGCTAATATCAAACTATTGGCAGAACTGTGCTGCCTTTTGAGGTCCTAGGGAAGAGTTGGGTTCCTTTCTTTTTCCAGCTTGTCACAATACTTGTATTCCTTGCTCTGACCCCATCCCCCTACCTTCTAAGTCAATACTGTCACATCTATCTGACTCTTCATTAGTTGTTCTCTCTCTCCCTGACTCATCTCACCAGATGATTTTCTTTTCTGTTTTTCACAATTTGAAATGATTGTATTGGTTTATCCACATTATCTGGGGTAATTTCTTCTTTTTAAGGTCAAGGTCCTTACCATCCATTATTTCTATAAAATACATTTGGCTGTATGAGTTCAAACTGCTTCATTTGTAAAGCCCAAGAGAATTTGGGTTGTTACCAAAATTGGGTTGTTACAATTACCCTTAGTAACCAAATATCTAAATGTGCCACACACATCATTTAATTATAAATTAAAAGCAATAAACTGTTGAGAGACTTGGCTAGATCTCAAGGGAAATATAAGAAAATAAGGCAGACCACAAAGACCATGTAGGATTCTATTTATATAACATTCTTTTATGGAAAAGAATTGTATACAATAAATTCTGGTCATGCTTTTTCCCTCCCCCAACTCCTCCCTGATCCTCTATCCATCTCCACCCATCCAACACCACACTCTTTCTTCCATTATGGCTTTAAGAAACAAATAACAAATCAAGAAATACACATAACAAAAAAATCCCATAAAATGTATGGCAAATATGCACAGACAAAACAATATGAGATAAAAGGTCTACAAAAATGCCTTTGAGTTTGTTTTGAGTTGGCCAAGAATGAGCAAAGTATATATGCACACATGGGAATTTCTAGGAAACTTGCAGACTCATTTACCCTTTAAACCAACAGTTGTGCTTCTAGGAATGGATGTCAAATGTACATTGACATGAAATGAATCATATTGTCCAGGTTTCTTTCCAGGAATATTTTAAAAATTCATAGAAAATTTGGAACAACCCATATAGCTATGCAAGACAAGCAGTTCTAAACAGTATTATTTCAACATCTTAATTTGGAACTTTCTGTAATATTATATCATCTAAAAATAAAAAGATAGTGCTTGCCTCAGCAGCACAAATACTAAAATTAGAATGATATAAATACAGAAGATAAAATGTGCATAGCTTGCTACCGTTTGTCTAAAAAATGTGAGAATATGAAACTGTGTATGTATGTGATTGGATGTCTATATTTAACTATAGTTTGGAAAAGGAGAATAGGAATATTATAGAAGGGAATAGTTAGAAACTATATTTCATTGAATACACTTTGTTCAACAAACTTCGTTTTAGAAGAAGATTCTTGAAAATTTGCAAAGTTATATAGAAAAGGTGAAACTAAGGTTTTTTTCTATTTGGTGGAATATTTTGAGTAGAGCCAATATAGTTGACTAAACTCCCAACTGACTATATGTCCACAGCAGGATAGTGTCTCAGAGAAGATATGGAAACAAAATTTCTCAAACTGTGTACAGTAAATTATGGCTAATAATGCTGTTATGATTTGTTTTGAAACCATTTGGTATATATATATATATTGTGGGAAATTACCAATACGGAGTCAGGTAGAAATATAAGGGTATTTAATAGGGAAAAGCCTTACTTACAGAGCAACCTAGCCAGCTGGCGTGGTAGAGGTCTGTACAGCAAGAAGCAAAGAGAAACCGAAACCGAAAACGCAGTCCCATTACGTCACTCTAACCACACCCTCATAAGCCTGGTCAGGCACACCTGTAGCCAGCCCCTAAGAAGGCATGGCTACAGCTTCCCCTACAATTCCCCTTTTAGTCTAAAAGAGGATTAAAACTTAACAGTATAAAGTATCCAAAATTAACAATCATAAAGGTAAAATATAAGAAGATACAACAATCTGCTTATGTCACATCCTAACTATCTATTTTAACTAAACCCTAAAGTCATCTGAAAGAGGTGTCCAAGCCTGAACACCTCGTTCCAATCCCAACCAAAAACAATAGGAAGCTATCCCTAACTAGGTATATACACTATCCTAAATGACAACAATGAGGAAAGGGGCGTAGCATTCTCCAAGTAACTTCCTGCTGAAATGGGACGATGATAGTCATGTGGGGTCCTGTAGGAAGAAAATGTTAGTATCCAGTCCATGTTAGATGGGATTAACTTGATTGAAGATCTCAATTGAAATCCTCAGCTTGATTGAAGTCAGTACCCGAACTTCTGGCCGGAGTGTCCGTTGAAATGGAGCAAGTTGGATCCAGTGCAGTAGAGGAGGTGTGGCCAGCCCCTAAGAAGGCGTGGCTACAACTTCCCCTACATATATATTTTGAAAATCATCAAACAACTGAGTGTGTGATAGTCCATTATCTCCCACAATGTCCTAAAGTACTGGCTTTCAAAGAACAGAGACAGGCAGACAAAGATGAAGACATATGTAAACATATGTGTATACAAAATATGTATGTGTATCATCTAGTTGGTAGAAAATATGTTCTGCTTTCATTAGAAAACAAACAGGCCAACCTATAGCCATCATCCAGCAGCAGTTGAAAGTAGAAGTAGGCACCCATAGGTAAACATTGAACTGAACTGGAATCCAGTAGCAGAGAAGGAGGAGTGATGAGCAAAGGGATACAGACCAGGCTGGTGAAAACCACAGAAGCAGCTGACCTGAACAAGGGGGAGCTCTTGGCCCCCAGACTGACAGCTGTGAAACCAGCATGGGACTGATACAGACCACAAAAACATGGGTGTCAGTAAGGAGGCCACGGAAATCTATGGGGTCTCTTGTAGTAGATCAGTTCTTATCCTTAGCTTAGGAATGGACTTTGGGAGCCCTTTCCACATAGAGGGATACTCCCTGAGCCTAGACACATGGGGGAGGGCCTAGGCCCTATCCCAAAGGATGTGACAGACTCAGAAGACCCCCTATGGAAGGCCTCACCCTCCCTGGGGAGCAGAAAGGGTATGGGATAGGTAGGGTGTTAGTTGGGAGAGGGCAGGGGAGGAGGGTAGGGAGAGGAAACTAGGACTGACATGTAAAATAATCTTACTGCTAATTTAAATTAAATAATGGAGGAAAAATGTATAAACCATGTAAAGATGGAAAAAAGAAAACAAACAAACCTATAAAGGATAAAAAGAAAATATAATAAGTTAAATAAAAAATAAATACATTGAAAAAAATAAATACATTGAAATAGAACAAAACAAGTAAACAGAAGGAAAAGCATCCAAGAAAAGACATGAGAAACAGATATAGATGCAGAGACATTTGGGAATTCCATATTCCCAAACTGGAAGTCAAAATATATATTCAAAGGAACTGTAGGGTAAAAGACAGGAAGAATAAACAAAAATAAAAATAAAAAATAAAAAAATAAAATAAAACAAAACACTATGACATGATATTATGAGACAAGGAGAATCCAAAAATGCTGTTTAGTTTGTTGTCTGTTGGTCATCTACTGATGGGCATGCAGCCTTCTCTTGAGTAGTTGGGGACCCCATCAGTTTGTTTCCCTACTGAGACTCCCTTGGGCAAACTAAATTTTCATTTGCAAGTGATTATCAATTGGAGAGATTTTCTGGGATGGAGGCATGTGTCCACTTGTCCTTTCACTTTTAAGACCCCAGTTGTTGTAGACCCATATATGTCCTGTGTATGATGCCCTTAGTCTCTGTGACTTCATGTGCATCAGTCGTGTTTTGTTTAGAAGGCCTTGTTTCCTTGGTGTCTTCCATCCCCTCGGGCTCTTACAGTCTTTCTGTCTCCTTTCCCTCATGGTTGTCTGAGCCCGGAAGGGAGGGATCTGATGGATACATACTGTTCAGGGCTGAGTGGTCCAAGGCTTCCCGTTCTATGTATAATGTCTGAATATGATTCTCAATATTTGTTTCTATCTTTTAAAGAAGGAAAGTTCTCTGATGATGCCTGAGCAAGGTACTGATCTATGAGTACAGCAGAATGAAACTAGGTGTCATTTTATTTGTATGCTTTTAATAAAACAGTATTTGGTTTATCTTTAGGTTCCTGGGCTATCTAGTCTCAGTTCTTGATCACCCAAAATAAAATAGAACATATTATTATATATAACTAACATATGATAATTAAACACTTAAAAACTGTTCTAGCTAGTAAATGAGGAGAAAATGATCCCATTAGGACATTGGCATCTTTATGACATCTAATGAATTCATACATCTAAGCACTCTGATAATTAACTACTGCTCCTATTATAAAAATGTGTTAGTGACTATTACACATTTCCTTATGAAATATGTAAATTTATATATAAATGAATCATGACCCCACCAAAATCAATTCAAAACTCTGCCAGAACTACAGATCAATTTATTAAAAATGTGGATATGAAATATTATGTTGGACAACAGATGTTTAACAACACCACTAGGTTGCAATGGGCAGAATTCCACTTGTAGGAAGTGACATAGGACAAATGAAGAAGTTTCTTTGCATGTAAATGACAAGGAGGGGTGGCAAGTGATTCAGAAACCTAAACCTGAAAGTCAGGTGCTTACTAAGGAAGTGTGTATAACTTATTTTCTTATCAGTTCAAAGAATATATGTCACCATGCTCAAACTAAGTTTGCCTTACAAATTCAAGATTTTAAATGACATTAGGAAAAAGTTAGCAATTTAATTAACAAATTATTAGAGGGGAATATATGTTCTCCTTAACAGGAGAAGGGAATCTACAGCAGTGTAGTCACAAACCAAATCATTGAGATCTGGAGTGAGATAACAATAGTCACTGCTTAAGACAAAAATCACAAAATCAGACAGGAAAACCACAATAAATGTCTAAATAATTATAATTATAGGCAGTCGTGAGATCATTAAATGAAGTCAAATATTGTCATTTGAAGCATGTTTCCACTCTGTGTGTCTGTTAAGTCATGGTGGAAGATCTATTTACTGTTATGATTTATATTGTAGTGCATGAAATATCATAGAGAATAAAGTCCAAGATTTATAAGTGATAAAAGGCCCTCTTAGTCAAGACCCTGACTGATCCATCCACATTCCTCTTGCTCATAGCCCCTTCATTCTAGTTCCTGGTGTTACTGGGGTACATGCCTCTCTTGTAATGCATGCTGGACAGTATCTCTACTGTAGTGTTTACAGGGAAGTATAGCTCAATTCTTCCTTTCTCTCTGCTTTCATAGAAGTCATTTTATGACTGCACATGAACTTTTAAACAACAGTCCAGTGTTCCCTTTTAACAGGGATAATAAATTCTTGAGAAAAGCAGGAAATGGAAGCAAGAACTTAGCTCACAGTGGCAGCAGCACTTTCCATTGCAGGTGCTTATGCTGTCTTGAGTGAGAGGTGGGGGAGAGCCTTTGAATCAGAAGTATTGCCAGCCTGTCTTGTCACACGTTGCCTGCCAACCCTTCAGAGAACAAACTGATCTGTGCTTTCCCACATGGATTTCTGCCACTCTGATACAATGTCCCTCTCCCTGATAGGTCCATCTTCCATTATGAGAAATGGGAAAGGAATATTTTGGCAAACTAGGGGCAGGAGAAATGGGGAAGAGGAGAAGCCTGGCTTCTTGCCACCTGCTTCCGATTGCTTAGTTTTCCTAACTTCTTGGCTCTATATAAATCCCGATATGCAAAATCCTCAGGGCTGAGCTTGAACAGTAGCCTGGCCCCTACTGGGTCAGCTTTCCATGATTTTAATGATCTACCTGAAGCTGGTCTAAAAGGAAAAGAGACTTAGATTGCCTGATGATTTGGAAGGTTGGAAGTCCAAGAAGCATTTCCCAGGCTCCCACAGGGGCTCCATTACATTATAACATGGAAGAGTATGTGGTTATCTCCCAGCCTTTGGTTGCCTCTTCTACTTTTTGTAAATGCAAGGTAATCAGGATTCAATGATGTTTGTGATCAAATAATTATCTAGTCCCCTCCTAATATGTCCTCAACTCTAAATGTCATGAATAAACTATTTCCACATCTTAAAACTGTCCACATGGGACTTTTGGGGATGAAACTCACGCAGTACCGACCAAAGCTTCAGGGCTGCCTGGTAGTAAATAAGAGGGAGAGGAAAAAAAATAAAGCCCTTAGGAGTGTATGAAGAAATAAAATAAAAAGAGGAGAACATGGCTACTCCTAATGAATTTTATTTTATATATAAGAGATACAGCAGACAGAGAGTAGAGTCTAGGCTGAACAAGGCACAGCAGGACTGATGTACCTATGATCTCACAGAGATTGTGGAAGCATGCACAGGGCTATACATGTCTAAACCAGATGGGGTCCTAGTCCAGAAGATCAAACCAGACCATGGGAGGAGAGACAAGAGGGAGAGCAAGAGAGGAGCCACCAACCAAGAGGTGTCAAGAGACCAGAAGAATGGAGTAGCCCAAATGGGTGGGTTATACATAGACCAGACTTTGGGGAGAGAGATGGGAGCCCCACCCCTGGAAGAGGGAGGCTTGGGATAAAGGGCAGGATGAGAAGTGCTAGGAGGAGCCACACATACTGAGTGATACTGGGAGAGCTGGCCAGAGTCTGCTTTGAGATTTTAATAGGCACCTCAGTTAGACATTTGGTCCTAGGTTTCTTAGACCTAACAAGAAGGATGCAGAAACCACTATATTTTCCCACTAGTTATAAAAATGTTTTCTGGTGAAAAATCTGAGCCTAGAGCATGTAGGAATGTTATTATACAATGATAAAGAAAATATATTTTCTATCCTCAAGAAGCTTCATTTTCTGGGTGTTCACATAGGCCAGTAAAAAGAGCATTATAATGGTGAAGTAGGAAAATTGAGGTTCATGCTGTGTTCTCCAAACCTTAATACACATACAAATCATCTGGCACTCTTGCTAGCATGCAAGGGCTTATTCACAAAGACTGAATCTGTAACAAGCTCTCATGTAATGCATTTAATGTGGCTGGTCCAGACACCATCCTTTAAAAGGTTAAGGATGGAAGGTGCCAAGTAAATAAGGCCTTGTAGGCACAGCAGGACTGATGTACCTATGATCTCACAGAGATTGTGGAAGCATGCACAGGGCTATACATGTCTAAACCAGATGGGGTCCTAGTGCTGAGTGGGAGAAGTGTACACAAGCCCTCATCCCTGTCCTATAAGCTATCCTCAATGGATAACTGCTTGCAAAGGAAACATTGGTTTTCTCCCATATAATCTCGATCAGTATAGAAACCACACATAAGGACAGGTTCATGCCAGGCAGGAGATGATCAACACAAAAAACTCAGTGGCATTTGGGGAGGTTTTTTGTTTTTGTTTTTTGGGTTTTTCTTTTTCCTCATAATGTTCTGTCTGAGAATGTTTTTCTTAACCCTGTAGTTATTTTGGGTATAAATTATGGTTTTGATTTTATCTTTGTGGGATTTCTGTGTGTGTCTCTGTGTCTATATGTGTTTCTTGTGTTTTTTCTCTGGCTCTTTTTATGTTCTGTTCATTTGCCATGTCCTATTCAGGTTTGTTTTATTTTATTTATTTTATCTAAATTCATTTTATTATTTTTTCTTTTATTATTTTCTTTTTTTACATGTCCTTTTCTCTTTTTTTGCAGATTTTTTTTACTTGAATTAGAAACAAGATTGTTTTACATGTCAATCCCAGTTCCCTCTCCCTCCACTCCTCCCCTACCACCCAGCCCCCCCAACTAAAACCCTACCTATCACATATCCTTTCTGCTCCCCAGGGAAGGTGAGGCCTTTCACAGGGGTTCACCAGAGTCTATCATAACCTTTGGGATAGGGCCTAAGCCCACACCTATGTGTCTTGGCTCAGGGAGTATTCCTCTATGTGGAATGGGCTCCCGAAGTCCACACCTATGCTAGGGATAAGTACTGAACTGCTATAGGAAGTACCATAGATTTTGGAGGTCTCCTCACTGAAACCCACATTCCTGGAACCTGGATCAGTCCCATGCTGGTATCCCAGCTATCAGTCTGGGGACCAAGAGCTCACAGTTGTTCAGGTCAGCTGTTTCTGTGGGTTTCACCAGCCTGGTCTGGACCCCTTTGCTCATCACTCATCCTTCTCTGCAACTAGATTCCAGTTCAGTTCGGTAATAAGTTGTGGGTGTTTGCTTCTACTTTCACCAGCTGCTGGAATAAGGCTATAGGATGGCATATAAGTCAGTCATCAATCTCATTATCAGGGGATGGCATTTAAAGTAGCCTCTCCTCCATTGCTTAGATTGTTAGCTGGTGTCATCTTTGTAGATCTCCAGACATTTCCCTAATGCCTGATTTCTCTTTGAACCTAAAATGTCTCCCTCTATTATAATATCTCATTTCTAGTTTTCTTCTATTCTTCCCCCGACTTAACCTTTCTGCTCCCCTATGTCCTCCTCACCCCCCTCTTGTCCCTTTCTCATTCTCCTAGCTCCCTCTCCTCCCTCCTCCCATGCTCCCAATTTGCTCAGGAGATTTTGTCCCTTTCCCTTTCTCCAGGGGACCATGTATGTCTCTCTTAGGGTCCTCCTTGTTTACTAGCTTCTCTGGCAGTTTGGATTGTAGGCTGGTAATCCTTTACTTTATGTCTAAAATCCACATATGAGTGAGTACATACCATGTTTGTCTTTTTGTGACTGGGTTACCTCGCTCAGAATGGTTTCTTCTACTTCCATCCATTTTCCTGCAAATTTCAGGATTCCATTGTTTTTTTCTGCTGAGTAGTATCCATTGTATAAATGTACCACATTTTCTGTAGCTATTCTTCAGTTGAGGGGCATCTAGGTTTCTTCCAGGTTCTGGCTACTACAAATAGTGCTGCTATGAATATAGTTGAACAGATGTCCTTGTTGTATGAATGTGCTTATTTTGGGTATATGCCTAAGAGTGGAATTGCTGAATTCTAATGGGAAACAGAAAGATAGGAAGGAAGGAAGGAAGGAAGGAAGGAAGGAAGGAAAGAAGGAAGGAAGAGAGGAAGGGAGGAAGGAAAGAAGGAAATGAAGAAAGAAAGAAAGAAAGAAAGAAAGAAAGAAAGAAAGGGTGTGGATTTGGATGGGTGAAGAAATAAGGAAATCTGGGAGGATTTTGAAAAATGGAACTGTAATCAGAATAAGGTATATGCAAAAAATCTGTTTTCAATAAAAAGAAATCAGTTTCCAAAATTACTATATTGATGTTACATATGAAAGTTTATTTTAATTGATTAAAATGGAAATGAAAAAAGAAAATGGGGGAAAGTTAAGATTTGGAAGCACAGAAATGTGACCATTTATCTTGTCTGGTGGTATATGAACAAAATAGTCTCCTGATGGATTCAAAATGTGAATAAAATCATGACAGAACACAACTATTTCCATTATGGCAAAACAATTAGATACTTAAGGCAGACCTAGGCATGCCCAAGGTCCATTACATTTGGGTAACTGTAGAGGTGCTCTATAGCTGAAGAAGTATGACTGAATGGCAGATGAATGGCAGGGAAGGGCACAGAGTGGATGTGGAAAAGTATGCAGTAACTATATATTTTATACTGAAGAAAATACAAGCCCATAGAAAGTTGACAGCATTTGGAAATACGTGTGCCTTTTTTATTGTTAAAAAATGAGTAATTGGATCTCTTATTGCACCAGAGAAGTAATTTGTGAATAGGATGCAGAATATGGTACCAACCCACTTGTTTCATATAGATGTGTATATGTGTGATTATATGGCATGTAGAGTATTTTACACTTTTCCAAAACATTTCTTCATAAACATATGCAAAAACATGTAGATTCAAGATCAAGAGAGCCTATGATTGGGGGAAGGTGTGAAGCTTCATTGTATTAATTGAAGCAAAATTTACATAGTATAAGTCTTACCATTTTTAACTGAGCAATTCAATACTTTCACAGTGCTGCCCAATAGCTGCCTATATTCACTCCTCATACATTTTAATCCTCCAAAAGAGAATCTAGTACTCATTATACACTCCTTCCCCAACCTCTTTTCTTAGCTTATGGCAATAACTGATTTCCTTCTTTGTAGACTTACCTAGTCTACATTTGTTATTGATATGGCTAAATGTTAATGTTTTTCCAATTTTTATATGTCTTGTGAATGATAAAAATAAATAAAAAGAAAAGGAAAGAGCATGAATGCTCCTAGCTATGTTGGAGGAAATATTTTATTGTATGTATGTATATATGTATGTATAGGTAGAGGCAGGGACATTTGGTAGAGACCAGAGTGGATATGACCAGACTGAACTGGGCCATGTGGGGAGAGGGGGAGGGCAAGGGAAAGAGGAGACAGGGGAACCAGGTGCAGCAGACAAGAAGCCGAACGTACAAAGGGGGCAGATAACCAAATTGTCTGGATTATATAGGGAAGAGTCTCTGGGAGAAGGAGAGACCAGCCCCTGGGCTGGAGAGTTCAGGGTAGAGGGTGGGGTACTCAAACCATACCCTGTAATAGGTGGGGACTGAGGGATTCTAGGAGAATCTGAAACACAGGTCCTCTTTGATATGTTAAATAGGCATCTCAGTCATTTGTCCTGTGTTTGAAACTTAACATTGAAGTCCTAACTTACAATTTAATAATATGAAGAGGCAGAGCTGAAAGGAAGATGCTAAGTGGTGGGGATTTTGGCAATTCATAAAGATGACCTCCTCAGAAATGGGATAGTTAGCCTTCAAATTGTGATCTTCCTTTGCTTTCTGCCATGTGGAGACACAAAGGAAGACAGGTTTTTGTAAGCCAAAAAACAGGCTATCCCCAGGCACAGGGTCTGCCAACACCTAGATCGTTAGTTTCAACCTTAAAACCTGTGAGAATGAATGAAGAAATGGGTGAATTAATGAACTTTAATAGAGCGTCTCACTATGATCTTGAAGTTGCTATGTAGTCTAGGCTGACCTTGAACAGATGTTGATCCTCTTGCCTGGGCCCCCAAGACTAAGATTATAGATGTGTGCCTCCAACTCTGACTGGAGAACTAAATAAATTTTGAATAAATCACCTTATGTTGCAATTCATTTGAATGGCCTACACCAATTAAGGCACATGAAAATGGAACCATAAAACGTGCAATGTTTTATGACTTGCTTCTTTTACTTAGTATAAACAGAGGTTCTTCAGTTATGTTTTAGCATGGATTAATGCTTTGCTTTTGGCTGGACCATCTTAAACTAAATTGATACATTAACATTTTTAAAATATCAGTTGACAGAGAAACTTGGGTTATTTCTAAGCTTTGGTTTTGATGTCTAACACTATTATGAACATTCACAAACTTTTTTCAATCCTTAGGGGTATATACCTTGGATTTGTATCCACAGGCAAAACTGTATTTGATCATTAGAGGTACCATTAAAGTCACTTATTTATTCACACTAGAAAAATTTATATCTCCAGTAGCAATGTCTAAGAGTTCCAATTTATTCATATTTTTGCCAACTCATTTTTTCCATTTTAAAAGAGTAGGTATGCAAGTAAGCAAGAAGTTTGTATCTTATTATGATTATAATTGTTTTGTAAATATTTTTTGAGAATTTCATGCATGAGTACACTATATTTAATCACTCACCTTAATCTACCCCTTCCAACTTCACCTCCCATTTAGACTATTTTTCTATAATCTTTATAGTTAAGTATAAATATTATAGATGTACTAATTGGGCCTGAGCACCCCAGGATCATTCTCAGCATTATAAAAAATTGTGGATCTCTGTAGTAGCCTTCATCTGTTTCAAAAAGAAGATCCTTTGGTGGGGGCTGAGACTACAATAATCCTTGGATATAAGCAAATGTTTATAATACAGTTAGAAACTATGTTGGTTCAGGCAAATAGTAGTAGAAATTTCTCCTCTAGAATCTGTGACTTCTCCAGCTATGGATGCGATTGGCTAGATTACTGTACTGAGCATGTGGTCCCTCATTCTAAGCATGCCTTAAGTCCAATTAGACAGCCATTGGTTACTCGGGAAATATAAGTACCACTATTGCATCAATGGGAATATCTTGACAGGGTGGTCATTGTTGAGGTGGTAGGCTTAACAGCTGGCTGGGAATATTGATTGTTTTTCTCCTTAGGTAGACTACATAACATGTTTCTGTATACACAATGAGAGCTAGTCCTGAGGAAAAAGGCCCCTAGGTCAGAGCCAATCAATTACTCTAAGACCTATGTTTGTGTTGTCTTAAAAACTAGGGTCTTGTTCATTGTTACTCTATTCATGATTGCTAGGAAATGAAAACAATCTAAATATCCTTTAACTGATGAATGGATAATGATAATATTGTACATATACACAATAGAATACTATTCAGTTATTTGATTTTTAAAGCAGAAACAAATGACTCTAAAAATAAATGGCACTTAAATAGTAAGAAGGCTCTGTCACTGTAATTGATGAAATCCACCCTTTTCATTCTACTGGAAAACCTTTTACTTCCCAGTACTCCCCTTCACAGACAAGAATTTGAGGCATAATGATCTACATTCCAGTGATTAATAAAATTTGTATCATAATTACAAAATGGAAATAAAAAGGACTAATTAGCTACATTGTTAAAATTTGCCATGAAATCCATTTGGGGGTGTAGTAATAGAATTTATCCATGAGAAAGTAAAAGTTGGATTTACTAACCTTTTGTAAATAATGAGAAAATGGAACAAGATGAATGAAAGAACAATTTCACTAGTGCTGAACTAGACTGTGAGAAGTATGGTTTCTGAATGAATAGAAACAAAGAGAAAAAATTGATGATGTTTCTAGATTCTGAGATGTCTTCTATGGATTTCTGAGCTATTTTCCAGGACACAGCTTTCCAGGCAGAGTGTAGGAAAATCAGTAGAACCCTGGTCTCAGTAAGTTAAGAGTATAGAGATAAGAGATCATGGAGAAGCTGGGTGTTGGTGGCACACACCTTTAATCTCAGCACTGGTGAGGCAGAGGCAGGCAGGTCTCTGTGAGTTCGAAGCCAGCCTCATCTACAGAGTGAGCTCCAGGACAGGCTACAAATAAATACAGAGAAACCCTGTCTTGAAAAACAGAGAGAGAGAGAGAGAGAGAGAGAGAGAGAGAGAGAGAGAGAGATCATGGAGATTGACATGACTGAAATTCCCAGAAAAAAGGAAGAATTTACACAACACAGTAACAAAAGCATCTGTAGTTTGTCTGAGTTGGTGTCATTGTATATATAAGGTGAGCCACCCACCAAGGCTGGTAAGTGAATGCTCAGAGGTCTGTACATAAACATGTATCAGAACACAATTGGGATGAGAAACTCTCGAATTCCACCAGACCACTGGAGTAACTAAGATATTCAGGAAATAAATCATTTGGGAAACCTCACTAGCAGAGCTAAGCTGGCATTGAAAGAAAAATTGCAGTTATGAAACATATATTAAATTACATTTCACATTTCTGTTGTCCATTCTGGCTGTCATTCACGAAGATAACCTATACCATATACCTAGTAGTTCCATGTTTACATGTACAGAGAAATGGAAAAACAGATCTATACAAAGATTTGAACCCAAATGTTTATAGGGACATCATTCATAATTCCTAGAAAGTGGAAAGAGGGAGGTTACTTATGGAACAACAGTCATGCATCAGAGTTTAACCTACCTGTTCTGGATTTCTCAGAAAAGTTTAAATTCCTTTTTTCTCCTTTACTATTTCTTTCTTTTCCATAGTGGCCATAGACTGGGAATACATTCCTAAAAACTCTGGGATTTCTTAGTCTTTTTCTTTAAAATAATTAACTCCATTTGCCATGTGTCTGATTACGAATGGTATGATTTTCCCTCTTCCTTTTCTCTGTCATCCTCTTTGAGATAATGTTCAAAATTGACAGCTTACCTACCCTGGGCTGTTTCTTTAAACACCCTTTTTGAGCTTCCTTCTAATGATATTCTTAACTTATTAGTAGATCTAAGAACTATGAGAAGGCACCTCAGTTTATCTGATAACACATAATACCCATTTTAGATGTGGCTTCCAGAAATCTCTAGCCAAGAATTATATATAGGTCAGATCATACTTTTCAAAAATACAGAGAGTGAGCTTATGCTTCAAGTTCCACCATGGTAAGAGAGTTGAGCCTTCCCATGTCATTTGCCCATACAACTGTTCTCAGGAGACAGAACTGCCAGAGCCCTAGCCCAACCACAGGAAGACAGCTTGCTTTGTGATATATAAGTTTTCACCTCCTATCTTAGAAGGAAATCACACCAAAACTCTGCTATCTCTTGAATTAAGTCCAAATGTGTTAGCTTCAAATTTGTTCTTTACTGTTTCCTTTGTGACTAGTGACATAGCCAGAACATAGGGAGGTCAAAGATGGAAGACTACATCAGGCAAGGTTAGGCAAAGTTTCCAGGGAAGAGTCTATGGAAAGCTGGTGAGAAGCTCAGAGAAAAGCAATGGACATTGTAAATATATAGGAGGTGGTGCACACCCAGAGCAGCAGCAGCTATAGCAAAAGGAGAAGCTGAGAAAAAACTCTCTCTGGGGACTGGCACTCAACAGAACAGAAGACACATTCCCAAAAGCCCTGCTGGTAGAGTGGCTTAGCAGCCTGAGAATCTGTGACAGATACATTCAGGGAACCAGGACAAGGATAGGGCCTAGACTAAGACCTGACAAACAGAACACTCTGAGTCTAAGAAAAGAAACTTTGAATCATGTCTGAAAGGAATCACCGGAGCTGAAAATCTGGTGGCAATCTTCAAGCAGCATTCGGGTATTTAGCAAGGGCTAGATGGGAACCTGTCCAGTATTTTCCAATGGAGCCTGCAGGAAATGAACACAAGTGTGAGCAGAAGAGAGACTCTATCTGTGAAATACAGCCCATGGCTCAAACCAACACAGCATAAGGAATAAGACCAACCAAGACCTACTCAGATGGGAGAGTGGTACTCCTCATAGAGAGTTCAGGTAAGCACCAGCCATCAGTCCAATTAGTGTTGCTCTCAACCTTGGTCAGAGAAGCTTCTGTTTGCAGTAGGCATCAGCTAATTTGGTGACTCATAACTGGTCAATGTGCAGAGAAGTGGCTGTTGCATGATGAGTTATAAATGGATATCTATATTACCCATGCCAAGGCTTCTGTAAAATGCTGTCTTTTGGACATGAACTCAGTGTTGGTCACTACCTGCATAAGACTGAGTTCACCAACACTCCATGAAGATGAGGAAGGAGTTCAGGGGTCTCCATCCTTCCCTAAGAGTTATAGGCATTTAATGGTTGCTGAGAGAGGGCAAGTCGTATTGCTTAGCCATTGGTAACTTTTTCATGGCGAAATAAATAGCTTCCCATGGTTATAGAAGCAATACTGATTATATGCAGTGGGGTACACTACAAATGACAAGGAGAGATGATGGGATCTTGAAGAAAAGAATGGACTCAGTAAAAAGAAGAAGGTGATAAGGAGATAATGGGGTGACTATGAACAAAACATGCACAAATGTACACACCTACACAGATGAAGGTCAATAAATAAGTGATGATAGTAGAAATGCATTTAAACTAGTCAGTGAATAAACAGAAAGTGGCACATACACAAAATGGGTATTATAACCAGGAAAGTGCTTGAAATAATTATGCTAAGAGAAAAAGCACATCTCAAAAGACAACATATTGCATGATTTAATATATATGAAATGTAACTAGGCAAATACAAAGACAGTAGCCTATTATTGTTGAGGGACAGGTAGAGAAATGGTTAGTGACTATTGATTGTTAGAGTGGCAGAATATCATAAAATTAGATTATTTTGATGTCTGTGCCATTCTATGAATATATCCCTGCCATGTAGATCATTGAAATGAACTGATTCTCCTCCATGAGTATATCCCCTCTCTTCCTTACCTTTCTCCCCCTTCTTGCTGCTAGAGGTTGAATCTAGTGCCTCAATCTGGTCATCACAGTATTATTCCACTGGACTATACTGGGCCCCTCCATAAAGCTTTAATGTGTATGAAACCAAGACTTACATTGAATTCTTATATAAATGAGTAGTTTAAATGGTTAGGAAATTTGAATGGAAGTATTGGGGTAAAAAATATCAATCACATAGAAATATAGATGTTAATCCTCCTAAATAGCAAAATAGACAGTAAAAAACATTATTTAAAAAACATAGTGTAGGGGAAGCTGTAGCCATGCCCACTTAGGGGCTGGCTACAGGTGTGCCTGATCACGCCTTCGAGGGCGTGGTGAGGGTGTTTTAGAGTGAGACGTTCAGGTGGCTGGTTCACTTTCAGTTTCCCTTTTCTGCTTGCTGAACAACTGCTGCCATGCTGGCTGGCTAGGTCACTCTGTAAGTAAGGCTTTTCCCTATTAAATACCCTTATATTTCTACCTGACTCCGTATTGGTAATTTCCTACTAAAACATAGTATGGTTCCGGGCATTGGTGGCACATGCCTTTAATCCCAGCACTCAGAAGGCAGAAGCAGACCGTTCTCTGTAAGTTCGAGGCCAGCATGGTCTACAGAGTGAGTGCCAGAGTAGGTTCCAAGGCTACACAGACAAACCCTGTCTCAAAAAGTCAACAACAACAAAAACCTCTACCAACAATAACCAAAAACACGGTATGAGCTACTAAGGATTTAGTTCAGTTGTAGAGTTAATTGCTGAGGATAAGCAAGGCTCTGGGTTCAGCCCAACAACAAATAAATAAAAAGTCAAGTAAAAATTACTCAAAACAAAACAAAAAGCCCTATCTTAACAACTCATGTATAATAAACTTCAAAATCTGCATTTTGATTGGTGGTATTTTTCTATAGTGGTTGCCATCTGTTACAAAGAAAATTCTATCTGCTGAGGGGTAAAAACTACACCTATCTGTGAGTATAAGAACAAATATTTTGAATATAAATAGAGATTATGCTGATTTAATAAAATGGCCATTGTGGGTTTTTCTCAAAAATTCAAGATTTCTGTAGCCCTGGGTAA
Source organism: Cricetulus griseus (assembly GCF_003668045.3). NCBI lineage: Eukaryota > Metazoa > Chordata > Mammalia > Rodentia > Cricetidae > Cricetulus > Cricetulus griseus. The sequence goes on along the minus strand of NW_023276807.1, from coordinate 183,434,036 downwards.
TTGGTTAAGTTTACGGTAGAAGTTATGATTTCTTTTTTGTTGAGTGGGTCTTAAGACAAATTAGAGAGCTATGGGATTTCAGTCACAGCTGATGTATTTACAGCATAACTGCACCTAAAGCTCAAGGACCATTGTGGAAAAGGAGGAGGGATGATTATAAGAGCAGGAGGGACAGGGAGTTTGCTTTGAGATTGTATCTTTTAGGAGTCTCCTAGGAATGTCAGATGCTATATCCATAAAGTCTTACCAGCATGACTGTCTAAATATGAGCTGAACAAGACTGAAACCAATAGAGAATCTAATGTGTATAGGGGAAAGCTCAAGAGGCTTCAACCATAGACAAAGAACTATAGGCAACTGTTACGATAAATCTTTTTGCCACCCACTTGAGTTCTGCCTGCCACGTGTATGGCCAAAATAATACACAGAGACTTATATTAGGTGCAAATGCTGCTTGGCCAATGACTGTCTAACTTGCTGCCTTATTAGACAAACAGTACTTTATTGAACAATCAATATGATAAACATACACAGAAGTACATTCCCCATCGGGCAACTAAGAAATATTGAAAGCAGGAAAAATAGTCTTCTCCAGAGAACAGCACACTAATTGGTTATCTAATACCAAATGGCGAGGCCTGAAAACATAACCCAGACATCATAATACCAACTTGAGTAGGTTGTACTTATATATTTAGGGGTGTGTGTGTGTGTGTGTGTGTGTGTGTGTGTGTGTGTGTGTGTGTGTGTGTGTGTTTGTGTGTGTGAGAGAGAGAGAGAGAGGGAGAGAGGGAAAGGGAGAGAGGGAGAGGGGGAGGCAGAGGGAGAGGGAGAGGAAATGGAAAAAGAGGCCATGAATTTGAAAGAGAGCTAGGAAGAGTATATGGGAAGGTTTAGAGAAAGGAAGGGGATGGGGAAATGATGTAACAAGGTTATAATTACAAAAACTAAAAGAAATAAGTTTTTAAAATATGCATGCTTTAAATTTAAAGAACAAAAATCATTTGTGTGGGTGGGCAACTGTATACATGTAAGTTTCTTAAAAAGAGTACAATGAGATAACCTTAATTATAGTCAATTTTGAATGATAGAAATATGGTAATTTTAGTTTCTTGTTTTGTCATTCACATATTTTTTGATTTTTTTTTTTTTTTTGGTTTTTCAAGACAGGGTTTCTCTTTGGCTTTTGAGGCTGTCCTGGATCTAGCTCTTGTAGACCAGGCTGGTCTCAAACTCACAGAGATCTGCCTGCCTCTGCCTCTTGAGTGCTCGGATTAAAGGAGTGTGCCACCAAGGCCCAGGCAGTTTATTTTGTTATATAGTTTTAATATATCAAGCATGACCAAAAGTAAATAGAAAAAGTGATACACTTCTGTGTGTTAGTAATGGCATTTCAACAGTGATCTGTACAATTCCGACTGTTTTATCCAAACCCTGCCAGTTGTACCCTTCTCACACCTTAGCTTACATTAAAGAAAACAAAATGTTTTCTTTATTCAAAATTATCAACTTCATACTTCATGAACTATATATGAATATGTAAAGGAAAACTATTGGAGTGTATATCAAACTTCCACTCTGAACCAAGTAAGAGGGAGGTGGAATGGGTGGATCTTTTGTGATGAAAAAATATTCATGTATTATTTGCAGAATAAAGATAATTCCAATACAAAAATAACTAATTCAAAGAGGAAGCACAATGGCTTACACATTAACAGAATTTAGGCATGGGCCTGATTTCGGGTATAATTTAATTGTGAGTAGTTCTATGAGCATTTGGTCTCTGAACTCTGCTTCTATCCCCCGCAGTGCTTTCTTCCACATGGGCTTCTCTTTCATAAGAGCTCTCTCAACATGGAAACTATGGCAGCCCATGACCATATCCTTATTGCATCATGACTGAGTATTGCAGATGCTGACTGCCTTTGCTCCTCTGTGTCCAATTCCATCTCAGTACCTGTTGCTTACAATCTAATCAGTGTCCATGAAGCATGGACCAGAATTTTTGGCTATGAATTAACTTTAGAAAGTAATTGTTTTCTTCCTTGCCTTATCTTTTATTTTATTTAAATTTAAAAATTTTTAGGAATTCCTATACACTTACTCTATTCACATATTTTTTGCTCTTTTCTCTTCTCCCTTCAACTTCTGCCATGTTTCCCAACTCCCTATCAAATTCATAGTCCCTTCTTTTATAACTATTATGTTATATTTCATGTGTGTTTGTAAATACATCTTTCTAAGTCCATTTAGTATAGCTTGTATTTATATGTGTTTAGGGCTGACTGCTTTGGGATTGGATAACTTATCAGGAGGCTCTTTTCTTGGAGAAACTGATTCTTTATCTCAGCAGTTCTTCATCTACTGTGGGATTTCGTTCATCAGTGTTGACATGACAATGGGCATTATGTAGGATATCACATTTTTGAGATTTCATACATATAGCTTGCCTATCACACATAGAAGTTATAGCAGAAATTCTGGTCATCTGGATTTTCAAAATCGTTCTTGTCCATCTCCTATGATTTTTCACCAAGCCTTTGTTGTAGGAGTTACACTGTTGTATTGACTTGGATTGGTATCTGTGGTGCTTTGAAAGCAAATGATCTCATAGGCTCATGTATTTGCATGCTTGATCCTTAGTTAGTGTAAATGTTTGATAAGCATTATGAGGTATGGTCTTGGAAGAGGTTTGTCACTCCAGGCGGCCTTCCAAAAGACGGCCATTCCTAGTCTCTCTCTGCATCTTGTGGTTTTGTCTCAAGATGTAAATTCCCAGATACTGCTCCAATACCATGCCTGCCTGCCACCATGCACTCCATCTAATAGTCATGGCCTCTGAACCTCTGAAGCTGTAAGCCCAAATACATTTATTTCTCCTGTAAAGTATCCTATCACAGAAATAAAAAAGTAACTAAGATAATTACCCTCAGTCTGTTTTTCTCTGAATTTTAACAAGTTGTGGATTTCTACAGAGGTCTCAATCTGTGGAAAGAAGTGTCTTTGGTGAAGACTGAATGCTACACTTATCTGTGGGAATAAGAACATGGTTTTAGAATGCACTTATAAATTATACTGGTTTAGAAAATCAGCAATAGTAGGTTCTTTTCTAGAGTCTGTGAGCACTCTGAACACTAGTAGTGGTCTAGGTATACAATACCAGGCATAATTCCTTTCTACTGAGAGGGAATAATGTATAATTAGATGGTTGCTGGTTACCTCCAATATAAAAGTGCCACTATTTCACCCTTAGGGATGTTTTGATGAGCTGGCCATTGCTGTGCCCCATAGGTTTTCTAGCAGGATAGGACCATTAATTGTTTTTCTCTCTTGGAACTTGTACAGATAGTCCTTAGGGAGAAGTTTTAAGGTGAGATACAGCTTGATTCTTAGAAGCCCCGTGTCAAAGTGTGTTGTGCCTTCAGTAATAAGGTCATACATCCCCATATTAGGAGGAAACCAGGGAAAATGGCATCACCTTCTATTAGCAAAAGTGTGTTCTTTAAACTGGCCAACCTAGTGGTTCCTTTTATGATTTTGGTTTAAAATATTTAGTATTTTGTCTATCATCTATTTTCTGAGGCCACAGTTTAGAAAATTTCCATGACCCATTTATTCAGGATGATATTCTGGGAAGATTTCCAATACAGCCTCATTAGATGTTTCTTCAGTTGTAGCCATCAATGGTCCCAGATGAGGTTCCTTAGACACTCCAACCTATGGTATTCATATCCTGAAATAATAAGAAAAACTATACTTCTATTTTCACAGTCACAAGTTTAGAAAAATATTTCCATGATCCCCACAATTCTTGAGGAATGACTTGTTTATCTGTTCACCAGCAATAAAGCGGTCCCTCCCCACAGGGACAACACAAACATATTTCTACCTTCATGTTCCTTAGAGTTAATTGGAACTTTTAGAAAAGACAGAATTTAGGAGTCAGAGTGCTTCAAATGCCTTTTATTGTCTACTAGTTGGCTTCTTGGAAAGTTATTTACTCCTTCTTAGTCTTGATTCTCACAATGATTAAATAGAGATAATAATGAACTGGTAATACAGCATAGCTGAAAGTATTGCAACAACAAAGTTTTTGAACTTTAAAAGATACCTTGGGACAAAGAATATACTAGGTAAATACAAGTCACCTTTTATCCTCCAATGGTACAGCATTTTAGAGGTCTTTAGTCATGATCATCATTCGTCTTACCTGTCCTAGTCATTCATAAATCCCTTGGGCTATGAATCATATTTTGTTCATTTTTATTGCGCATGGAGCTGAACTCAATTTCTTTTCATGGTGAAGAGACCTGAAAAGTGATTTGAAGATGAGTAACATATAATAACTCAGATCGATCCTCTATCACCAAACTACAGGTAGAAATATGTTGAGGAGAGAATCATTTCAGAATCTTATTACCTGTATGTGTGTGTGTGTGTGTGTGTGTGTGTGTGTGTGTGTGTGTGTGTACAACTTGCTGAGTCTGTTTTTGTTGCTTCTGTGTAGATGACTAGATGGTTTCAGGGCTGACCAATTTGGACTAGACAACTATAATGGGACTTGTTCTTTAATTCTTCCTCTCCAAGCAGTGTTTATTTTTGTGAATGTTGGACCTTGTGAATTCGTTTTCCCTACTAAATTAACATATCCATTGATGTTACCATTGTTCTGGTATTATTTATGGAACTATTTCTAAGAAAATCTGTTTCTCTGCAGACTTTGTGTTATCCCGGCTCTTAGAATCATTCTGCTTCCTCGTCTGTGTTGCTTTCTAAGCCAGAGATGCAGGAGCTGTGTTGTAGGTACATTCATGAAGACTGAGTTCTCCATGATCTTTTGATTTCTGCATTGTGTCTAGATGTGGTTTTCTATGATTGTCTCCATTTGCTGTGAATTAGCTTCTCTAATGAGGGGTGGTACCTATGCTTGTCTGTGAATACAAGGATGAGATTTTGAATTTAGTACAGAATAATGCTGGAATAGCAAAGTAGTAGTACTAGTGGTGGTATTAGTAGCAGTAGATTTTTTTCCTAAGGGCTAAGACCTCACTAGCCTCCAGAAGCTGGCTAGGTTTCCAGGAATTATTTCTCTCCTTTTGAATGGACTTTCAATACTAGTCCTGTTCAATTAAACAGCTGTTGATTGCCACTTACATGTGAGGGTCACTTGTTGCACCTTTATGCATATCTTGCCATACTGGTCATTGTTATGGTTTATAGGTGTTATAGCTAAGTAGGACTGTTTAATTGCTTTCCTCTCTTTCAGCTTACACAGTATTTTCTGGAGCCATGGAAGCTGCACCAAAAGAAAAGGGTTTTCATATCAGATCTAGCTTAAATTATCTGAGTCTTATGGTCTAAGTGTTTGGTATCATCAGCAATTGTCTCCCACCCTCAACCTCAGAAATGCAACCAAGAGCTATCAGTTTGAAAGAGGCATGGAAGGGTTTGAAGGAGGATAGCTGTGAGGGGCTGGAGGGAGAAATAGGGGGAATTGACATAATTCTTTTTCAGCTAAAAACACATTAAGAAATAGGAGATGCTTAGTCTTACTGAAATTTTATATACCATGTTTTGTTGATATCCATGGGAGGCCAGCCCTTTTCTGAATAGAAACAGAGGAGGAATGGATGCGGGGGGGGGGGAGGATTGTTGAAGGGAGGGAAACAAAACTGCAGTTGGGATGTAAAACAAAGAAAAAAGGGAAGAAAGGAAGCAAAGAAGGGAGGAATGAAGGCAAGGAGGAAGAGAGAAAAGAACTAGGTTCTAAGAAAAAAGAAAACATACACAGAATCTGCTTCTGTTTACTTTTCACCCACATTCTCTAATTTTAATTATTTTACATTTTATTTTAATGTTATTAATATCACTGAAGACTAAGAATAAGCTACAGAAGTCATTGCACCCTGTACAACATTCTTTGTACCCTGATTAACTTGGTATTGCCTAAGAATAAAGACATCCTTTCACGTAAACAATAATAAAATGAAAATCAAAAAAAAATCTTATGGATTAGGCTGTTACACACTTTCCATTCATTCCTCCATTTAATCAAATATTGTGAGCATAAGTATAATTCTATAATGGAGAATATTAAGATTTATAAATGCCAAGAGTTCATATAACATTTATTTATCTGGTATATGGTAGACATTGCCCTAAGTCCAGTCTTGTGATGAGGCATGTCCTTCTGTAAAATTATTTCTCTTATTGGATGATGAATAAAAAACTGATTGGCCAGTAGCCAGGCAGGAAGAGTAGGCGGGGCTGCCAGACAAGGAAAAAGCTGGGGAGGAAAGAACGCAGGGAGAGGCTGCCAGGAGATGCCATGTAGCAGAGAGAAGACCACGTGGAAATACTGAGATTAATAGAAGTGTGTTAATATTTAAGAAAGAGCTAGCCAATAGAAGCCTAAGCCATCAGCCAAGCAATTTAATAATTAATATGTCTCGGTTTGTTTATTTGGGGCTAATCAGCAGCTGGAACAGGCAGAACAGAAACTCTGACAACAGTCTTGTTACTTAGACTATGACCTAATTGGATTACTTCTACCTACAAATCATCTTTCAGATTTCTCTCTACAAGGGCCTTCAAACCTCTTGATATAGTATAGTTTGGGCCAGTTGGAATTACTAAACTAAGCTGTGGGGAAATTTTAAAGACTCACATTTTTAGTGAAGAGGCTTATCATTATGGGAATACTGACACAGGGAAGCTTCAGAAAATAGATTACAAAAGTTTCCCTCAAGCCCCAAAGCTCAGCCATCTATGAGCAATTACTTCCCTGCTCCATGGCTCAGGGGAACGCATTCTGAGCTCTTGCTTCCTCTGAGGATCATCTCCAGGTCATAGTCCTAGTTTTAGCCTAACTTCTGAGTTTGAGATCTCCTCTTTAAAAGGACATATTGTCATCTGCCCTCCTGCTATACTCTGATGTTTCAGGAACCTTCTCATGTCTTCTTAGAAGGTATTCTGGTTAAGGACCTTGTAGTGATGGGAATACAGGAGAAATGGACTTTCCTCCCCTTGTTAAACAAAGAAGCATTGAGACCCCCTCATTCACCAAACATAAGAAGCATCAGTATGTACAGTAATAGGAAAACATTCTTGTTCCCGTTCCAATAGTTTTCTGCTACTTTAACTTTCTTTTCTCAAATGAACCCAAACTAGGTTATTGAAGCCTCATTCTTGTTAGTGGCAGGTGGGTAGAATCTGATCTAGGGATCCAAAGTTCTGGGTACAGATAGGAGAACTTCTAGGCACAGAGAATACCAATTGAAGTGATAGCAGAAGTGCCCTAAAAGATGGTCACCAGGATTAATATGAAAGAAAATGAAGCAATATTATGAAGCCAACTGCAAGAGTACAGACACAAGAAAGAGCATGACTCTGGAAAAGAGGTAATGATGAAGAAACCCTACAGATTTGGGGATTGGGGATTAGACCAGGTAGGTAATATTTAACCAGCCTTTTAATACTAGTAACAGTGTCAGCAACATAAAAATATTGTCTATCTATTTTCATTTTGAAAGAGGGATACTACACTTGTTCTTCTAACAATTTTAGAGGAAAGAAATTTGAGATTGAATGAGATTAGGGAATTTTTCCAATGCCCCTAAGGTAATGAGTTTATAAATGCCATGTATAAATGCACTTACCTGATTCTAGAGCTGATGGTGCTACCGAGAGTGCCACACTTGGATTCCATTCCTAGAAACGAAGATGACCTTTAAACCTAGGAAGTCAATGGAACACGGTGTTCCTGAGTACCAAACAGTAGTATTTCTTTGTGATCATACAAATTTGGTGAATGGACTCTTGAATTCACCAAGAGATAAACTGGAACCAGTAGAAACCCATACATATGAAGGTCTTAGCCTGGTTTATATGTTGTGTTTAGCACTTTGGATTCTTATCAATAACTTTCAACCTCTTCTTGCCCCTGATTTTTGGTATTTTGCTCCCACTGTCATATTTCTCTCACATGCCCTCATAGTGAGTCTACAGGGATTTGCAGAGGTTTGAATGCTCTTCAGTATCTCTCCAAGCTTTTAATTCCACAAGGAATATTCTAAGAATAAAATGAAATGATTCTGAAATAGGAGTAATCAAGAACACAGAGAGAAGCTTCTATGGAGTTCTAGGCAGATATTGGCACATTTATAAAGACCTTTCCATGTCTTGTTTCAGTACTGGGATCTGCTTACATAACTTGGAAATATTGCAATACTGCTTTGTGATACCATATGCCTTGCAAAGGCTCTCATTTAATTGCAGGAATAAATGCATGCTTGTTAAGGATGAAAGCTTGTAACACCAGAAGCTTTTCTAGAACCATAGTGTCAACACCTTGGGAGTCATCAGTGAATACTCTGGCATGGATAGTTCTAGGGAACAGAAGCTAAATAGGCTTGTAGAGGCAGGAATTGTGGGAAGACACAATGAAGAAATCAATTAGGACCAGATGGAGATACTGGCACTTCCTGAGGTATTCAAAATAGGAAGGGCCATTTTAAGAAGCAATGTGCCTCTTGTTAGCCAGGACAAAGTTGAATGAATCCTAACTTATTAAGAAACAGCTTGACCCTTAAAATGTTGGCAGCCCCCGTACCAAGACAGTCTGAAATTTCAGTTCTAGGGCTATTTAGTCATGGGATAGGATTCTTGAAAATAATTATTTTGGGATCCTCAGTATTAAAACAGCAGCTAACTCAGTTCCAGCCTTTCCAAGGGATTGTTCCTGTTTTGACTGTTACTGGAAGAGAGTTCCAGGAATCTAAGTACTGGTATTAATCAAGTTTAGCCGGCCATAAAAGATCAAATGAAGTTAAGAGGATATTTGATGACACCTGAAAGTTTAGGACCAGCTTTTCTTTCTCAGTGTAATAGTAGGGAAATTGCAGATCCAGCAGTAGGATCTGTGGTTCAGATAAAATGTCAGAACTTTCAGGAAGTAGACTACAGTTCCCTAGTCATATATAGCATGAGGGGTGAGTGGAAGTCACTGTCAAGATTGGAGAAGTTCTCTTTGCACTGATTCCTGCCATAGGCATGACATTACTGTAGAAGGCCAGAAAGACACTGGATATGAAAAGGTGTGAGACTTTACGACAATGAGGCAGGACTAGTAGGAGATGGCTGTTCAAGAAAAGACTTAGGTGACTACCATATGTTCCCTTTAGTTGTGAGACAATAGTTCCCCATGTCTGAAAGACTGGAAACAATCCAGGGTTGTGCTTATTACATTTAATGACGTTGATCTTTATCCTAAAGCAGTGATTATCAGCACCGGGGGCAAGTTAGAATCACATGGAGGGCTTTTAGAAAGATTGACATCAGAGTAGAATGCCAAGAATTTTTGACTTACTGTCTGGCTAGATCCCGAGAACATACATTTAGAGCAAGTTCCCTAAGGTTGCTGCTGGCAGTGGTGTTCTTGCCACTATACCTTGTATTATTTATGTAATGTAATATAGAACAAACTTACCTGTTGAAATGATAATTTATTTCCTTCATAGTTCTATTTAGCAAAAGCAGAAACTTTGTGGTCTCAATGACCATGCCAAGAACCAGAGCTGTTTGCTAAATGAGATCTCATTCCTGACATCAAAAGGCAGTTAATTCAGAGATACACGAATGTGTAGTTATGAGGCCCAATTAAGTTCTAAGGCATGGTTTCCTACCAGAGTACTAAAGTAAACTTACGTACTTGAAACTTAGTTTTCTTTATCATATGACCCTAAGACCAGATAGTGGCTTTTATGGCCCTGGAAAGTTCGAATCAACCTTGTTACTACTGATGTGAAGCTGGCTGACCTTGCATCCCTTATCGTCTAAATCAGTGGTTCTGAACCTTCCTAAAGCTGAGATCCTTTAATATAGTACCTCATGTTGTAGTGAGCCCCAAACATAAAATTATTCTTGTTGCTACTATTATGAATTTTAATGAAAATATCTAATATATATTCCATGAGAACTGCTGGTCTAAGTGGACTTGATTCATTCAATAACTTGACCCACGGACAGAGTTTAAGGGTGAGGCCACAGAGTAAACAAGACTAATATCTGAGTCAGAATTGCCCAGAGAAGAAAGACCAAGCATAGATATGTAGATAACAAAATTTCGTTTCTAAGATTGGCATGATGCAATTACGGAGACTGAGTAAGTCCCATCATCTGCCACCTCTAATCTAGAGACCCACAATGGCTAGCAGTTTTTATTCAGTGCAAGTTGAAGGCACTGGAACTTGATAACACTGATGCTTATAGTCAGAAGGAGGCAGAGGTCCAAGTTCAAGAAGAAACTGAATTCCTTCTTCTTCTTACTTTTGGTTCTACCAAATAGATTACAAGCTAAAAAGGCCTGGAGCTTAATATCCACATTGGGAAGAGTCATATTCTCTTATTCCATCAATCTAAATGCTAATGTTCAGCAGAAACATCCTCACAGACACACCCAGAAATAATGTGCTACCAGCTATTTGGAATCCCTTAATACTGTCAACCTGATATGAAATCTATCATGTACCAGATCCATGTACATGCTGTCTCTGTTCTCCAGTAGTCCGTGCTCTGTCAATGGTAGTGTACTAGAGAGAGGACATAACTATGCATGGACAGACATACAAGGAACTGTGATCAGTCATACAACACACACACACACACACACACACACACACACACACACACACACACACGGAGAGAGGGGGGAGGGAGGGAGAATAGCAAGGCAGGAAGCATGAGTTGGGTGATTTTAGGGCAGTTTGTTGTTGGGGAAGGTCTGCCTAAGAAGATAATACTTATATTGAGAAATGCAAAATTAGGTTATATTTGGCACACATTCTCTGCCACTAGGTAGATATCTGAGTAGATGTGTGCAATAAATAAGTTAATTTTGATAGTGAATGTCAAGAAGTATTCTCATCACTGCATTTCCTAGTATTCCCACTGCTATAGTTATCATAATAAGGATCATAATTACAATAATCCTGGCAAGGCCTGCACAACAGCAAGAGCCCAAAGGAGGGATAGTTCCTTGTTAGCAAAGGGGAACAGGCATGTAGCACTGATGTTGAGAACATCAGAGAGATGGAACTAATGATACACCAGAACTTAGCAGCAGATATCTCCAGAAAGGCTGGATGTGGGTGTTATCCTTGGAAAACATGAGTAGGAATAGTAAATCATTGGTTTTGTGTTTTAAGGCTGGCTACTTTACTCTTTTCTGCACACATGAGTGATGAGGGAGAAAAAGGGAAGAAAGACAGTGAATGGGAATAGGATAAAGCAGGACAGGTCAGGGGAACTGTCAGTGATGAGGAGACTTAACCTGGACAAAAAGAACACAGTTGTCAATGGGATGTGGATGGTGGAGGGACTTGAGCCATGCTATCCCTGACTTCCTATTAAGCCATGCCTTGAAAGAAAGGCCACTCATGCTTTGGAGAACAATCACTGATGCTAGGCAGGTAACTTTGCCACACAGAATTCTTTTCTTTCAAATGGGATATTGTCCTTCCTCACAGAGAAGTATATTCTGAGGACTGAGTCAGATGACAGGTATGAGAAGCACTTTGGAAATTGTAAAACATTTTTCAAATGCAAGGTGCTATTTTTATTATCCTGTTTCCCTGTATAGAATGTGACCCAATAACTGAGTGACAGTGTCTAGCTGCTCCAGAGGGATCATCACAGGAAGAGATGGAAGGGTCTTAGCTGCATCTGCACAGGCTCAAGCAAGCTTCCCAGGGGACCCTGTTTCCAGCACTGTCCTTAATGTATATCAGCTTTAGAATGATTCCTTAGGCAAATCTATGTACATCACCAGAGGAAAGCAGGCAGCTGGATGATTCAGTGGCTGGAAAAAAATAATCCCCATCAATTCTAATGGGAGCTCAGACGGCAATGACATGATTACTATCCATCCTTCCAGTATTAAGCTATGCAGGGCATCTGTCTCCTGATGCCTACAGACTCTCCCAGCAGGGGCATTCCCTGTGCAGAACATTAAAGAGAACTTAAGATAAATTCCTCTTCACTGGGCTTCACAAATGAAACCCTATTTAAGGCCAGGCTGAGCAGGGTGTACTATAGAAGTCATTTCATTTGTAGCTGATCCCTTACTTTCCTTCTGTCTTCTTTATCCCTCCATCCCATTTTTTGTTTTTCTGTCTCCATCTAGATCCCAGGTTTTTCCATCTCCTCTTGTAAAATCAGAGAGGTGTCCCTGAAGTATTCACTGTGAAGTACTAGGACCCAGTAATCCCACTTATAGGGTGAGGGTACCAAGCTCTACCATGTAAGTAGTGAGTATAACAGGCAAAGACAGGAGGAAACCTGTATTAGCTTCCTCCCTGCTTCTCTTGTGTGTGATTGCATAGATCATCTCTTATTGTTACAATAATAATGCATCTGTGAGTGCATATTTGTACGTGCCTTCTTACATCTTTTTAGCCTAACTCTCAAGACCTAGTTTAGAGTTCAGCAATTCTGTCTGCACTGAGTCCCCTGAGCTCCTAAAGGAATGCACAAACATTGGCAAATACATTTGCTGTGAAAGAGTTTTTATCAAGATACAGCAAAGTAACTTCATCCTAAATTGCATCAACAGTCAGAGTTGACTCTTTGCCTTATCTTTCCATCCCCTCAGTGATGAACAGAGCCTTTCCTGTCCCAGTCCAGGTCTTTGAAGCTTAGGTCCAACCTTCTCTCAGACTTGGACCCTTGAGGAAGTCCTGAATTTCTGTGGAAAACAATGCTTGGCTCGCTCTCCTCTTCTTGGTGCTGCTTTGCTAATCTTGTAGGACCTCTGTTATTTTATGCTATCACCTTCCTCTCAGGGATCACATTCTTTTCTATGCATAACCCCATTAAATGTGGCCTGAACTGTTCTTGCAACGGAAGCCATTTTATCTTGCCCCTTTTCATAACTAGCATTTGCAATAGTGCATATTCTTTTGAATACTAGGAGTTGATAGGAAACCAAGACATTACCTGGCCATTCCATAATATATAGGAGAAGGGAGGGGAGATAGATTAGCAGAAAACATTAAGAAAAACATTATTCCTTGGGGATGCTGGCATTTACTCAAATGTGTCTGTCTTAGGAAGCCAATAGGAAGCAGACCATGTAATATGCAATCCCTGCTACCTTGTGTTATCACTGATAACATGTGGTAACATGACAGCTCTTACCATGATCTCACAATTGCTGTGAACATGAACTCCATTTTACAATTGATAACACCGAGGCATAAAATAGTTAAATGGCTTGATCAAGGCCTGACACTTAGATCATAGAAAATCATAATTCAAATATATATGTTTGTTTCCCCAAAAAACCTTCATTTTGCTCCAATCAACTTTACTTTGATACTTTTTGGATTGGCCCTTACTGTCAACAGGCAAAAGATTGAGAGGAAGCCTTTTGAGCTCATCACCATGAAAGATTATTTTAGTTTCTGAAATCAGGCTAGCATCAGACATGTGACATGACAAGGGAACATTTCCCCATTCAGAGGGTCATTAAAGGAAATGAAAGTGACAGATCTTTGTTATGCACGAGAAAACAACATAAATGGGAGTAGCTGTGCATCTCACCTCCTTAAGTCTCTGGGAAATTTGCAGCAGAAATAAATGGGCCAGTGTATGAATGGGTAATGTTTCACCAACGTGAGCCTGGGAACTGTGAGGCCAACCTTGCAGGAAAAATGATCTGTTCTGTTCAGTATGAAATGAATTCTCTGCTGAAATAGAGGTGGTGCTGAACCACCTGCTCCTCCAGTACAAGATCTATGCATCTGGCTGAAACTTCTGGAGATGAAAAGATGCTAAAGCATATTCTTCATGGCACATATGCAAAGGTTTAGGGGTCTCCTCCACAGATGGACAGAAGCCTATCGGCACTGCTTCTGAAAACTGGGCAGTACCTTGAGATCAGAAATTAATTGTTCTTTCCTCCCATATTTCTTGCTAGAGGTTAAAACCAGAAAAGACTGACATGCTGAGGTCCTTCAACATGGTATCTTACATAGTGACTCTTATCACAAGGACAATTCCACAAGCATCTGCACTTTGGGATGAAGAGATGGTTCCTCGTCAATTAAGGGAAAGAAATGGTTGGCTTTTCAGTGGAGAGTTGACCATCATGTCAGTTTCCATTCTTACCTGCATCAGATCACAGTCTACATGGGAAAATGGTCTGTTTCTTTCCAACAGATGATTCATACAGATTTTATTGATCAATTAGTGGCTAACTACAGGCCCACACCTTATGATTCTTACACATACCTGGGGAAGGCAAACTGCAAGCTAAACACAATGAAATATGTTGTTTGTCTGCATTTCACACTTTGTGTAACAGAACCTAGAATTTTTCACAGTGAATATTCTGGAGATTTACTGGAATCCCCTGTGTTTCTTACAGAAAGAGATTCTGATCCCTTTAAAACTATATACATAGGAATGATAATGCTAAGTTCACATTTATTGAACATTTGAGAGTACAGACTGGTCAGTACATTTCATATATTATCTCATTTAGTATTCAAATAAATCCATGAAGGAATTATAATCTATCTGTATCTATATCTATATCTATATCTATATCTATATCTATCTTTATATATATGTGTATATGTATATGTATATGTATATGTATATGTATATGTATATGTATATGTATATGTGTATGCTAAGGATCAATAGGCCAGGTAGGGCAGACCCAGTTGTTCATTTTTGACTACAAAGTCCCAACTCCTGCCTGCTCAGCTTTTTGTTGCCTTATAGACCATCTTTAAGAACTGCAATGCAAATTACAATTGAATACTCCCAGAGGTGCTTAGTAGAGAAATCTATTTAATGTGCTGATTCCTTTATTAAGACCTTCCAGGTAGTATTGCCATAATCAGTAGATCTCCTACATCCTTGCACACTTTCCCAGAATAGTACAATTTTGCTAAAATAGGAATACCAGTGATGATGATGATGATGATGGTGGTGAAATTTGCTTACAGATTATTTTGTGCTGGACACATCCCATACATTGTTTCATCTGGTCCTTACAATTACCCTAAAAGGTGAGTCCTACCTATCTGAAACATGAGGTCACTGAGCATCAGATAATTTTATTTGAGTTCACACACTAGGACAGTGTTGTAACAGGACCTTGAATATAGACTTTCTGCCTAGATGGTATGTATCTGCATTTCTCCTAAGCATAGGCAGGTGGCATTCCCTTCAGGGATGGCTAGTCCTTTCCATTCATAGAGCTCTACACATACCAATAGCCATGATGATGATGATGATGATGACCAGATGATTTTCTTTCAACACCCAAACACACTGAAAAAATAGTTCCTTACTCTCTGCCCTCTTGGATCACAAAGCCTTAATGGCATGTTGGAAGCTCTGCTCTCAGGCAGGAAATTCTCTTTTGAGAGCCTGGTATGACAGGGTAGTCCCATCAGGCTCACTGCAACAGCATGGGCATCTCTTTGTGTGGACCCCTGAATAGATTATGGCTCTGAGATACACAGATTTCAAAATTGGAGCAATAAAGCACATTTTCCCCTCAGCTTGCAATTGCCCCTTAATTGGACCATGAATAGCAATTACACTATAAAGCCTACCAGGAATTTGTGGGTAATTAGAGTATGTCTTGGGCAGTGGGTCTTAATGGAAGAACCAGCTAATAATTATTGAGCGACTTTCACCCTCCACCAAGTGATAAAGTCATCATGAAATTCCTATCAATCACTCTGAAAAATTGCAAGTGTGGTAATTCCCTGCAGAGCAGTACTGAGAGGGCTAAGAAATCTCACCCTGCATAGGAGGCTTCTTATATCTTTGGTGTGTGTGGAGGGGAGGGGTAATGGGAGAAATAGAAACATGGGTGCTATCATAGCCTGAGAGTTCAGGATTCTGTCTTTTGTCATGTTGCACAAGTAGCATATTTCCACCCACAATAAGTCTTTGTATGAAGAATATGTTTTTTTCTATTGTATAAATTAAAACATAAAACCATCCAGATTCATAATGCTAGAAAGTTATAGATCTGGAGCTCATATCTTTTGGCTTTCATTGTTCTAATGGCACTACTGAGGAATTTGGCCCTGCATGTTAGGCAAGTGGTCTGCCTCTGAGTTGCTCCTTTAATTCCTCTGGAGATATTTTAATCACTATATCCTGTGACCTTTTGATTCCACTACCATCACAGAATATTTATTGAGCACATATGCTTGTATAGCAACTTTCTATACATCTGTAATGTTATACTTTAAGACCTATGTAAAATAGGATTTTTAAAATATCACATGCACAAATGAAAGCAGAATTTGCACAGGACTGGTAGTTACTATATTAAGCTATTGCCCTAGTTTACCCCCCACCCCCATCCTCTTTCTGACTCTCTGTTTCCAGTATCTAAAACTACATACCTTTATGTTCTAATAAAAGCAGGTCATGAGACATTAGTGAGAGTAATTTTCTTAAAAATACCACTAGGGGATTGGATAAATGACACAAGGAACAAAAATCAGTCAAAAAGGCTGAGCACAGGTTGGGAAGATAGCTCAGTGGGAAAAGTGCTGGCTGAACAAATATGAGAACTTGAGTTTAAATTCCCAGAACCAGTGAAAAAGCCAGACATGGTCATTTGCATCTATAACCCCAGTTATAGCAGTAGGGAGAAACATAAAGATCTTGGGGCTTGTTGGCTAGCCAGTCTATTTAACACAGAAAACTCCAGGTTAAGTAAGAAACCCCATCTTACCAAATAAGGTAGAGGGCAATAGAGGAAGTGACCTATCATTGATCTCTGACCTTCACACTTGCACAACACTACACATACTTGTACAGGTTGATTTAGCAAAGTAGCTACCTCTGTAAAAGCCTGGAGCCTAGAGAAACAGAGAAACAAAAGCAGTGGCATACCTCATTACCTTGCTGTTAAATATTGGATCTAGACTGTTCTCCCAAAGGCTGAGGTGGTAAAGGCTTGGTCCCCTGCTAAGTGCTATTGGAAGGAGGTAGAAACTTGAAGAGTTGAGGCCCAACAGGAGGTTTTGAATCACTGGAGACCTTTTCTTGATGATGATTGATAGATTTCTTTCTCTTCTGGGAGCCATGATATGTTCAACCCTACCATACTCCCTGCCATGATGAGCTGTCTCACCACAGGTCCCACAGACCTTGATAAGATAATTAGCTTGGATCTTTCGACAGAGTAACAGAAGACTGACTAAGATATTCACTGAGGTGGGATCTGAAATTATCCATCTATCAAGTACATTAATCATGCCCAAGGTGTCTTGAGGATGGCAAAGTTAACTCTAGTGACAACAGAAAAAGTAACAAAGTTGGTTTCAGAAGCAAAGAAGTCACTCTGCAATGGAACTCAGAGACCAACAGTTGGTAAAGACAGAGCCAGATCTCCAGTCATTCAGAAAAGAAACATACAAATTTTGTATGAGCCTAGCAGTAGAGGGGCAGCAGTGTGTCACATATCTGGAATTAGACACATCTAGGTAGACATAGCTGCTACATCATTCATTGGCTCTAACACAATACAACGCATTTGTTCACCCTCCTATATCTACCAGAGGTCAGCTTGCATGTGAACCAAGAGGCCTGGAATCCATGTTGCACCAAGGACTAGAAGTCCCCTCTCACACTCCTGTGTCCCACTTACCCAACATGCAATTTCTCCTTTGAAAACTAACAATAGAAAACCAATAAGATGTCATCTTTGATAGTCAAGGCATTAATTGTCCTTCTTATATAGCTCTAAATAAGCAATTTGTAATGAAGAATTAATTCCTTTGAGACACAGCTAAAATCTAGTAGCTCTTTTTCTGAAAATATATGTACATGGAGGGCTTGGTTGTTGTTTTTGTTTGTTTGCTTGCTTATTTTTTTCTTCAGAAACAGAAGGTGTACTTCATCAGTATCTGGTAAAGAGGCAGACAATATGTAAGCAAAAACACGTTAGTGAATTTTGGTGAATTTGTTTCTTGCCTGGTATGAGCATTTCAGAGCTCATCTTGATGGTAACTCATGTGAGCTTGTGTACACCACTGGGAAAAAAATCACCATGAATAGCATATATGAGTGGTTGAGAGCCAGATAGGACCTCTGTTTTTTTTTTTTTTTTGTTGTTGTTGTTGTTTTGCTTTTTGCATCACAGTTCCAGGAAGCATCAGGACCACATGCTATAGTGGAAACAAACACATTTTGTGAATCATTTGCTCAGTTCAGCTTTGGGCCATTGGTTTCCCTTCATGTCAGCATCCTTCCAGAAAATGACTTAGGTCAAATTCAATGATAAATGCTGACTGGTTTATTCTCAGCTCACAAGAAAAGGAATGATAAAAAATAGAAACAAACTTTGGAATTATTTAATGCAATGGTCTAAAAGTCTGTAAATCCTTTAGATACAACTATTAAAATGCTCATCTCCAAGATAATGACATTAGCAGGCATGACCTAACAGGAAGTGCTATGGTTTGAATATACCACCTTCAAAATATGTGTG
Source organism: Cricetulus griseus (assembly GCF_003668045.3). Taxonomy (NCBI): domain Eukaryota; kingdom Metazoa; phylum Chordata; class Mammalia; order Rodentia; family Cricetidae; genus Cricetulus; species Cricetulus griseus. Next base: position 183,415,504 of record NW_023276807.1, on the reverse strand, counting down.
TTAAAGATCCTTATTGAGGGGTCCTTGCAAATGATTAGACCACAAGACAGGTACACACATCGATGTATAAAGGCTTGCTTTGTATGTGAAGCCACAGCATGAAAGATTTTTCTTTGAACCAGAATCCAAGCTCTCATCAGACACCAAATGTGCTTGGTATCTTAAGTTTCCTAGTCTTCCAAAATATGATAAATGCTTTTCTGTTGTTTATAAACTAATTAGTTCATGGAATTACTTATAATACCCTAGATGGTGCCATAAAGGTATCAATATATAATAATGTTTAAAAGCATGTATATCTTGGCTTATTTCTTCAGAAACAGATTTTCTTTCTTTGAGGAAAGAAATTTCTGCATGAGAGTGATGGAGTATTTCTATATATTTTAACAACCAAATTCCTCTACATTGCTGGCTGAGGTTTCTCTACTACATAGAAGAGGTCCGAGAGTACTGAGACTCCTCACTTACTTGACATTGCCTGATGTCCTTATTCTCGTCTCCTTTATTCCCTTCTGTGGCTTTTCCAGGACACAGAACCTTATTCTACACCTTTAGAAGAGCTCAGCTGTCCCTAAGAGTATTAAGAGGCCTGCAGAACAGTAGACCTGTCTGTTCCTCTTGGACTGTGAGTGACCAAAGAGGGACCACTTAACAAAGTTTACAACAAGAGTTCCCCAGCTGGGCTCATTTCTTGTGGAAAAGGAATGTGCTAACATCTGTACATAGCAAGAGCAAGTGGCTGGGGGCCTGTTTAAGTCATTGAAGGAGGATTTATTCTGCCTTCAGAGATTAAAATAGAGACACATTCTATGCCTTTCCCACATTTTCCTTGTCTTTTCTTACCTTCATTTGTCCTCAATAAAGTATATAGTTATCACTAGGCCTTTCAAATGTCATGCCATAAGGGAACACACAATCAGCACAAGAGTGACAAAAAGCAGTAGCAACTTCAGCCCTTCCTCATACTTCTTACTTCCCACCACCCTCCCTGGACATCAGTGCATGAAGAGCCATGAGGAATAGGCATGTGAGCCTCAGACATCTGAGTGACAAAGCTGAGCTATACCTCTTCAGCTGACTGACCTGGACACGTCTTCCTCTGGCTTTGTCTCCTCATTAGTCAAGAGGGGGCATGTACATTTGTCCTTTCTGCTGTAGGAAGTAAGGCTAAATCACACAGCTTCATTGTAAGTGCTAGGTAGATGTGAGGATTTTGCCACACTGCACTGACTTCTGGAGTTCTGGATAAAACTCTGGAAATCCTATAGAAGATATACCAGGCCTCTCTGTACCTTGGAATGTCTTATGATAGGGCAATCAAATAAAATATAAGACATCATTCAGTTTAATATATCAAAATATAAAATAAAACCCACTTGTAATAAATAAAAACACATTTTTATGTGAACCCTGGATTTAGCTTATGGATATAGATTGCATGTGTCTCTCATTTCAAGTTGCTTTGCCTGACTGAGGAGTATAAGACTCCAAGGGCACAGGTCAAATCAGGTCACCCTAATTTGGATACCAAGTCATGACGACTTCCTGCATAATCTTAATCAAGCCTCAGGAAATGTTGGAGCGATATTAGCAAGTTTCAGATACACAGACACAATATCTTATGGACACAATATCTTATGGTATGGAGATTTGCCAAAAGCAATCAATAGCAAAGTGGAAACATGGCAGCTAAGAACAGACAAATAAACTGTGCTACATCTTCATTCACAGCCATCAATATATAAAGGAACTTTAATTTTGTGTTTTGTTTTAAGAGTATAGACATACACTTTTATTATATGAAGATTTGCCAGAGGCAGTAGGAAAGCAAAATGAAAACAGACTGGCTAGAACTCCTGGAAGGCTTGTTACTTCTCCAGCCAGGAGTATCCATCTCCAAGGAGAACTGTATACTTTTTCTGTTTTAAAGGCATTTTTCTCTCAGCTAGAATAAGTGATTGGAAAAGAATGCTTCTTGAGGACAGACAAGAGTTTCCAAATGAAACATTCAAGGTGTCCCTGAAAATTCCTGATATGTGCTATTTAGAGGAAGGCAGTCTTTGGAGAGGGTTAAAGGTACATAGGCTCCCAGATAGATGTTAACATTTAAGGTCAGATAGAGGATTTAGCAACTTACATTTTGAAAGCATCTTTACATTCCCCTTCACTTGTTTCAAGGATTGCTGTGTGGCCATGTTCCTGCTCAAAGTGGCTTAGAAACAATCATTACCATTTACCAGGGCTTAAATGGGGTTGCTTCAGATTCCCTTTGTTTGCCTGGAACTGCAGCTGTCATTCATTTGGAAACAGGCTGAATACCTAAGATAACTAATCCATATGCCCTGCTGCTGGCTTAGCTGAGGATGTCAGCGTACAGTGTGTTTGTCCTCTGATTTGCCCCCTTAACCTGCCTGGGCTCCTTACAGCACAGCCATAAGACTTCAAGACTGTGTTTCTAGTGCACAAACACTGCCTCCCCCCTAAGGCCCAGAACTGTAAGTTACTCAGAGTCCCTTCTGCAACATTCTATTAGTCAAAGCAGGTCAAAAGGGCAGCCAGCATTCACAGAGAGGCAAATGAGGCTCACCTCTAAATGAGAGCAGCTGGCAAAAGAATTACTATCCTATTTAATTGGATACACAGTTCACTCTATGCCCATAGATTATTTACTCCCTCTGCTGTCTACCCCATAAGATATGCTTTGTATACCAACAGCCACAAAAAAAAATCTTATTGTTGTACAACATCAGACTTTGACTTGAAGTCTTGTCATTTAATCAGGTCCAAAATGACAGGTCTCTTGCCTTGAGAACAGAGCTTCCATGGCTCTTGCTAATTTGATGGACTGAATTGAAAAGGCACAGCCTAATGCACATATTTAGCAAAGAACCAACTGTGATAGACATGTTCTAAAACCACAGAGGTGAAGTTGCAGAAGCATTGTTACTCCACAGTAATTTTAAAAACCACCTAAGTATGGGAATTAAATCCCTAGTTCTGATCAAGGGTGGTAGATCAATTGGGACCCAGTTATGTGCCTTAGTGATGGTCCTGAACTCTTAGATTTTAGCTCAGGGGATTATTGATTCTATCCCCTGAGTCACCTCTCCAAACCTTGCTTTATGTGACAGTTAACTATATTCTTGATGTTTTGCTAATTGGAGGTCTTTATCCTAGAGAAACTAGAGTCATCAAATTGCTTCCTGAGATCATGAGGTAAATATACAGACAACCAGCCATGCCCAATAGCAAATCTCACATGATAAAACAATAGCCTCCTTGCTCCAAATCCAGGCCCAGATCAGAGACAGCTGGAATGGTTTACATGGCCATTCCATTCATACAGTGTAGAACTGACCCCAAGTTACTCACTGCCCACTCTGAAACTTACTTGCTTTACGCCCTTTGTCTTCCCTTCTATTTTCTGTGACAACCCAAATAAGGGCTCTGGGTCATGTCCACTTCCCACACCTCTCTACTTCTGTCTCTTCCTGATGTTTCCCCTATGTGTTCCTGCGTAGCATGAGAGTCCTCCTGTTTCTAGGTATCTGAGATATAAAGTTCTTCCTTCATGACTGTTGTTTCTGTATCTGCTGTTTCATCACATCAGATTAAAAGGCAGTCTAGGTGCATTTGGATATATTACCATTTATAAATATAAAGTATGTTCAGAGTGGAAAAGCTTCCTGTCTAATGAAGAATGAGTGTGTAGGGGCTCCTTGTCTACTAGTCAGACCTGAGGCTCGAATAGCTGCCTACGGGAATCAGACTTCCACAGCTGTGTGGATTAGAAGGTAATTGGGGCTCTAAGAGAAGTTCAGAGGAGAGCCATAACGTGGATAGCCTAGAGAAGTGGGGTTGGTCGACAAGCTGAACCTTGCAGAAAATGCACTAAGAGAACTGACAAAGAGGATCTAGGAGAAAAATCTGTGAAAGCTGCCAAGTGGGTGCGGATGCTGCTTTGAAGAGACTGTGATCATCTGTCTGATAGGGCCTGGGATCACTGCTGGACAATGGCTTTGGTGTTTGGTGGCAAGACTAGCACAATTGAGGAATCCAAGGATCAGGTGGAAGTCACTGGTCTCTTCTGTTTGTCGGTCACCAGATCTTTGGACTACCTGGTTTTACATCAGACACTCAATGTTTCTCTGTTTTGTTGTATACATTGTTCCTCACCACCTATGACAAAACCTGTGTTTCTTCTTTGCTTGAGCCTTTGTGGGCAAAGAGGGCTCATAAAATTCTCCATCTCTTGATATTAACCACCCACACCTTTGCTATGTGGCCCATATGTGGCTGGTTGAATTATAATATAGTTTAAATCCTCTCCTACTTTATTTCCCTCCCTTCTATCCTCTTATTTAGTACTTGCAGGCTGACAACATATGACTTACTCATGACTATGAGATACAGTGATACATTACAATATGACTAAGTATGTCTAGTTGTCACTTTTCTCTGCCTGTCTACATTGTTTGTGAGTTGAGCAATTGTAATTTGAGGTGGTGTTTGAAAGACAGTGTTCTGGCCTTGTGGAAGCACCCACACCCATTCTTTTGCATAGGTCATAAGACATAAACTCTTAGGAATTGCCAAAGTATTTGTTGGAAATGACCTAAAAGTGTTGAAGAGAAACTCTTGTAAGTAAGGCAGTTGGAAAGTTATAGATAAAATACCAGGAGTCCTTGACACTGGTATATGGGTATGAAGTGTTTCCTGTATCTAGTGGAGAGCCTTAAAGAGATTTGAGCTAGTGAAAGCTGTGGCAAGAGTTGATCCTCAGAAAAGTTTATCAAGTGATGCTGTATAAACATCAATGATAGGAATGACTAAAGGTAGGCTCTTGGTAATCATTTGAGGACTGAAGAGGTTGATAGATGTTACAGAGATGTTTATTGAATGACCCTTGCAGCTGTAGTATGTATGATTCTCCCTGACTGTCGTGTCTTTGAGATTTCATTTCTTAATTGTAGGTATGGAAGATATCACTGAATTATTGTGTAGTGTTATTGAAGTTAGGGGAACGTCAAGATTCTAGAGACGTGTTGTTTGGTTTTGGGGACCACTGGAAAGCAGAGATTCTGATGAACTTAGGACACATTGTTACACAAGACAAATGCATTTCGTTGGCTCAGCCATATTTGATGGGAATGGCAAAAGTCGTGAAGCTAGCACAGTTGTTTGACAAAGATCCAAGAAAGATGAGCCACATGACGGCTGCTATACCACATTTGGTTTTCATCTCCACCTGCTGCATACTTGGGAGACTTTTAATATTTGTACAATTTAGGGATATTGGATTGATGGAAAATTTCTTTTTTTTTAAATTCTTTAATTACTTCTCATATTTACATATCCATCCCCCATTCCCTTGTCCTCCCATCCTCCCATGTTCCCTCTCAACCCCCCAACACATCCCCTAACTCCTCCCCAGGGATAGTGATGCCCTCCACCAGGGACCTTCAAAGTCTGTCATATCATTTGGGGGAAGGCCTCAGCCCTCCTTGTTGTATCTGGGCTGCAGTAGTATTCCTTCATAGGGAATGGGCCCTCAAAGTCCATTTGTGTCCTAGGGTTAAAGACTGGCTCCACTATTAGAATTCCCATAGACTGTCTTGGCCTCCTAGCTGTCACCCACATTCAGATGGCTTGGTTTGAGCCAATGCTGTTTCCTCAGCTTTATGACTAGGGTCTCCATGCTCTCACTGGGTCAGGTCAACTGTTTCTTCGGGGTTCTGCAGCACTGTCTTGGGTCCTTTGCTCATTCCTCCTCCTTCTCCACAATTGGATTACAGTAGTATGGTTCAGTGCTTAGCTGTGGGTGCTTGTTTCTGCTTCAAACAGCTATTGGATGAAGGTTCTAGGAATGGTAACCAAGGTAGACACCAATCTCATTATAGGAGAAGGACATCAATGGCATTTTCTCCACCACTGCTTGGTTTCTTAATTGGGGTCATCTGTGTGGTTCCCCTAACATTTCCCCTGTGCCAGACCTCTCTCCATACCTGTACTGTCTCCCTCTATCAAGGCATCTCCTTTCTTGCTCTCCTAAAATTTCTTATGAATCATGCATGCCTTCTCCAAAGAGTACTGCTTTTAAGCTTCCCCAGGAAAATTCAGAGCAAACTACCCCTCCAGTTTTTAGGGAGCTATCCTTATCAACTTGAATGTCTTCCTTATGCCTTCGAGGTTGTGACACACATAAAAAAGCAAAAGGTCTCTCTATGAGGCTATGAGACATTCTTGAAACACCTGTCCCTTTACTTACACAAGAACAAGATATTCAAAACAAAGTAAATTCAAAAAGGTCAGCAAGATTTGGTGGACTAGAGGAGTTGGCCACAGATCAGATTGCAAGCCTCTTCCCACTATACACTCAGGGCAAAGAATGATGCAGTAAGATGATAAAATGCATTCTATAAATATACAAAATAAGAACATTGTGTTATGCCTTAATTTGAAGAATAACTGCAGCGGCTTTGGCCTGAAAATATTTCTTGGGCACTCTGACCATTAAGAGTTAATAATATACTGCCTGGTACATGGCAATATGCTGAGGATGGTTTGAAGATAGTTTTGGTCTAGTACCTCATACCCACAAAAGCTACCAGCCTGAGAACAGACTGTCATATGCTCCTAGATTCTTAAAAATTGGGTTATAGGGTTGATGAGGAAAAATGGTTATGAAAGATAACTGCTTATTAATGATGTAAAAACTTGAGGTAAATTGATTGGATATGATACATCTGCTCTGTCATAGTTTATTAATGATGACTAAAAGATGAATAAGAAAAATTGATAAACATATGTCCAAAAACAAAAATGATCTATGCTTTGGAACAACATGAATGTATTCCCACTTGCTAATTCTGTATAAATGGAGAAGCAAGTCAGTCAGGCTGCAAGATTCTCTCAACCACCATGGCCTGACTCACTCCCTTCCCTCACCTACTCTTTAATCTGCTGCTGGGACCTGCATCTCTACAGGAGCTGTACTCCAGCACCTGGTCAAAAAAGGGCTGTGTCCTGCTCTGACAAATGAAACTTCTCTTGTAATGGGATCAATTGCCACTAAGCTGAAGAATTGTTGGAGATAATTTTTAACTCAGTTATGCTTATATCCTATAAATCATATTTACATGTACATTTATCTTATCACATATATTTGCTAAGTCTCTGTGGAGCCTCAAACTATGTAGCAGAAAACACCAGTCTCTATTGGATTTGCTCCAGAGAAATGAAGAGCATCATCTTCAAAAGTGTAGGTTCATGCTAGAGTTACATGGCAGGTTGAGCATGCATGGTAGTTCATAGAAAATTATGAAACTAGGAAGACTTTATAAGTTTTTTTTTTTGCTTTCTTTTCTTTGTCTTCCTTTCGTTTTTAATTTGGGACAGGAAAGTGTATGTTGAATTGAATTAAATTGTTTCACTTCCTCAGTGCTGATTTGTTTTCAGCATTTCAGTTTCTCCAAAATATTATTCTTGAGTTTACTCAGTGTAGTTGACCCACAAATATCTAACAGTTCATGTAAATCTTGATTTATGGCTGCCAGTATCCTACTACTGTAACAAAATACCTTAGGACATTTAACTTAAAAAAGAAGAAAGGCTTGCTTTAACTTAAAAAGAAGAAAGGTTTTCTTTGCCTTGTGATTTCATAGATTCATCTGTAGTTCTTGGTATCATTGTTTTTAGGCTTGTGCTGAATTGGGATATCATGGTGTGGCAGGTATGCTTGGACAAAGTTGCTCACTGCTTGGTGGGAAAAGAAAAGAGAGAAAGAGAATGATGACCAGGGTCACACACACTTCCCAATGACATAAAAGTTTGTACTTTTAAAAAACACCTTTGAATAGAACTGAATCATGAGGGCTAAGCATTTACTTAATACATGAATCATATAGACATTTCATATCCTAACAGTGGCCCTCATATGCCTAGGTTATGGTAATTGAGGCTAAATCAGCATTTTCACTGCTTGTCTAATAGACTTAAACAGAAGCCATCAGAGTTCTTGGAGTTTAAATGTTTTGCCACTGCTCTTTCTAGAACTATCATTGACTGATAGTAGCTAAGGTTCAATGAAGCTGGACAGAAGCAATGGGAATGCTATTCAGCAGCTGTGGTAGTCAGTAAGAACCAGTAAAGGAGGTAGAATTGCGTTGAACTTTCTAGATGGTGTTTTAATTACTTTTCTATTGCTCTGAAGAGACACCATGACCAAGACAAATTATAAAAGAAAGTGTTTAATTAAGGGCTTGCCTGCCTACAGTTTCAGAGGGTGAGTCCATGACCATCATGATGGAGAACATGGCAACAGGCAAAAGGGCATGTTGCTGGAGTAGTAGATAAGAGCTTACCTCTTATCTAAAAGATGGAGACAGAGAGAAATTGGGCTTGGCATATGATTGTGAAACCTCAAAGCCCACCCCCAGTGGCATGACTCCTCCAACAAGGACATACCCCCAAACTCTTCCCAAAACAGTTTCACCAACTAGGGACCAAACATTCAAATACAGGATTATAGAGGGGGGCATTCTCATTCAAACCCCAATAAATTGGTAGAATCTCGGGGCACTTGTTGCTAGTGGAGAGTGTGGATAGAGACAGTCTTGATGTGTTAATTCATGAAGCTAAGTGTATGATGTATAATGTAATATGCTGCAGCAACATTGCTGAGGAACAGTAAGATGAAGGGATTAAGGGAGAGAGAACAAGGTAACACATAGAGATAAAAGATACATCTGGTCTCATATGGAAAGTGAAGGGGTTCCTGCTATCCTTGGGGTAACATGAAGTCTCATCAGGGTTGTCTCTTTTGTGAACACTTCTAAAATCCTTCACTTCATTGAAATCCAGATCTCCCTGCATAAAGTAGGCTGTACCCAAGGGATGCCACAATGACACCCATCCCTGCTGTCCCTAGGGAGAGGGAGGGGTACAAAATATGCTAAGAAATTAAAGACTGAATTAGCTCCTATGTAACAAACACTCTCTGCACTTCTTTGCCTGTTTCTTTCATTTTGTTGGCAATAAGATCACAAATTTACCAAATTAGCAGGTGAGCTGCCTTCAGCACAACAACAAAGTAGTTTTTGTTTTTAAATAGTATTTTATATTTAGCAATGAGCTTGGCTTCTATAAATCTTGCTTTCTCAAGCTGGGAAATTCCAAATGGATCTGCACTATGGAAAATAAACATCTCCAACACAGCCCTTTCTCTTTACAGGGCTCTGAAGGTTTGGACTCTGAATGAGAACTGTGTTTTGGAAAAAAAAAAAAAAAGAGTCATGTTTAAATGTTTCTTTTCCCCAGCACTCAGCAGCAGGCATTCGAACTTCACTGAGTATTGGCATCACTCAGTGGGCAGAGATTCCTAGGACCACCCATACAAGAGGCTTGAGTAGTCCATGTAGCTTTAATGCATTAATTACAAGTCACAGCCCGAGAATAAGATTAGAATCCCTTTTCCTTTTCAGTAGAAGGCTCGAGAGAAACAATGATTCTCAGAGCTACTGAAGCAAGAAGGAATTATCTAGAAAAGATGAAAGTGTCTGGGAAAGAGGAAGAGGGTACCAAGCAGAAAATGTGCAGTCCACCTCCATGATGGACACACCTAGGCAGCTTGCACTACCACACATGCTGCTCAGACAGGAGATGGTGTGGAATGTTGATGAGGCAGAAACAGATGGATTCCCACAGCCAAGTTACCTCCCAGCCATGCCTGAGCCACACACTACACACACACACACACACACACACACACACACACACACACACACTCCTGTAAGACCAAAGAAAATGTCCTTCCAGCTTGCCTTAGTGTGTTTTATGATGCCATAGTAAAGTGCCAGCACATATAGAGTAGTCTTTTCATGAAGAGAATTCACTGGCTTATAGTTCTAGAGGCTGATAAATCCAAGAGAAAAGACCCGAGTTTTAGTGAGAGCTTTTTTTTGCTATGTCATATCATTGATGAAGACATTGCATAATGGAAGGCCAAACAGCAATAGTGGATGAGAAAATAAGAGAAGAGAGGAAAGGGGAAGAGAAGAAGGGAGAGACATGGTGTTATCACCTGAATGACTGCAGCTACTCTGCACTAAAGCACATACATCTTAAAGGTCTCTAGTCTCATCTCTAGGCAAATCACAATGCAACTGCCTTCAACTGCCACCAACAGATATTCAAATCATGGCACACATTCATTCCTCCCTCCCTTCCTTTTTGCTATGTCATAACATTGGTGAAGGTGGTGCATTTTGGATGGCTAAAGAGACAGCAAGAGTGTATGAGAACATAAGAGAGAAGGATCCCTTGGGCTCATCACTCTGTAGATGATTCTGGTCCACAGAAACTCATGTATATCTGCTGCTGCAGCAGGTTCCCTGAGCCTGTTGTCCTGTTCATTTCTGTCTTCTCACCAACTCTCCTCTGATGATGACTCAGTGTCTCTAGGTAAATGTACTGCAGGTTAAACGGCTATGACAGAACTCTGGCTGTCCTAAGGGTATGATTCACTGAAAATCTAGACTACTACTACTACTAGAATGTAGCCAGAACACAACCAAACACCACTCAAAATGCTTCAAGGCAGCCAAGGATGATGAGGTAAGTACAGATGGTAAAAGCAACTGACACCAAGACTGATAACCTGTTCGTTTTCTAGAACCTATATGCATGATAGATAAAGAAAACCCCCTCATGTTATCCCTGGTCTTTGCCCATGTGCTGCAGAAAGTGTCTTCACCTGCATACACATACACACCACACACACACACACACACACACACACACACACACACACACCAAAAATTCTTTTAAAGGCCTTGATTTCTCTTTCTAAGGCATAATACCATTTCTTACACAATTCTCAGCTAAGGAAAGGGAAGGGTTAGAAGTCCCAAGGTCTGTGAGTGCCAGTGTCAGGCTTGAGTGCCAGCCTGTCTGACTCAAACTCCCATGTCTATTGTTAGCAGTAGGTTACCACCTGCCCCACATAACCACAAATCCATATGAGTTTAGAACCCTGCATGCCTCTTGATAATCCTATGTAATCCCAAATCATTTTTTGAGGGGTGGTTTTCTGGGATTGATTCCCAGGAGTTTCAAGGAGGAGAATCACAGTTAACACTAGAATCAATGTGGCACCTCATTTCTCTATCACAGTGAATCCACAGAGAGACCCACAGGCCTTGAAACATTCTGTGTTTTAGTTTTTATGGAGATAACATATTCATCATACAGCTATTGTGGGGAATGAATGAGATCTTATATGCAACTGATCCTGTCTCAAAATATATCCTACAAAAAGTCACCTCTTTAAGCCCCAATCACCTGCTTGATCCTACCAGGCAAGTGAACACAGTAGAAGACCTTATGAGGTTATAGTCAAAGGGAGTGGCTGTCAACCTCAAAAAAGTCTCACCCGGTGATTGCAGAATGGCTTTGGGACTCTATGTTGTCTGTGGCTTGAGTCTTCTGCCTCTATAGAAAGAAACTTCTAGTTGGACAAGAAAAAATGTCCCAAACATTATTTTTGGTGATTAAAGTACAAGTACAGTGATGGTTAGGCAGCCACAGCTTGGTTTGTCATTCTAATAACAATAGAAGGCAAGCTGAGCAAAAAAAGAAGGAACCTGTTTTAGTGATGCTGATGTCATATATGAAAGAAGCAATTAGGCTGAGAAAGTCATTATGCTGTTTTTGGCTTGTAGGTGGAATCATCATCAAACCTGCTGAATATATTAGAGATTTCTCCCATAGAAAACATCTGAAAGTATTTGCTCCTTGCCTAACTGAAAGGAAGGAGTTAATCCTGTGTGTTCTCTTCTCTGTCCTCTAGGTCCTTGTCATGTTTGCATTCTGCCATCATCCAAGGAGTGTGCCCTGGCCTGAAGGATTTGGAAGATTAACCAAATGAGCCCTGACTGGAGTCACATTCCCATTTCTGTCCAGGTGAGAGATGTACCTCACCCCGAAGTGAATGTTGCCCTCTGGCTTGGAGAAAGAGGCATAATGGATGAGTCATGCTTCTTCCTAGTTCTGTGGAGGGTGAGGTCAGGGAAGCAGAAAATGACACTCACCAGGAGATGCTTTTCATTTTCTGCAATGAAATTTGGAGAGCTCATCTTCAATCAGTGTTGTTTCCAGGAAGAAAAGAAACCACTCTGTATGTTCACTTGAGTTAGCACAAAGGGAAACCTTGTTGAGACTGGCCTTTGTATTTGTCCTTTCCCATAACTTCTTTGTCTTAGTCACGTTCCTATTGTGAGGAAAAAAAGAAAAAAACACCCTGATCAAGGCAACTCTTATAAAGGCTAGCAGTTAATTGTGGGCTTGCTTACAGATTCATAGATTTAGTCCATTATGATCATGGCAGGGAGCATGGAAGGATAAGGGCAGGCATAGTACTAAAGAAGTATCTGAGGCCTGGCATGAGCTTTTGAAATCTCAAAGACTACCTCCAGGGACACACTTCCTCCAATATGGTCACAGACCACCAAATCCTATCAACAAGTTCTACTCCCTAGTAACTAATTCAAATATATGACCCCAGGGGCATCATTCTCATTCAAACCACAATCATCCCACCTGAACTGCTCATCACCTCTTCTTACCAGTCTCTTCCACCATACCCTGTCAACTACTGGAAGCCGTTGAGCCCATTGTTTCTTCCTGTCTTGTTGGCAGTGTTTTATTTCTGTCTAGCATTTCACTCAAACACTAGAGGAGGTTTTGTGCTTCTGTGTCCTGTGGCACACCTTGAGAAACTCTAAGACCCTATCCCACCAGTCATCACTGTTGGCTTGCTTCCTAATTCCTGCTACTGTCATCATATCTACCATTCCTTTATGTCCTCCATGCCTTATCTTCAGGATCTTAGGAATCTTCTTCCCAGACACAAACTCATACTTCTGTCTGTGACTTCACTGTAGCACCTTGGTAAATTGTCTTATATTTTATGAATTTAGAGTTTGTCAGTGTCACTCACATATTTAGATGCCTACTGAACTTGTTTTTTTCTCTGCCCATGGATGACCAAACTTAGAATACTATTCTCAAAGCTGTCCCTTTGTCATTCTCTCACTTCTATGTTTTAGTGTAAGACATTTTCAGAAGTGTGGTGGCATTGTAATAACTGTTCATCTTATCTGCCTGCTCTGCCTTGTGTTGCTCTTCCTTGTGACTCTAGGGACAAATATCTGGACGGTAGCACCAGCAGCAAAAGCAACAGCAGCAACAGCAGCAGATAGGAACAAGAAATTTATGAAAGCTGCTCAAATCTTTTGGCAGGTTTCCCTCTATCTGGAAAAAGGCTTTAACTTTATGTATGCTATCTCTCACCCATCCTACTCTTCTCACTCTGACATCACCTCTAAGCCCTACCCTCCCATATTGGGTGATTAGTCATTGCTGTAATGTAAACCAGGTTTACCTCGACTTCAGGGAGGCATTTCTTGCAGAAATCCACATAGAAGTTTTTTTCTTTTTTGCCATTTCCTTTTTTTTTCTGAGATGCCACTTTTTCTCAAGGTCCTCACTAAGCACTATCCTAAATCACCAAGCTCAGGTCCTACTTCTGATGTCTTCTGTCTTCTTATTCCTCCCCCTTCTTATTTTGTTTTCCTTCACAGCATTTACCCTTTTCCAACATCCTAAAACCTTTCCTACTGTTTCTGTGTCTCCTCTCACTTGATCTTGATCTTCAGCTTCATGACAAAGAGAGTTCTGTCTGCCCATTTGAACATATCTCCTTTAGCATATAGAGTGCTTTTGATACAGTAGACAATCAATTACTGCATGTTGACTAAATGGATCCTAATTACTTCAGCCACCATGGGATCCTGGTCAACACCCATCTATTTTCTCAACTTTTCCCCCTGTTATAGCAATACAGCCTTGTTACAAACCCTTATAGGACTGGAAGATGACAAAGGCATGACCTTTTTCTTCAGGAAACAAATACCCTGAGTCTCTAGGCCATTATTTATGACCTAACTCTAACTAGATTTCCATTACCATGTGTCACTGGCTTTAAGGAGCTCTACAGAGTGTAGATGACCTTGTACACTCCTGTTCTCCATTCAAGGGCCATGTTCTATTTGCCTGACAGTTGGTTATCATGGAAGTGAAGAATGGCCCTGTTATTATTACAAGTTGTCAAGAAACCTCATTGGCTTGATCAATCCAGGCAACCTCTATTTAGAGGGAAGAGGAAAATCAATCAAAGCTGTTATTTGACAAGGTGTCAAAGATATAATCAGTTATTTGACTGACTTTTCTATAGGGGGTGGATTTGTTTTAGTCATTTTGCCTTCCTCCTCAGTCTCCATAAAGTTATACCTATATCCAATCCCTAAAGCTTGAGAAAGATTGCTTCATTTATTTGTCATAAAGCCAGTATCTTCTGGTGGAAACAGACCTGGGGGATCTGAATCATTTCACTATGCCAATATTATGAATTTCAAAAGTCAGTTAGAGAGGGTATCTGGCTTGGAGTTGGAGACTGATCATGAATATGGTGGCTATTCTGGCATGCATTTAATATCATGAAGATGATTGCTCCTCAGAATGTTCCTATGAAATGAGTTTTGTCATCACACTTTAGCGATGAGACAGTGGAGTCCTCGAGATGCTCAGCAGTTCTCCCCAGATCATTGATATGTAGTAGCAGAGCTGAGATTTGACCTAAGCATGGTTTGATTCTTAGCCCAAATCTTTTAGTGTTTCAATCTGTTTCCTTAGCCCTCTCTCCCTTTCATTTAGGTTAGTTCTGTGGCCAGAGGCATCAGAGCTCTGTATAAAGTTCAAAAGGGAAAAGTTATTTGAAAATTCAGTTCCATCCTTTTGCATGATCCTTGAAGTGTGTCTGCTCTCCTGCTGTGCACAGAGACTCGGCCAATCACCAGTTAATCTCTAAGGTTGTCCATTATCTATTCAATTCTATATTAAGATTCATCCAGTTACTAGTGAGAAAAATCCACTTTAAATGGTCTTAAGAAGCAAAGCAAATGCATTGGCTCCCTAAGAACCAGTGTTTTAAGGACACATCAGAGATAGTGGAACTTAAGTGCAATTCCGATGTTCACAGTCCAACACTGTATATCTAAACTGTGTGTTCCCTAATGTCAGCCTTTTGTCATTAAGCATGATCTTTATGGTTAAAAGTTGTCATCATCAGCTTTACTTACCTTACCTGGACAATTCTGGAAGAAAGGAATAATTTCTTTATCCACATTTCCATGAGAAGTCTAGAAGTCAAGTTTTACCTGCTTAATGTGTCTCTGAACTGACACAATGGTCAGGACAATGGAGCAATCTGATTAGCAGATGTGGATCACGGCATGTGGTGAACACAGTTCAAAATGCACATACTCAGAGAAGGGGAAGAATTTGCTGAGGGTAAATCAGGTTGTTAAGGCCAGAAGAGTTATAACAGAAGATGCATATAGGAATCAAAACAAGAGCCAGACAGGACAGAGGACACCAAGAAACAAGACTTTCTAAAACATGGGCTAAGCTCATAAGAACTCACAGAGACTGAATCAGCATGCACAGGGCCTTCATGGGTCTGCACCAGGTCCTCTGCATATATATTATGGCTTCCGGTTTAATATTTTTATGGGATCCCTGAGTGTGAGAATGAGTGGGTCTGTGATTTTTTGCCCTCTCCTGGGCTCTTTTCCTTCCACTTATTTGTCTTGTCTAACTCCAAAGTGATAGTTTTGGTTTTATTATATTATATTTTAAAACATGAGTGAATGAAGGAAAGCCTAGCAAATAGGGTAAAAGTTAGCAACTAAACTGTTACATATACCTGTTGGGAGAGGCAAAAAATCAGATTTCTCCAATAGAGTGACCCTATGTATATCAACCAATCCAGGACAGGCCTCATGCTTAGGAGTAGTTGACCAATGTATAATGGACCCCACAGTTTGTGTGTGTGTGTGTGTGTGTGTGTGATTTTATTTGGTTATAGCTTGATGTTTTTGTTTCTGTTTTGGGCCTGATTTTCTTTTATTTTCTTATTTTTAGAGTTTTTGTTGTTGTATTAGGTTTTTGTTTGTTCTTTGAGAAAGAACTTAAAGTTAGGTGGGTAGAGAGGGGATCTGGAGGGACTTGGAGGAGAGAAACAATATTATCATTATATTTAAATTACAAATTACTTTAAATAATAAAATATATTATATAAAAATGTCACCACAAAAATTTAAAACAAAATAAATACCAATTAAACAACTTAATGAATATCTCCTACATGTAGAAGTTATCTTCATTTATAAATAGTCATATTGTGTATCTCTTGGTGTTGTGATAGAACCAAGATGATAATGTTTGAAAATATATCCAATGCTTATCTTGGGAAGTGGATTGAAACAGCATGTCATTATTTTGTATTACAATGCACCAATCCTCACATATCTTATGTATTCCCACATGCATCAGTATTGCCTGATTTTCTTCATACCTCTGGTTCTTTATTTAAGTGGCTCAGAACTTAACAGACAATCCTTGTAAGTATTGATGGCCAGAAGGTCTGTTGGAAGCTGAAACTTTCAAAAAGACTCCTATAACAGTTGTTGGCATTTCTCATTTTTCAACAGGGGGCATGCATTCTGATTTGTGCAGTCACAGTATGAAGCAGAGATACACATCTCATTATCCTATTAATCCTCTAGCATGTTGTTATTTGGCCATAATCTCCTTTCCAGAAAGACAAAGAAGGGGAAGGCAACAACAGCAGTAACACACATAACAGATTGTGCTTTGATATACATGAAAGGTCTGGGGGTATATTGCAGGGGGAATAGCTTCATCCCTCTAGCAATTAACTGATTGGGGAACATCTTCAGGGGGGAAGTCACATTAAATAAGCGGTGGAGATAAGCTACTAGGGACTGTTTCTTCCCTTCTCTTTCTTCAAATCCATTTTGTAAATATTTCAGGATAAGCACTGAAAGCTGACTTTGCCTCCCTGGTGGCAGGTATCATTGTCTTAGGAAACACAGTTTTATAAGCAAACATGTTTAAAATGCTTGAAAAAGCCAGCTGATTCTCCACTAATGCAAAATGAAAATGATTCAGGAAACAAAACAGCTCTGGAGATCAGGTGGCCTTGACAAGGACAAGCTAGTGCTCACCTTTGTTGTTGATACATTCTTCCCCTGAAATGTATCCTGTTTTCTGTTTCAGATGGAGAAAGTGTGTGACAATGCACATTCTGCTGACACATCCTCATTTGCTTCAGAGTTTAGAGAGCATCCATGAACCAAACAGATGAGAGCTTTTATTCTTAAGATCTTATATTCTAGTCATAGAACAAATAAGTAAAAGGAAATGTCATCCAGGAATACTGGTAAGCCCAAGAGTTGAAATCAGCTTATTAGAATGTGTAGCTGGGCATAGTGGGTCTATAAGGTGCACTAATGCTTCATGAGTCCTTTCAGGGCAAGAAATAAGTCAATACCAAACACCTTAAACCCACAGTCACTTTTAGATTGGTCCTTAGCTGGTAGGGGATGACTGTGAAGATGCCAATAACTGATGGCTATAGTAAACAAAACCTTGGGCCCCTACCTCAAATCAGACTATTCTGGGACACTTAGGTCTATCACCACCATTATCACTCAGAGGTAAACCCTACACTAGCCGTTACCTGTGACCACACCTAAAGCCCTATCATTGCTCTGTGTACTCTCACTTTTCTGCTTCCTTGCCCCTCTGCAAGTTCTTCTTAAGGACTCTTTCTTAGGAAATACCACCCAAGACAGCAAGAGAAAAAGCCCTCTTTAGAGTTGTGATAAGCGAGCTGGAGCAGGCATGGCAAGAAGTAACCAGAATAATAATGCTGATAGGAGAAACTTGACATGAAGAGTGAAAAAGTGAGAGTGAAATCTGGCTGCATGTCTGAGAGTATATGATCAGAGCTTAAAGGCTATAAAGGCCCTTGGTTTTAGCTAAAGTGTAATGAAAAATTGTTGGGAGATTTTTGAGCCAATGTGCACTCTGATTTATACTGTAAAAGAAGATCTGCCTGGAGAATAGATCATATTAAGAGGAGAATGGAGGCAAGAAAACCACTCAGGACACTCAGGCAACATGACCCTGGTTTACATTTACAGTGCCTGTTGTATGCTGGGCAACTGACACACTTCCTACCATTTATTAGTTGTGGTGGGTACAAGGGATTATCATTCTAGTCTTTTTAGTGATATGAAATTTGAATCTTCATTTTCTTACATGGTAAAGGCACACAGGTATTATTTGAGATGTGAACCACATAAACTTTCCCCAAACACCTGTGTTTCTTTGTTTTATTATATTTCATTTCAAATTTTTCCTTGTGTATATTTTTCTGTGGAAATAGCTTGGTCACTTTGAGTGGCCATGTTAGGGATGTCAAGGGTGTTGAAGGACTTCTGCCCTGCTTTCAACTAAAGCATTGGTCCATTGGTACATGAAAGACTAGTTGCCATTACCTAAACACATCTGTTTGTAATTACCAGGTGGCCTTACACTTCCCCCTTTTGTCGACATAATTATTCTCAATCCTGTGAATACTGCCCCGACAATCCCAGGGACCCACTCCCCTGCCAACTACAGTTCCAAAGCCCTTGCCACTCTAGTCCAAACATATTGACTCTCCTTTCAGCTCCAAGATGAAGAGAATTTGATTCCAAAAACAGAGTGAAAGGAAGTTACTTCTTGCTTTCACTATGTCACCTGGCAGTGCATGGCATAGTTAAATTACCTAAGGCCATGTTTGAAAGGGTGATACAATCAATGACTTTGTCAACCAAAAGGGAATTTTTAATGGCAATTGATTTGGAAATCGTACTCTTGTCATGAAAAGCCATGGTAATCCAAAACCTCCACTTCTCTATGTGAAGCAGATAGAAAAAGAGAAGCCAGATTCATGGCCACTGATCAGTCTATAAATAAGAAAGAGGGACCTCCCAGAGTCCAAGCAGAGCAGAAGCTGAACACAGCTCATCAGGTAGGGCAGCAGCTTTGCCCATGTGTGATAAAGACACAAGATTCAAGCCCAGACTTGAGAAAGGTAAGATTGAAAGTCATGTGTAGTTAACCTAACACCCAGAGAAGAAGAAAAGTATAATTAACTTAGCCTCACTCTTAACAGTGTGACTTGAAGCAGTCTTAGCTCTGTGGTGACCTTTAATACTTTTTACCAGTTCTAACAGGGAAATTCTTGTTACTCTGGCTCTCCAGTGGACACTAGGAGCTCAGAGAACTTAGCCGGAATGAGGCTTCTGTGCAAATGTGATCTGAGCTCTGGTTTTATGTATACAGAATTTCTCCATTCTGCAACATTGAAGTGAAAAGGGGGTAAATGAGGAAGACATCAAGAAGCAGCATGGATAGGATGGCAAAGATATATATTTTAAAGGTACCTGACCCAATGTATTAAGTAGCTCTTTCATTTGGTGGTAGGAAATTATCAGACATAGCATAGAATCCTAAATATGTGTAATGCATGTATAGGTGTGTGCATCAAAAATAACTGTCTATAATTGCTTATCATTGATTCTGCTGTGTAGGGTTCTGTTGTTTTAATGACTCTTCTTTGATCCTAGGTAGTACTGATTCAATATCTAAGTCTAGGTGAACAACTGTAGCTGAACTGAGTGATTGCATCAGCAGCATACAGGGCAGCTACTGCTTCACACCAGCCAGCACCATTTACAGTAAGCTGGGTTACAACTTAAGCCTGTATTCCTAAAAGAGAATTGTTAATTGTCCTGAATCTAATGCCAGACCTGCAGAAATCACCTGCAGTAAAGCCCACAGTGGAGAACTGTTCTGCTGACAATCTTTCATGGCTATTTCCAGTGACCTACTTGGCCTTTCTTTGCTCCATCCTACATTTTCATTGGGTTCTTTAAGCAATCCCACTAGTTCTGGTGGGGTGCTTCAGCACATGGCTAACTGGCAGGCTGACTCAGCAGATCTGCTGCCCAGGGATCAGAAGTTACTCTTGGGATCCTAAATGGAGTCCCAACTTCCTCTTTGTAGTGTCCTACTTGGAGAAACCTCTTGGGAACATCTTGATTTTAGCAAATTCCCTTTAAATCTCCCTGAATCTTTTAAGGCAGTCTTGCCTCTATTTAAAAATCAGCAATGTCTTCTGTCTTCACCTCTCTCTCTCTCTGATTGCCTTTTGGGTCTCTTTATTCTTCTTTTTAGTTCAGCCTTTGCAGTTTTTCCTTGTCCACCTAGAATTGAAGTTTCTCTCCTATGAACCAGTTTCTGAGCAATACACAGACAAGTACAGTGAATAGAATCCCTCCCTTTTTCCTGTATGTCCTTTGAGAACTGAGAAATACAACTGCCAATCTTATCAGGATTCAGTAAAAGTTGTATTCAGAAATGGTAAGTGGAAAATGATCAGCTTGCATTTTCAAGTTTCAGTAAAATGCAGTTTGCTGAACTGACAAGACTGATAAGCCAACTGCTAAAAGACAATCTTCTAACCTTGTCTTCTGGCTTTAGATATTGCCTCTCTTGGCTAGCAGAATGTGTACCAGGCTGTCTTAACTTTAGAGGGTCCTGATAGAGTCTTTGGGTTTGCCAAATCTTGAGCCATTTCCCAGGTGTCCTCAAGTATTTAATTGGGTCTCTGTAATGACTATAAACAATAAAAATGTCAATTTTTGAATATCATCCTATGTGCTTTTCTAAGCATATTTCAGTTCATCAATGATAATCTTATGAGGTATTATTAAAATCACAACTTTATCTGTGATAGAAAATGAAGCTTAATGAACACAAAGTGTTGCATGTTTACTTTCTAAATACCAATTAGACACTCAGTACTAGCTATCAGTCTTCAGAAGAGAAACTACAGCTGAAACTGGGCCTCACAATGCTTGAAGGCTGGGAAGAAAAAAAGGCTGGAAGGGAACATTCCAGATGTTTAACATTAAATTAATTGCCCTTTGTTGTTAATCTCTACTGTGCCTATATTATACATTGCATTTAACAGTAAGTATGTATGGATTGTTTACAACACAGTATCTACAGAGTTCATTACTATATATATATATATATATATATATATATAGAGAGAGAGAGAGAGAGAGAGAGAGAGAGAGTCTGATGAGTCGATTTAGTGTTTCTCATATGTGTATTTGTTTAATGTTGACCACTTGGGATTGGATAACCTCCTATAAGGAGACTCTTCCATAGAGGAGGCAGATACTTCTATTCTCAGTAGCCATTTCTTGCCTGTAGTCCATCTAGGTGTAGGGCCTTGTATAATTTCCCCCATCTACATTGGCACGTCAGATGCTGTTGTTGTATAGGTCCTGGTAAGATGAAATATTTCTGAGATATCATGGTACTGCTCCCATGTTTATATAGAAGAAACTATCTTATAGTAGATGTCCTGGTCCTCTGGCTCTTAGAATTCCTGCCCTGTCTTCCTTGAGACTTAGAAATAGGGGGTGGGTTCTAGATGTATCAACTAGGCTTGAACACATCATAATCAGTTGTTCTCTTCATTTGAACAATTATGGATTTCTGTTATGTCTTTATCTGATGCAAAAACAATCTTCTTTCCTGAGGAGTGAAAGCTACACTTATCTGTGAGTATAAGGATATGCATTTAGGATGCAGTTAGAAATTATACTGGTTTAGGAAAGTTCTAGCAGTAGGCTCTCTTCTAGAGTCTATGGCATCCAGCCAGCAGTAATTTGTTAGGTTTACAGTATCAAACTCCAATTCCCTCCTATTGAGTGGACCTTAAATCCAACTAGACAACTGTTAGTTGCCCTCAAGATATATGTACTACTACTGTACCCAGGGGTATATCTTTCCCTGCTGGTCATTATTTTGGTCCATAGAGTTTACAGCTGACTAGGAAGATGAATTGCTTTTTGCCTTTGTAAGCTTGCCTAGTGTCTTTAGATACTATCAGAACTCCTCAGAGAGGAGGTCTTCAGGTCAGATCAACCTTGTGTCTCAAGTGTGTAGTGCCTTCAGCAATGGGTACTTACTTTCGAGTTCTGGGAGTCAATCAAGCAAAGATAACAGAAATGACCAATATTATTTTAAGAGTCCATGAATCCATGATCAATAACTGAGATGGATGTTTCTTGTGCCTGGAACTGGTGTTTTTTGTAATCTACAGTTCTTAAGGAAGGATTATCATCCCAAGTGGTATAGCTTCATTCAATATGTGTGTGTTATTTATATATGTACTTTTAAATAAGCAAGAAAGTATGTTTCCCTATGACATTTTCAAATAGCTTTAGTGTTTATCATTCTCTTCCCCTTCCCAGTTGAATCCCCCTCCCAATTTTTCCCATTTTCCCATTCAACTTTGACTCTGCCAGAAATACAATAATAGCCTCTTCATTGGCAAACAATTCCTTTATGCTCTTCAGAGAAGTTACACTTAAGGGTTGGTAGATGCTCAATTATTTCAGGTGCAAACACATTTCTGTCTGTCTTCTGCCCACAGATTTAATGCTTTTTCTCATCTTATGTTAGCACTAATCACACATCACAGTCATAGCTTTTGCACTTGAGCTGCAACAGCAACCCTAGCAAAATTTTCTTTTGAGTCATCATAATTTCACAGGCGGGGGATAGCTTCTTACTGTAGACCTTAGCAACAGAGCATGCTGTAGAATATCAGTTGTTTACTCTTAGAACCAGATGGCTGGCTGGCAACTGAGGTTCATTGCCACTGCCCAGCATCACAAAAGTGGATCATATCACATAATAGCATAGGAAAAGATCAAAATTCAAAATTTGAATGCTTTCTACTGTATAAGTGTTACTTTTACACTTCTTTGTAGTGAAAAAACTCAAGTGAGTACATTCCCTGTCAGAGACTTATGGAGCTATGGGCTCAGTTAGGGCTAATATATTTAGAAACACATGTCTTTACACACTCATCCATCAATTATTCACTGGACAGATCAGTTATATCATGCTTTATATTGAAGCCAGCATGAATGGGGTGAGTGAAATAATAGCTCAGGGAATGAGCTGGAAAATAATTAAAAATCCACACAAGAAAAAATATTACTGCAAGTGTCACAAATGCAGGTGGTGACCCTCAAGGAGTGAGAGGTTTTATTATAATGGAAATGGGAATCAGGAAAGGTTTCTCACAGAAAGTGACACTTGGACAGACAAAAGACAAAGGTAGCAACAATCTTGTTAAAGATACTAACTTATTTTACTTCCTCCTCTAGTAAGTATTTTTATTAAATTTTATTTATTTTTATTAGTAATTATTTTTATTCATTTTATTTATTAAATGAAAATTGCAGAAATAAATAATTCAAAAGTTTTCAACTATGTTCTGTTCTGGGTGCTGTGAGGAAACATCATACTACTGTGTTTCATCTAACAGCAGTGTGAATCATGCTTGT
The DNA here is from genome assembly GCF_003668045.3 of Cricetulus griseus. NCBI lineage: Eukaryota > Metazoa > Chordata > Mammalia > Rodentia > Cricetidae > Cricetulus > Cricetulus griseus. The sequence continues at coordinate 183,392,093 of NW_023276807.1, read as the reverse complement.
GTCCTCTAGATTACCATTATCAATTCACAGGACAAGTATCTTGGTCATCAAATTAATTGCCATGCCACTATATTCCAACAACTCTTCCCTGGCTCTGAATCACAAGAAAATTGGGGCTGACATTTGTTATAATAATTATTATTAGTCATTGTTATTAATATTTATTGTTACAGCTATTCTATTATTATATTAGAATACATAGTTTATAAATTAAATCCCACCATAGTAATATATGTAAAATTTAAGAACAGACATGACTTATGCAGGATTTCATTATCTGTTGTTTTTGGTCTCCTCTGGGGTTTTAGAATGCATCCTTAAAGAAAGGAGGCTCTGTAGGTAGTGTATTAAACATTAAGCCCATCCCTGGCTTTGTAGGGCTTTTATGGTACAGAGGAGAGGAATACAGAGAATTAAAACTATAAGAAGCTATAGTCATCATTGACTCAGGGCATCACAGCTTGTCTGACCTGTCTGGGATAGATAGAACTGTCTTTGGATAAGACCCAGCAAGCAAAAGCCATGTGGATATCTTTGGCGACCCTGTATTCACTATAGCAGCAAGCTTCTCCTCAGCTATTGCAGTTTCAGAACAACCTACTCCATAATGCCCACTCCCACTAGAATCTGCCCTAAGAGAATAACCATTATCTAATCCAACCCTATTATTAATACTTGAAATTGACCAGTAAAGAACTTTGGTAGCAAAAGGACACCTGCCTTTGTGTGATCAGAGCATTAAGCAAATACAAGTCATTCTGTCATATGACAACATTCCTTCATTCACCAATATCTGTTTGCTGATCTCTGTTTTCCTCATTGTGTTACCTGGACCGCAAATCAACTATAGATGCCTATCATCAGCTGAATTATTATCTCCGGTAATCAACAACTATCATCTGTCTACCTCCTGTAGTGCTCAGGACACCTGATGCTACCCGTCTGCCAATTATCTGCTCATCCTCTGCTTGAAGAGCCACTTTGGACATGCAATTTCATTTTAGCCTCTTGCCAGAAACACTTGCTTGCCACCTGCTTCCCCTCACTGGGATAGAAGCTTGTTTTTTGTGACTACCTTTGCAGACTTGTGTTAGATTCTGTCCTCAGCATCCCTATTCTGCTAGATCCCATGAGATAAAGAAATTTCTTGCTCATGGCATCCAGGCCTTGAGTAAAGCTTGCTAAGTTTCAGCAGGCCATTTGTGTAAGGGGAGGGTAGCTTATCCTCAATTACTGTAGACCACGGCATGTTCATCATGGCATGTACTTGTCCTCTCCCCTCATTTATTTATTTGTTCTTTGACTTCCTACTTTTTTCTTTGCCCTAAGATCTGGCGTAGTCACTACAACCTTACTCTTACTCTTGTCCTTATAAATGCAGTCTTTGGCAGGGCCTTCTGCTAAACTCCTGGTTGTGTGTCATCTGCTGTCTAGGAATTAATATGTTCATGTTCTTCTGCAAGACCAGCCTTCATCTGATTTTCTTATTTGGATTACAGTTCCTGTCATTGTGAGGAGTTCCACACCCCCAATGATGAATTCTTGAGAGCTCATCCTACTGAGAAAGGCAATGTAATAGAGGAGTCAAATAATTTGAATTCAAATTTTGTCTCTGCCTTCTGCCTACATAGGATCTTTGAGTGAGTTACTTAGATTTCTTGGGCCTCTGTTTTCTCAGCTGCTAGTGGAGTCAATAATCATACCTGCATTATTTGGGTGTTATGAAGATTAGAATGTTATGACACATGGATTTTATATAATGCCTGACCTATGATATAACTGGACCATCACTAGCTATTATTCTTATTTCCAGTATTTCCCCATTGGTTTTCTGTGGATGGGTGTTTGCCTAGATTAGCTTAATGTCTTAGACCATCTCTCAGACCTAGAGTGGTTAGTCAAATTATTATAATTATTTTGGATCCTCACTTGTTGCTCAAATCATAGATCCTATAAGAACCAGAATGTGTAAAGGGGTGGACCACAGTTATTCATTATTTATTGATTTGACAAATATTATTTCTGATTCTGATCTATGCATGACACTAGGCTTAGCACTCTGTATCTCTCATCTCTTGGAAGCAGTTTTCCTTGTGTTAGGCATTTCTCAAAATGTGTAAGTAAGATGCATAAACTCAGGATTATGAGTGTGTGAGAGTGAAAATTTGGGACTACACCTGCTAAACTAAAGTCTGCTGTGTGGTAATAGGTTCTCTATGACACAGAGTCATCTGCAAGCAGCAGTGGAAATCCTTCCATATCCCACATGCCCCTCATCTCTGCAGATGTCACCACACCTAGGGTTGGGTTAGGGTGGAAGATTTAAAACAAGTTTCATGGGACAGAGTCTGAGTTATATACTTCAGGACATTTCCAAGATGTCCTGTCAAAGGGTATTGTTCATGTCTGTACTTCTGACAGTGTGGCCCTGAGGGAGTAACTCCCCAGTGGATCTGAGAAACAGATGAGCTTGAGTACAAGCTATGTCTTTGAATTTTTGGAGTTCCCTTTGGTGACATGACCTATATAGCCTGAAAGTGGATTCTCTAAACAATCTGCACAGTGGTGGAAAAGTCACTTGGCAGCCATCACTAAGATGAACTTATTAGGATGCATGGTTTGTTGGACAAATCTCCCCGTTCCTCTCTGCTCACAGCTATATGTATATATTCTACATTTCCTCAAGACACAGATTCTGATAGGACCCTTCATTTCCTTACAACATGGTGGATTTGAGGTTTCCAACAAATGCAAACTATCTGAACCCTGTCTCTGTTTTCTTTGGCAAGATTTCTTAGCACTTTGTGACATTGACAGAATTTCATTTAGTCATGTCAGGTTAAAATCATTAGTTTAGTGACCTTGGAGTAGTCAGTCCCAAATGGAAGTGCCTTTTTTCATTGGTGAGGTAAGCATAGTAATACAGGATTTATAGCACCTGTAGAGGAGTAAATAAACTATTATATGTAAATCAACAAATAAATACACAAAATAAAATAGATTTCCATGGATCCTTCCCCCATAAATTTCAGGCACCAGAAGCCTCAGACTCAAGTCCCATCCTTTCCTTTTGCTTGTCTGCAGCCATTCCTAACATCTTTATGTGGCTCTAAACCCTTTAGGGAAGATTCCCCATCTGTTTGAATTATCCATGTCCTTCACCAATCCAATGCTCTTGATTGCCATAATACAAAGCAAGCACTCTGGGCAACTGAGAGTATTTTTTTTCCTTCTGGAGCAAAACATAAAATCACAGTCCAATATTTCTTGGGTACTCTGATCAGATTTGGAGAAATGTCCATAATTAAAATGGCCAAATTGAATGCGAGTTCTAAAAATTGGTTTCATTAGTAATTGGGAAACTATTTTAGTGCATCAGATTATAGATAGTTTGGCTGCTTTTTAAAGAAAGAAATGAATCTTAACAAAAACGATGGGCTAAGATTTTTAGAAAATAACCCATCTCAGGCAGCAAGGCCACTAGCTCCTTTGAAGACTCTTCCACCCTTATTTTTTTTCTTGTGTCTTTGTAAAAATAGCAATCAGATGGTCTCTGGTGATATGACTGCTAAAAGGAATGTTTGAGGGACAATTTTCTTTAATAATTTACAAAAATTAATTTTACTACTTTACCAAAGTTAATTGACTATTTGATTGACTAGGAGAAGGATAGATGCTGTCTAGCTGAGGAGGTTGAAGGACTCTTTCCACGCTGCCTGCCAGCTGGTTTGGGCTGGCAAACATCCATTTGATGCTTAAGTGGAAATTAATCTAGACCATATCTAAGTGCAGCTGAAAGGCTCAGGGACATAGTGACCATCATGAGCAGCCTGGGGAGGAGAGAAGTGAATTCTCTTCTAAATGTAGACTCTGTTACAGACTCACTGGGACACAAGGTCAAAGTGCTTCACTTCACTTGGTCTTGTTAATTCAGATGGAAAATTGGGTTAGACTCAGATCACATGCATAGGGAATCGCTGCAGCTACCCAATAAAGCCTTTCTTGGGCCAAGTGTGGGGCCTCTGAGGACAGACAGTTAGGGCAGATGGGTAGACAGGAACATGAAAGGAGACAGACTCAGTGAGAAGTAAGAATTTCTATTAACTCAGGAGACAGTATACTGAAAAGTCTTTTCCTATCCCCCTACCCATTCTTGCCAAAGTCCTTGTCTCCTGTTAGACCCACTAGGAATGTTATTTCCCAAACTTCACTGGGACATTTGTGGCCTGTTGGAATATGGTCAGATATCTTGAGAATAAGTAGTGTGCTAGGAATGAATGCTACTCAATGTGTACCATGCCAATGGAAACAGAAGCCAGAGCTGCTTTTAGTCTGCCCTCCAACTCAGTGTCAACTTGAGGCATTGGTCCCATTGCTTCCAGTGGGATAGATCTAGACATTTCTAGTTAACATTTGCTCAGTGGGGTTCTGCCCTGTGGATCTCAGGGTCTGACAGTCAGCTGTGTGCTCTGGCTGTGACTCAGGACCTCTTCACTATGTGTGGCCATGTCTGTCCAAATATGTTCTAGAAGCCCAAATCCGAGAAAACTGGCCATCAAAACCTCCCATGGGAAGCAAATGCAGAGCTACCTCTTTTCTAAGGTGAATTTATCCAATGCCTTTCTGTGAAGAAAGTGATGAAAGAGCCTAAGTTAGGTGTGCCTGCTCTCGCACCTCTAGTCAAGCATAACCTCAGAAAAGAGAAATAAATTGATGTTCTCCACCTGCCATATAAAATGAAAATTTTCTGCTGGATACCCAGAGCTAGACAGGAAACCATTGATCATCCTGAATAAACACCCTTTAATAAATCTTTATCTCTCTACAAGGTAATTGGGAGGACAGAGGCTTCCTGGTTTACTCTCTTCCAGGAGAACCCTCCCTTTCATTCTTCTAGGTATATTTGTTTTCAAAGCCAAAGTGTACTACATGGCCCTATCCATCAAAGTGACAGAAGACCAAATGATTTGCTATTTCAGCTCCAATGTGTCAAGCTTTTAAGAATTCTCTTAATCCACTGGCTTTGTAAGGTGTCTGGCATTTCCCATTATAGGTGGGCATGTTGTGGTGCCTTGGTCTTGTGAAGGATGTGCCCATAATTACCAATGTCAGGTATCCATTAAGATTCAAGACATCTACTCATTTGCCTTTTATCACTCATGTGCCATTTCATGTATTACCAGTCAATGTTCATCATTGGGCCAATATGTCCAGTAGTTAAGGTAAATCTGTTGTCCTATTTTAAGATATATCTGGAGATATCTATCCAGGGTCTTGGCTTCTGGATCAGAGTTTTTAAGATACAAAGTTTAAGTAAAAGAAATGAATGTGATGTCCACCTTCATAAAAAAACAGTGTGCTTTTCACTCCTAAGAATCATTTGAAGCATCCGAAGCTTTAAGCTTAGTAATTTTGCTTTTTCTGAACTCTTAATTAGCTGCATAGTTGGTACATCAATATCTTAAACCACATATTCATTTTTTAAAATCTAGGTTATTATAATGTATAACTTTTAATAAAGCCTTCCAAGTATAGTAATGCAAATCATAAAAGCCCTGAAAGGCCCATGAATCAAAGCCACCACCTCATGCCCAGCAGTGGTAGTTATTTGGTATTCACACAATAACCTTTAAATAGAAGAGTATGTTTTTAAACATATTGGGTCTCTGCAAGGGGCCCACCCACATGATTAAGAGGCTCAGCCTCTCTGATGCACTGTTATGTGCAAATATAATGGAAAGAATTTTCAATGCAGCAGAAATGAATTCAGAGCCTTACAAGATTTCACTGGGACCCATTGAGTTTAAAGGTTGCTGATACAATGTAAATTATCTTTTTCTTAAGTCTATGAAATGTTAGATAGTGCCAATGAACTGAGGACAATATCAATCATCAGTACAAAAGTTGTTTGAATAGATCTGGAAGTAATAAATTAGGAATGATGACCCAAGTTCCCTTTTCAGTAGAGAAATATGAATAATACACATATACTGATGGGTGAGTTTTAACTTTACCCAGAGTGGAATAAACTGCCACTGTGTGTCTTCCTTTAGAGTACATTGGGGAGGACAGAATGCCACTTCCATAGTAGAACCTACCAACATCGTGCCGATGGACCCTCATCGGTAAAAACCAGAAGTTAAAAGATATTCTATGCAAAAAGTACCTTGACCTTCCTAAAAACGTTAAAGTTGTGAAAGTGAAACAAGAAACCAAAAAGGGAAAGCATTGCCTTGGTTTAAAGCCTGGATCAGCAAAAGGAATCATATAAAAATATAAATAAGGGTCATCTGCCCTTGTTTATCATCCATCATCTATCAAATCTATTGGCTAGCAATCCCTTTGTCTTACTTTTATATGATTCTGCATATATGTAATCTCCTATAAGGGATATTCTCTGACACAATCGTTGTACATTGATCAACATTATGAATTTAACACTGGCAACGAAAAAGCATTATTCTTAGGTCCATATTCAAAATGTTCCAGCCATTTCTAATAAGGCCTTTTAAAGGGGGTATCTGCAAACCATAGAGATCCTGCCCTTTGCTCTTCACAGCAAAGTTGTTTTGAAATATAACAGTGCCCATTTGTTTACATTGTATCTCTGGCTGCTTTCACATCACAACCACAGAGTTGAGAAATTGAAGCAGAGACCATATGGCATATAAAGTCTAAATTACTTCCTATCTGGCTATTTATAGAAATAGTTTGCTACCCTGGCATGATTCCGTCCTGCGTCTGTTCTGAGGAGCAGTAGGCAGTTTCCTCCGTCCGATATCTCGCACACCATAGTGCATGTCTCCACCTCATGCAAGACTCGATGGACATGGACATGAGCCCTCTAGGGCCACAGAACTACCTTTTCGGGTGAGAACTAAAAGCTGGCAAAGATTATCACTTTAAGGTGGATAATGATGAGAATGAATACCAGTTGTCACTAAGAACGGTTAGTTTAGGGGCAGGGGCAAAAGATGAATTACACATCGTAGAGGCAGAAGCAATGAACTATGAAGGCAGTCCAATTAAAATAACACTGGCAACTTTGAAAATGTCTGTACAACCAACAGTTTCCCTTGGTGGCTTTGAAATTACACCACATGTGGTCTTACAGTTGAGGTGTGGTTCAGGGCCTGTGCACATTAGTGGACAGCACCTAGTAGCTGTAGAGGAAGATGCAGAGTCAGAAGATGAAGATGAGGAGGATGTAAAACTCTTAAGTATCTCTGGCAAGTGGTCTGCTCCTGGAGGTGGTAGCAAAGTTCCACAGATAAAAAGTAAAAATCGATGAAGATGAGGATGATGATGATGAAGATGATGATGATTTTGATGATGAAGAAACTAAAGAAAAAGTTCCAGTGAAGAAATCCATATGAGATACCCCAGCCAAAAATGCACAAAAGTCAAACCAAAATGGAAAAAAAAAAACTTAAAACCATCAACACCAAGATCAAAAGGCCAAGAGTCCTTCAAAAAACAGGAAAAAAGTCCTAAAACCCCAAAAGGACCTAGTTCTGTAGAAGACATTAAGGCAAAAATGCAAGCAAGTATAGAAAAAGCGCATCGAACAGGTCTGGGCACTACTGGTAAATTAAGCCCAAAGATGGGGAAAGAGGAAAAGAAGAAACAAATATAGCCCATACTGAGTACCATCAACAATCCAGACTGAAGTCATCTATTTTAATCTCAATCCCCTTTCCTGATAGGCCATCCATTCCCCCCTCCCCTTGCACATTGGAAGCAATCTTTTGTTTTCCTAAAGCATTTTTCTTTCACTCTTGTGATGCAGAGAACTTTAATGCTTTCTACACTTGTGCATATACCTCATCTCTGACCATGTTTTAATACCTTTGTATTCTTAGCTGCTCAATAAATTTTTGAATGAACCAAAAAAAAAAAAAAAAAGAAATAGTTTGCTAACCTCTTCTGTACCGTCACTTCACTCCAGTCCCCACCAGAACTTCACTTTTCATTCAGGCATCAGTTCCTCTTCCACCCTCAGTTTCTTACAGTGGACATTGTTAGAGTTTATCCTAGTAATTTTGTAAACTTTCTTTTATCTTGAGATCATATGGAGTTTCCTTATGATTAGATTCAGATTTATGTATATTCCATCAGGATACCTCTGAAGACAGATGCCATTTTTCTCATTGCTTGCTACCAAGAGGTAAGCTTTTGTGCCCAAATTGATAGTGCTAACTTACCTTTGGACTACTGGTTCAAGTGGTGCTCACCAAAAGAAAACAGATTATGCTAACCATAAATTACATTACTGGGATAAATAGTATCATTCAAATATGAATTATATATTAACTTATGGCAGATGTGACAAAATTAAATACCACTATTTGACAAGTGATTCAGTACACACAAACACACACACACACACACACACACACACACACACACACACACACAAACAGACAGACACACACACACACACACACCACACACACACACACACACACACATACACACACACCAGTAAACGATTGAAATGCTACTGTTTGACCAATCTATGTGAAATACATGGTTGTCTTTTGTATTATTCTTAATTTTTAAATAGATTTTTAAAAACTAAAAGATTAGGAAAATAATGAGCCATATCAGCTGATATACAAGGAGAAAGACTGATCAGAAGGGAGGTAAGGAAGTCTAGGCAAGGAGACCATAGCTTCCATAGTTGCTAGGAGTAGGACTTGAAATTAACTATGGAGGGTGATAAAGGAGCTTGCAGAGGAAGAAACCAGGTCATTTCCACATTCCAAGACCATGGCATTCACCCATTGTCTGGTTAAAATTGATTTTTATTTAATTGAATTGAATGCCTCAGTAGAGTTTTTAATTTCCCCACGAAAGCTACAATTTCCAAATCACTCACGGAGAAAAAAAGAAGAAAGAAAGGAAAAGAAAAAAAGGTACATCACAGACTCATAAGAAAATTGAAGTAAGTGGAAATATTTCATATGTAGCTATTATTACAATGTGATAGCTCACACAAAGTCAAAACACAACAGCAAACTAGAATGTAAGCTTTTTGCAAACAGCCCTTCAACAAATGCTACAAAAAGGAAGAGAAGAACATCAGAACATGGAAAGGAAAATTTGAATGCAGATGCACAAAAGTTAATGTTAGACAAAAAGAAACTTATGCAGAAAAGTATAAGCATCACTGAATTGTATGTATATATTAATTTGTTTCTGGTTCTGGGGATGAACCAAGGTCCTTACAAATGCTAAGGTCATACTATATCCAAAGCCCAAAGTTTAGTGTGTCCTTGCCCCTCCCTGTTTCTCACTTTCCTTCCATCCCTTCTTTTCTGATCTACTGCATCCCTCCATTTCATTTCTCTTTTATGTTATTGACCACACAACCCAAAGATGCAAATGTTAGCATGTTCTCTACCACTGATCTATATCTCCAGCCTATTTTTTTCTTTCTTTTCCTTCTTTTATATTTACAATCATTTTAAATATCAGTCCCCCCCCATTCCCTTTCCCTCCCATCCTCCCATTCCCCCACCAACCTCCCAACTCACCCTCCACACACTCCCCAAGGATGGTAAGGCCTTCAATGGGGGACCATCAAAGTCTGTCACATCATTTTGGGGAGGGCCTAGGCCCTCCTCCTTGTTTCTGGGCTGAAATAGTATCCCTCTGTAGGAAATGGGCTCCCAAAGTCCATTTGTGTACTAGGGATAAACACTGGTTCCACTGTTACAGGTTTCATAGCCTGCCCAGGCCTCCTAACCCACATTCAGAGGGTTTGGTTCAGCCCAATGCTGCTTCCCCAGCTTTATGACTGTGTCCCTGTGCTCTCACTAGGCTAGGTCAGCTGGCTTTGTAGGTTTCTCCAACACTGTCTTGACTGCTTTTCTCATCCCTCCTCCCTCTCTACAACTGGATTACAGGAGTATGGCTCAGTGCTTAGCTGTGGGTGCCTGCTTCTGCTTCCATCAGCTACTGGATGAAGGCTCTAGGATGGCATTTAGGATAGTCATCATTATAGGGGAAGGGCATTTAAGGTAGCCCTGTACTATTACTTAGTTAACTAGTTGGGGTCATCTTTGTGGATCTCTGTACACCTCCCTAGTGCCAGATTTCTTTTTAAAATTATAGAGGCCCCCTCTGTTGATGTGTCTCTTTTCTTGTTCTCCTCTATTCCTCTCCCCATTCAATCTTCCTAATTCCTCATATTCTCCCCCCTCCTCCTCTATTCCCATCCTCTTTCTCCTACTTTCTTCCTCCCTCTCCCATGCTCCCAATTTGTTCAGTCTCTTGTCTTTTCGGTTAAACTGGAGGACTATGTATGTCTCTCTTATGGTTCTCCTTGTTTCCTTGCTTCTCTGGAGGTATGGATTATAGACTGGTAATCCTTTGTTCTATGTCTAATATCCATATATGAGTGAGTACATACCATGTTTGTCTTTATGTTACTGGGTTACCTCACTTAGGATGGTTTCTTCTAGTTCCATCCACTTGCCTGCGAATTTCAAGTTTCCACTGTTTTTTGTTGTTGTTGTTTTGTTTTGGTTATTTTTTTCCAATGAGTAGTATGCTATTGTATAAATGTACCACATTTTCTGTATCCATTCTTCAGAAGAGGGGCATCTAGGTTGCTTCCACATTCTTGGTATTACAAATAATTCTGCTATGAACGTAGTTGAACAGATGTCCTTATTGTATGAATATGCATCATTTGGGTATATGCCTAAGAGTAGAATTGCTGGATCTTAAGGCAGACTTGTTCCCATTTTCTGGATAAGCCTCCATACTGATTTCTAAAGTGCCTGTACAAGTTTGCGCTCCTGCCAGCAATGGAGAAGACTTCCCCTTTACTCACTTGTCTCCAGCATAAACTGCCATTGGTGTTTTTGATTTTAGCCATTCTAAGGGCTATAAGATGGTACCTCAAAGTTGTTTTGATTTGCATTTCCCTAATGGATAAGGATGTGGAGCAATTCCTTAAATGTCTTTCAGCCATTTTAGATTCCTCTGTTGAGACACTGTTTAGTTCTTAACCCCACTTTTTAATTGAATCATTTGGTGTTTGGTGACTAGCTTCAGGAGTTCATTGTATATTTTGGAGATAAGCCCTTTCTCTGATGTGGGGATGATGAAGATCTTTTCCCATTCTGTGGGCTGCCATTTTGTCTTGTTGACTTTATCCTTTGCCTTAGAGAAGCTTCTCAGTTGCAGGATGTCCTATTTATTGTCAGTCTCAGTGTCTGTGCTACTGGTGTTATGTTCAGGAAGTTATATCCTGTGCCAATTTGTTCTCTTCTAAGAGGTTCAGTCTGGCTGGATTTATATTGACGTCTTTGATCCATTTGGATTTAAGTTTTGTGCATGGTGATAGATATGGATCTATCCACAATCTTCTAAATGTCCACATCCAGTTATGACAGCACCATTTTTTGAATATGCTTTGCTTTTTCCATTGTATAGTTTTAGATTCTTTGTCAAAGATCAGGTTTCATAGGTGTGTGGGTTAATATCAGGGTCTTTGATTTGATTCCATTGGTCTACCAGTCTGTTTTGAGGCAAATTCCAAGCCTTTTTCATTACTATAGCTCTATAGTATATCTTGAAGTCAGGGATGGTGATGCCTCCTGGAGTTCCTTTATTGTACAGGGTGGTTTCAGCTATCCTGGGTCTTTTGTTCTTCCACATATAGTTCAGTATTGTCCTTTCAAGATCTGTAAAGAATTGTGCTGGGATTTTGATAGGGATTGCATTGAATCTATCCATTGCTTTTGGCAAGATTGCCATTTTTACTTTGTTGATCCTACCTATGCAAGAACATGAGAGCTCTTTCCATTTTCTGTTATCTTCTTTAATTCTTTCTTTAATGACTCAAAGTTCTTGTCATACAGGTCTTTCACCTGTTTGGTTAGAGTTACCCCAAGATATTTTATGCTGTCTGTGGTTATTGTAAAGTGTGATATTTCTCTGATTTCTTTCTTAGCCCCTTTATTGTCTATATATAGTAGGGCTACTGGTTTTTTTGAGTTAATCTTGTATCCAGCCACTTTGCTGAAGGTGTTTAACAGCTCTAGGAGTTCCCTTATAGAATTCCTTGGGTCACTTATACAAATTATCATATCATCTGCAAATAGTGACATTTGACTTGTTATTTTCCAATTTGTATCCCCTGTATCTCCTTTTATTTTCTTATTGCTCTAGCAAGAACTTCAAGTACAATATTGAAGAGATACAGAGAGAGTGCACAACCTTGTCTTGTTTCTGATTTTAGAGGAATTGCAATGAGTTTCTCTCCATTTAGTTTGATGTTGGCTGTCTGTTTGCTGTATATTACCTTTATTATATTTTATTGTTCCTGTTATCCCTGATATCTCAAAGACTTTTATCATGAAGGGATCTTGAATTTTGTTCAGGCCATTTCAGCATCAAGTGAGATGATAATGCTGTTTTTCATTTTCAGATTGTTTATGTGGTGAATTGCATTGATGGATTTTCCTATAATGAACAATCTCTGAATCCCTGGGATGAAGCTTAATTGATAATGGTGGATGATTTTTCTGATATGTTGTTGGATTTGATTTGCCAGTATTTTATTGAATAATTTTGCATCAATGTTCATGAGGAAAATTGGTCTGTAGTTTTCTATCTTATTTACATTATTGTGTGGATTGGCTACCAAGGTATTTGTAGCCTTGTAAAAAGAGTTTGGTAATGATCCTTCTGCTTCTATTATATGGAGAAATTTGAGGAGTATTGGTATTAGCTCTTTTTTGAATTTCTGGTAGAATTCTGCACAGAAACTATCTGGCCCTGGACTTTTTTTGGTTGGGAGACTTTTGATGACTGCTTCTATTTCAATGGTGGTTATAGGTCTATTTAAATTGCTTATCTGTTCTTGATTTAAATTTGGAAAGTGATATCTATCCAGAAAATTGTTAATTTCCTTTAAATTTTCCAAATTTTATGGAGAACAGGTTTTCAAAGTATGTCCTGATAATTCTCTGGATTTCCCCAGTGTCTGTTGTTATGTCCCCCTTTTCATTTCTGATTGTGTTAATTTGTATATTTTCTCTCTGCCTTTTGGTTAGGTTGGATAAAGGTTTGTCTATCTTGTTTTTCTTGAAGAATCAACTAATTGTTTCATTGATTCTTTGTATTGTTTTTTTTTGTTTCTACTTCATTGATTTCAGCCATCAATTTGATTATTTCCTGCAGTCTACTCCTCCTGGGTGATTTTCCCTCTTTTTGTTCTAGTGCTTTCAAGTGTTCTGTTAATTCTCTAGTGTGGGTATCCTCCAGTTTCTTCATATGGGCACTTAGTGCTACAAACTTTCCTCTTAAAACTGGTTTCAGAGTGTCCCATAGGTTTGGGTATGTTGTGCCTTTATTTTCATTGTATTCTGGGAAAGCTTTGATTGCTTTGTTTATTTCTTCCTTTACCCAGGAGTGAAGCATTGTTCAATTTCCATGAGTTTGTAGGGTTTCTGCAATTTGTGTTATTGTTAAATTCTAATTTTAAGCTGTGGTCGTCCAATAAGATAGAGGGGGTTATTCCAATTTTTTTTTGTATCTGTTGAGGTTTTCTTTATTGCAGAATATGTAGTCAATTTTAGAGATGGTTCCATGTGGTGCTGAGTAGAAAGTATATTCTTTTGTGTTTGGATGGAATGTTATATGGATGCCTTTTAAACCAAATTGGGTCATAACTTCTGTTAGTTCCTTTGTTTCTTTGTTCAGTTTCTGTCTGGTAGTCCTATCCATGGTGAGAGTGAGGTGTTGAAGTCTCCCACTATAAGTGTGTGGGGTTTAATGTGTGATTTGAGTTTTAGTACTGTTTCTTTAACAAATGTGGGTGCCTTTGTATTTGGTGCATAAATGCTGAGAATTGAGACTTCATCTTGATGGATTTTTTTCCTGTGATGAATATGAAATGACCTTCTTCGTCTCTTTTGATTTATTTTATTTTGAAGTATGATGTGTTAGATATTAGGATAGCTACTCCAACTTGTTTCTTAGGGCCATTTGCTTAGAAAATCATACCCAATCCTTAACTCTGAGGTAATGTCTGTCTTTTTATGTGAGATGTGTTTCTTGTATGCATCAGAATGACGGATTCTGTCTTCATATACATTCTGTTAGCCTGTGTCTTTTTATAGGTGAGTTAAGAGCATTAATATTGAGGGATACTAATGACCATTGATTGTTGATTCTTGTTTGTTTTGGATTTGCTCTTGATGGTTGTATTGTGTATGAGTTTTTCCCCTATTTTTGGCTTTTGGTAAAGTGTGATTATCTATTGCCTATGTTCTTGTGAGTGTAGTTAATTTCCTTGGGTTGGAGTTTTCTTTCCAGAACTTTCTGTAGGACAGGATTTGTGGATATGTATTGTTTAAATCTGGTTTTGTCATGGAATAACTTGTTTTCTCCATCTATAGTGATTGAGAGTTTTGCTGGGTATAGTAGGCTGGGCTGGCTTCCATGGACTCTTCATGTTTATAGATCATCTATCCAGGACCTTCTGGCTTTCAGAGTTTCCATGGAGAAGTCAGGTGTAATTCTGATAAGTCTGCCTTTATATGTTACTTGACCTTTTTCTTTTGCTGCTCTTAATAATATTTCTTTATTCTCTGTGTTTGGGGTTTTGATTATTATGTGGTGAGGGGACTTTTTTTGTTCCAGTCTATTTGGTCTTCAGTAAACTTTGTACTTTCATCCGCATGTTCTTCTTGAGGTTGGGAATGTTTTCTTCAATGATATTTTTGTTGAATATTTTTTGCACATTTGAGCTGGGCTTCTTCTCCTTCTTCTATACCTATTATTCTTAGGTTTGGTCTTTTCATGGTGTCCCATATTTCCTGGATATTTTGTGTTAGGGATTTGTTGGACTTAAGATTTTCTTTGATAGATAAATCTATTTCTCCTAGTGTATCTTCAACTCCTGAGAGTCTCTCTTCCATTTCTTGTATTCTGTTGGTTATGCTTGCATCTGTAGTTCCTGATTGTTTACTCATCTTTCTATTTCCAGAAATCCCTCAGTTTGTGTTTTCTTTATTGTCTCTATTTCAGTTTTCAGATCATGAACTGTTTGAATTGTTTCCTTCACCTGTTTGATCTTTTATTCTTAGCTTTCTTTCCTTGATTTCTTTAAGAGATTTGTTGATTTCTTACAGTTTTTTTTCCTCCCATTTCTTGAAGGGATTTCCTCACATCCTATTTGAGGACCTCTATCATTTTCATGAAGTTGGTTTTTTTAAGGTCAGTTTCTTCTACTTCATCTGCATTGGGATGTTCAGTTCTTTCTGGTATAAAATCCCTACACTCTGGTGGTGTCATTTAAGTCTTTCTGTTGTTGTATGTGTTCTTATTCTGTTGTCTTTCCATCTCTTCTTCCAGTGGGTACAGGATGGCAGGAGGGGCCTCTCTCCCCCCTCTCTTTCTCTCTCTGTCTTCCTCTTCCTCTCAGAGGGTTTCTGGCAGCTAAAGATCAGGGGACGTGAAGAGGGAAAGGTGGCCTGGGAGAGTCCCTGTCACTCACCTCTCTGCCAGAGGGTGGAGGGGTAAGACAGTTTCAGTCTATATTTTAAAGGGAAATGCACAATGACTTCTCAAGCATGTACTGAATACTTAACCATTGAAGACTACAAAGAAAATACTGTTAAAAAAACTCACCACCAAAAGAAACTTGACAATATCATTTTTAATAATTTATACAAATTTTGGTATTTAATACATTCAGAAATCAGTAATTAAAAAACTAGAAATGAATTAATCAGTGAACCATTAATATATAAATATTAGACATGGAGGACGGCCTAGGCCCTCCTTCAAATGATGTGGCAGACTCTGATGATCCCCCATGGAAGGCCTTACCATCCTTGGGGAATGGGTGTGGGATGGGTTGGTAGGGGCCATGGGAGGATGGGAGGGAGTGGGAATGGGGTAGTGATATGTAAAGTGATAGTTTCTAATAAAAAAGAAAAGAAAAAAGACATAAATATCAGATGTAAATCTGCATAAATGTACAATTTGTGGGCTAAGAGATAGCCCATTGTTAAGAGCATTGGCTGAGTTCAGTCCCCAGCACACACAGTAGATGGCTCACAACCATCTCTAACTCCAGCTCCAAAGGATGTGACTTCCCCTTCTGACCTCCATCTGCAACTTCACTCAATCTCTCTTTCTCTCTCTCTCTCACTCTCCCTCCTTCCCCCTCCCTCCCTTTCTCCCTCTCTCCTTCCCTCTCTCTCTTTCTCTCCCTTGCCCCTCTGACACACACACACACAAAAAAATCACAGCATTTAAAAAAACAAACATGACTTTTACAAATAAAAAAATTATCTTTGTCATGCCAATGGAATATTTCCATAGTTGAATTATAACTAATACTGAAAACAAGAGAATCTCCTCGGCACCAACTGTAAGTTCTAATTAACTAATTACAATGCAGCATACCGAGTACTTACTATTTGATAATAACCTTTGATAAAGTACCCACTTAATAATTATAATTATAAAACACTTAATATGGTTTTAAACTAAACAAGAAAGAATTCATTTAAAAGTCAAACATTTTTAATTTTTAATTTTGATTGTCACAATGCAAAAATATTTCAGTGTTAAGATAAATCTTTTTGCCAAATGCCACCTGAGCCCCACCGCCACATGGGAGCTTTACGCCAGCCGCCCGCCCGAGTTAGGCCCAAATGAATACACAGAGAGACTTGTATTAGTTACAAAGCTGCTTGGCCAATGACTAGGATTCTCATTTGTTAGCTCAGTCTCAATTATCATACATCTATATATTTTTGGGGACTTATCTTATCGGATGCCTTATTGGCGTCCCTCCTTGCTGGTGAATCACATCGTGCTGCAGGAGCCGAGGGGAAAGAGAGAGACACTTCCTTTTTCCTCTTCTTAAATATGAGTCTCCTTGCTATGTCACTTCCTGTCTGGAACATCAGTTCTCTACTACATTTCCCAGAATCCTCTTTGACTTCTAGTCCAGCCTAACCTGCTGTCTCATTGGCCAAGCAAGTACTTTATTTATAAACATACACAGAAGTATTTCCCCCATCATCTCCTCTTTTCTGTCTAAATAAAAAGAAGGGTAACTTATCTTTTATAATAACTGAAGAAAACTGTAACCATAACTATCTGTCTTCAACTCTATCAAAGACCACAGAAGGATAATATATAAACTCTAGAATTGACAGGACATCTTGCTACCTGGACAGTCACCCAAATTTCCTCTGTAACGTTGGGGCCTCCATCTTCAGCCTATAGGCCACAGTGTGTCTAGCACACTCCTCCATTTTAACAGGAACCCTTCAGTTTTGTAAGTTTCTTCAGTTTTGTAAGTTTAGCAGTCATTTTCTTGTGGGTCCTGCATTCCAGTTTATACAGCAACAAACAGTCCAGGCAAGAGCAGTTTCTTGCCCAAATGGCTAGTCTTGCCATGGTGAAAGCAAACTCCATAACGAGTTTCTTCGATGCCCATCCTCCTTTCTGACATAATTGGTGTGCCAGGAGCAGTTGTGTCTCACTGCCAAGGAAAACCTTAAACCATTTAAATGCCATATTTCTGTAAGTCTTTGAAAGGTTTGAAGAATACCTAACCATTTCAAATACATCTCTATATCTAGAAAACCTAACTAATCTAATTATAAGTTCTGACTATTATAGGTAAAAGATCTGTATAAACACAATACCTAAATAAGAGGAGACATATACATATCACAAAATTGACCTTAAAGTTGTATCAATAAATGAAATCTATACCAATGCAAAGTATTCATTCCTATATCCTATTCCCCTTTTCTTTCTTAAAAAGGAGATTGACTCTGCTCATTATCATTTATAACTAACCCCATTTAAATGAAAACAAACATTTATAAACAATACTTGGGAATATGGGTGTCGTTCTTTCTAAACTGCTTTCTGCTGATTGGGGGTGATGTTCATATACCATTAGGATCATGATAAAACATAGAAACCTGACCAAGTCCTTGTTTTTGTAGTCTGTAAGGCTGTATCATCTCAGCTTTAGGGGGTCTTGCTTGATCAAACCATATTAGTCTGGAAGGAATCCATAGCTTTTTATTTTCTGTGGAAACTCAAACAGAAATTCTTTTTCCAAGTAGCCTGTCCTTAGACTTAAATTTTGAAGTCAAAATATTTTTAAAATGTATAGGTTGGATTAATTTAGCAGCATTTATAATCAAATGTATTTTAGCAGCAGTAAGTCTTTCCTCGGCAATCAAATAATTTAAAGACAACAATATGGCATATAGTATCCAGATTTTCTGTGTATTTTCCTTCTTTATGTGGTTTTTTTTTATTACTTTATTTTCACTTTCTTTTGTTTCTTTTTTTCTGAGACAGGGTTTCTCTGTGGAAATCCGTCTGCCTCTGCTTCCTTCAGCAAATCCTACCAGTGTGCGCCACCACAACTGGCTACTCTATTTTCTCCTGTTACTTTTTCTCTCACAAGACCACATATATTTTTAAATGTAGTGTAAACCTTTAGAAGTTTTTCTTTATCTGGATCTATCTTTATCATCTCAGAAGTGCCGAGTACAATGTCCAAGAGTGCCGGGGCGGCGCAAGTATATGGAAGCTGCTCCAATGCCTCTCAGGGGCCCGACAGGGCAGGCTGTGGCGGCAGGTTTACCTCTTTCTCTGGAAACCTTGGGGCATGGAGTCATCCCGCTCACTGACACCATTTCAGGATTTTTTTCATGACCTTTTATTATCAAGCTATCACTACACTTTGAAGTTTATCTCACGACAAGCCATACTGAAGAAATTTAGAGGCTAAAGAAGTCATTCTTTTATATGTGAATGCATAAGTACATGTGTATAATGCAGAGACCAGGGAACAACCCGGGCTGTTGCTTCTCAGTCACCATCCACCTTGTTTTGTTTTGTTTTGTTCAGTTTGGAGACAGAGTCTCTCAATGGAATCTAGGTGTATGCCATTGAGCCCCAGAAACAGCCTGTCTTCACTTCCTCATCCTGTGGGTTACATGCAAATAGTATGCTTGACTTTCTTTTAAAATGGATTTCATTAGTATATATTAATTATACTTAATAGATTTTATTATGATGCTCTTTATACAGGTATGGAATGTATTTTGATCATTTACCCTATTAGCCTCTCCTGTCTCCCTCCCACTTCTGTTTATCCTTTATTGTTATTAATAATTAAATTTATTCATTTATTTCACACCCTGACCACAGTTTCCTTACCATCATCTCTTTCCATTCCCCTACCCCCACCCTACCGTGGGTGTCAACAAAGCATGGCATATCAAGTTGAGGTAGGACTAAACTCGTCCTCTTGTAAGCTAGGCAAGACTACCCAGTATGAGGAATAGGTTCCTGGAAGCCAGTAAAAGCATTAGGGACAGGCCCTGCTCTCATTACTAAGAGTTCCTCAAGTAGATCAAGCTACACAACTGTTACACTTTTGTAAATGGTCTTGGTTGGTCCAATGTAGGCTCCCTGTTTGTACAGAGTCTGTGAGCTTCTATGAGCCCATACTAGTTGTTTCTGTAGGTTCCCTTGTGATGAACTTGGTCCCTGTCTTCTCCACCCCACCGAGAGCTCACATACAGTCCTTTCTCCCTCTCTGCAATAGGATTCCCTGATCTTGGTCCAGTGCTTGGCTGTGAATCTCTGTATCTGTTTTCATCAGTTACTGGATGAAGGCTCTCTAACAATTGGGATAGTTACAAATCTGATTGATTACAGGAGAAGGCCCATTCAAGCTACCTATCCACTATTGCTAGGAGTATTAGCTGGTGTCATCCTTATAGACTTGTGGGAATACCCCTACCCAAGATTTCTACCTGACCTCCAAATGTGTCCCCCATCAAGATGTCTCTTTCATTATTCTCCCTCTCTGTCCACTCCCTAAACCCAGTCTCTTATGTTGCCATCGCTGCCAGTCCCCAGTCTATCTAGGATATCTCTTCATTTTCTCCTTCCCAGGGAAATCCATGCATCCCTATCCCCATCCTTGTTACCTCGCTTCTCTGGAGCTCTGGATTGTAGGATGGCTATCCTTTACTTTACAGCTAATATTCACTTATGAGTGAGTACATACCATATTTGTCTTACGAATTCTGGGTTACCTCACTCAGGATGATATTTTTTTTAGTTCTATCCATTTGCCTTCAAATTTCCTGAAGCCATTGTTTTTTTTTTTTTTTTTGTTTTGTTTTTTTTTGAGACAGGGTTTCTCTGTGTAGCTTTGGAGCCTATCCTGGCACTCGCTCTGGAGACCAGGCTGGCCTTGAACTCACAGAGATCCGCCTGCCTCTGCCTCCTGAGTGCTGGGATTAAAGGCGTGTGCCACCAACGCCCAGTGAAGCCATTGTTTTTAACCGATGAGTTTCTCTCTGTCCTGTAGCCATTCCCAAATAAATACTCAGAGACCTGTTAAATATAAATGCTCAGTCAATAGGTCAGGCTTGTTACTAGTGAACTCTTACATCTTACATTAACATATATTCATTATCTACCCTCTGCCACATTTGGTAACTTCTTTCAACATGGCACATTCATTTTGCTTCTCTGTGTATTTGCTTTCAACTCCCAGACTCTGCCTTTCTTCTTCTCAATGTCCTCTGTGTTTTGATGTCCCACATCTCCTGGCTAGCTACTGACCAATCATCTTTTATTAAACCAATGAGAAGGTACTTTGGCAAAGACACATCTTTACAATGTAAAAAAAGATTATTCCATTGCACGTATCATTTTTGGCTATTAAAAATGGTTTTACCTTTAACATAGTAAAACTATATATAACAAAAGAGTTATCAAGTAAGAATTACAGTTACAATATCCAGTCCTGTATGATTATAGTCTCTTTATTCAAAAAGACACCAAGGCAAGACACAGGACAAAGCTAGGTTATAGAACCCAGCAAGCGCTGCCAGAACAAAAAGGGCCCAGGGTCCCCACGTGCAGCCCCTTAAGAAGCTCCCTTATGTCACCCCGGCTTTCCTTTACCACGCCCTTATGGGCGAGTCCCGGGTCCACCTGGTACCTGTCCCATGACTATTGGGCGGGGCTAGGGTGTCTCCCTACACAGTCCATTTGTATTTGGCAAAATTAGAGAAAATACACTAT
This sequence comes from Cricetulus griseus, assembly GCF_003668045.3. Lineage (NCBI taxonomy): Eukaryota > Metazoa > Chordata > Mammalia > Rodentia > Cricetidae > Cricetulus > Cricetulus griseus. Next base: position 183,370,973 of record NW_023276807.1, on the reverse strand, counting down.
TATGTATGTTATCTTTGTGACACTAAAGTTTTATACCTAATTTACTTTTATTATAACTAAGGAAAACTATAACGTTAATTATTTAGTATTTAACTCCGTCAAAGACCTCAAAAGGGTGAAATGTAAACTAATGATAGGGACATTTGGCTGCCTGAACAGTCACCCAAAGTTCTTCTGTAACATTGGGGCAACCATCTTTGGCATATAAGCCTAGAATATCTGCCAGACATTTCTGAGAAGCAGGGGATTTTGAAGGACATTCCTCCATTGTTTTGGCAAAGTCTGACAGTCATTATTTTGCATCCTACTGGTGCAGTTTGGACAGTATACTGTCAGCAATTGAACCAACGGCAATTTCTTTCCCCAAATGACTAGGTTTTGCAACAAAGAAAGCAAACTCTATACAGAGTTTCTTAGATGCCCATTATTAAGTTGGTGCTGCCAGGAGCAGATCTGTCTCACTGTAAAGAAAAAAGCTTCTGTTCTTAAAACATTTTAAATGACATATTCTGTAGATTTTTGAAGTGTTTTGCCATCAATCTATCTAAATATATCTGTTTAGCCTTGAAAAATGCTTAATATGACTATAAGTTTGAATACTATAGATGACTATTAACCTGTATTTCTTAATTGTAAATTATATTTTAAATGAGATGGATAAACATAATACCCCAAACAAAAATAGAAACATAAAAATAATTTTACATTTATATCAATAAACCATGCTCTGTAACAATATAAAATATTCAAGATTAATAATTTTTTTGGATTCAAATAGATTCAATAATCTGCCCTTGTATATCATCATTTTTATAGCTTATCCCTCTTTTATTCTTTAGAAAGATAGCTTTGAATTTAACTCTTTTGTTTAAGTTTTATGACTATGATCAATAACAACTTAAAACCAAACTTCCTTCAAGGATAACAAATATCCATAACCCATTTTTGGGGAATGTGGGTATTGTTTTCTCTAGACTGCTTCCTATTGTCTAGAGGAAATGGCATTTATGGGGAAAGCTCCAGAAAATCAAGACTTAATTGTTAAGTCTTGACCAGAGTATTCCCTGAGGCTGGATCATTTCAGCAAGCAGTCTTGAAGCTGTTGTGGATGCTGAATGACCTGGGTCATCTGTTTTTATTAATGTCTGGTCCCCTTAATCTGAAAATACATACACTTTTAAAGGTAACATACACATTTGCACTAATACAAGTATAGATTGGGCATTGAATATAGGTCAGTCAAAGATGATTTTGTGTTATGTTTGAATAGGTAAAATATAAATCACATGTCTTGCAGTTCTTCTAGGTTTATTTCTTTATGTCTGTAGCCAGGATTTTCAGAGTGTCTTTCCTGATCAAACTTGATCCGTATCAATCTGGAATGAATCCACACCCTCTCATTTCCTGTAGAAATAGCAGCATAACCTCTTCCCCAAAGTAACATATCTATTGACTTCCATTTTGAAATCAAGACTTTTTTTTAGTATAAAGGTTGGTTTAATTTAGCAGTTTTCACAATTCAACGTGTTTTGGCAGTTGTTGTTCATTACCAATTAGAAAATCCAAATAAAACACACTAACATACAGAATCAAGACTTTCTGTGTATTTCCTATCTTTACATGGCTTATTATGTTTTTATTACTCTATTCCTTTTTAATGACTATTATTTTTAAACTATATATATATATATGCACATATATATGTACATATAGTTTATGACTGTCTATATCTTTTTATCTTTTCTCCCCCAAGCCTTTGTACATTTTTAAACACATTGAAACCCATTTAGAGGGTTTTTTCACTTCTGGATCTGTCTTTACTGAGCATCTGTAAACTTTTATGTACACATGACCAAAAACCCCACATGGATATAGGTGCTGGGTATTTGAGTGTTTTTTGTGAACTCTGAAGATGTGTCTTTGCCAAGGCCCCCTCTGATTGGTTTAATGAAAGGCTGACTGGCCAATAGGTAGGCAGGAAGTGATTAGGTGGGAGAGCCAAACTAAAAGGATGCTGGAAAAATGAAAAGTAGAGTCACAAGGAGTCACCAGCAAGGTGCAGAGGAAGTAGGTAATTAATATGCTGTCCTGAAAGAAGGTACCACCATGTGGTAGATCATAAATAAGAAATATGGGTTAATTTAACTTGTAAAAGCTAGTTACTAACAAGTGTTTATAATTATCGATAAGTTTCTGTGTGGATATTTGAGATCAGGCTGGCAGGACAGAGATGACCGTTGGGACACAGAAAAGTCCACCTAACCTTCATTGTGTAAATTTAGTACATTTTATTATCCATTCTTCAGGTGCAAAACATCTAGGTTGTTTTCAGGTTCTGACTATTATGAATATTGTTAATATGAACATAGTTTTAATTTCTTGACTAGTCTTTCTTTCAATTTTCATTACTTTTGATGCTATGAATTTTATTAGCTCTCATGCAGGAGCATGAGTGAGGGCTGTTTACTTGAGCATGGACATCTTAGCAGTGGTTGGCTATAACACTAAGGAAAATATCTGTCTGTTCCATATCAGTCAGTAACTGGTAGAGATCCTGAGGGTGGGTTTTGGGCCTCATGAGCCCTTTTCAATCCATGAAGAAATCTTGTGCATCTCTTGTACAGGTCATCAAAATTGTATGTTCAAGAGTGCAATGACCTTGTTATATCTGGATGCAGTATCTCTCATCACTCCTCCTTTGCTCTGGTCCTTGTATTCACTTTACCCCTTCTCTTCAATGTTCTCTAAGTCATGAAGAAAATGATATTCCTGACAATTTTTGACATAGGTTTTGGGGATCAAAATCAATCCTTGTATTGGTAAAGCCAGCATTTTACCAACTAAATAATTTCCTCAGCCCCTGATGTTACCCTTAAATGTGAAAAGTAGTTAAGGGAATATTTATAATAAAAGAAAAAGATGGCTGAAGAGATAGCTCAGCAGTTAAGAGCACATATTTTTTCTTACAGAGTAACTGAGTGCAATTTCCACCACTCAGGCTAAGTGGCTTACCACTGCCTGTAACTCCAGCTACAGAAGATCTAAGGATCCAATCTAGTTTCCTCTGTTGACCTGCATTATCACATGTCCTTATGCTACATAGGTACGTACTCATATATGCACAATTAAAAATAAAATCTTTGAAAAAGCAGCAAAAACTTCCTTGAGAAGACATTGAAAGTATAACATAAATATGACCACCACAAAAAAGAATTACAATGAAATTGAATAAATTTGAGATTAAAGGCATAGCTATAAAAACAGTAATAAGGATATGTTTATGATGAAACTGAAGTTCCCACATGTAAAGCTATGAAAATATATGCAAAGTGGATATTTTAAAACTTGATAACATAAACATATAGATATTTTCCTGAAAAAATGGAAATTATCAATATTAATTATAAATGTGGAAGAGATATCAACTGTTAAATGACAAAAATTTTAAAAGTTCCTTCAAACTAAGTGTCAATTTGATGATTCTTTGAAAGTTATTTGTCCAATGTCAGTTTAACTGCCAAGCTGCAATCAATGAATTGAGAGATGGTATAAATTTCCATTTGTTTAAATGATTTTACAATTATTCTTCAAAATGCCACTTTTTTCCAATCACAGAGGGACATTAGGTGCCAGGTTTCATGGATGATGTACAAACATACTCTTTGTACTACAGGCCTTGTAATTTAAGAAAACTGAATTATAGGTGCATTTGGGATTGGAAGATGTGCATGTATGAATGAAGATTCACCCAGAATCCAGATGAGGGTATTGAACCCTCTAAAACAGTGTTATAGGCAATCAATTGTGAACCACTTGACTTGAATGTTGGGAAGAAATATTAGCTCCTCTGGAAGACTAGGAAGCATTCTTAACCACTGAGCCGTCTCCCCAGCCTCCTTAGTGGACTTACATTGTAATGGGTTAGTGGCCAATAGAACACTGATCTAATATAAGTATAACTACATACAGGTACTAGGAAGGTTAAGGTGGGTAGTAACTGAATAATTCTTCAGAAAAAGACATGATTCTATGAGAGGACAATACTAGAAATGAAATCTGGAAGCCCAGACTAAAGCAATCATGAGATCATGTCATGGGTAGAGGAGTTAAGGGGACAAGAAAATGGCAGGTGTCAAACCTTGGGCAGGCAGTGGCCATGTGTGTCACAAGAACTGACAAGAAGCATTGGTGACTATGGTGTAAGCAATCTATGGGGGACATGCATTAGGTCAAATAATTCTGTTCTTGCTCTAACTTGAGGACAAATACTTTGCGATAAGCACAGGGTCTTCTCTAGGATAAAGATTGTGAAGTAAAGGCTATGTTGGAACAGAAGGGAGACCAGCTGGATGCTGGCTATGGCAGTGCACTGTCCAGCATAAGGAAACAATTCCATCAACACACTGTGTAGGTCAGGCAGAAATACAAAAAAAAAAAAAAAAAGATGTGATCATGAGCAATGTGATTCCTTTTTAAAGAAATATATAATATCCTGGTTACAGTTTCCCTTCCCTCTATTCCTCCTAGTTCCTCCCCATCTGCCCTCCCATCTGGATTCACCCTCTTTCTGTCTCACATTTAAAAAAAACACATTTCTAAGGGATAATAATAAAATAAGATAAAACAAAAACAAACATATCAGAATAGGATAAAATAAACAAACAGAAGAAAAAGAGCCCAAGAAAAGGCATAGACATAGAGAACCACTCATTCAAACAATTAAGAATCTCATAAAATTATAATATGTGGTAATGACTGGAGGATTCCAGAACAAGAGATAAGTCTTGTGGAGCCTTTGTTTCACCTTACTTGCTGGCTTTCATTCTCTCTGATTCTCACCTCAAAGGGAAGGGTGACCTGGAAGAGTTCTGAGAAAATTGGCTGGCATCAGGCAGATGATTGAAAGGGTTGAAGAAGTTTGACCTATGCTGAAGGGAAGTCACAGGAGGGACATGCCACTGGAAATGAACCCTGACATAAGTGAGTTATGGCTTAACTGGAACTGGGGCCAGTGGATGGGAGCTTAGGAACTCAGACTGGAGCTGTAATAATGTACAAATTTTCATCTCAAGGAGATGGCACTGGTAGGGAAGTCAGATGGAGAAGAGGTCTCACTGTTCACTAACAGTGTAAGGGGATATCTAATGTCCTCCTTATTTTCATTTCAGGCATAATTGTCACCTGGCTGCTCCATTATAACAATTTTCCAGGCCAAGAATCCTGGCTTTCCTCTTTCCTCTTTCCTTCTCTTTGCCACTCTCTCAGTCTACATGCAAATATATTTACTTACACTTTGAAAATGTACTCAATACCCAACTGTTTGTTGTCTACCCAGGACTCTCATCATCCTGTCATCTCCCAGTTGTATCCCTCTTTTCCAGCATTTCAGTCATCTTAGGTTTGCATAGCAGCCTATAACATGCTTTTGGGAGGTCAAGCTACTTGTTTCATTAAAATTCCCCAATATTATTTTTGTCTTATTGAGAACAAATTCAAACCTCTGGTAGCCAGGCATGTGATTCCTATGCTTCTTGATCATCTGCAGTTTCCCTCTCCAGCCATATCCTGGCCCTTTAGTATTTCTAAATTCTCCTAGCATGGCTTCACTTCAGGAAAGCTGATGGCTTTCCCTATGCTTGGGAGTCATTTCGGATGCTCATTTCCTCACCTTCCTCAGGTGTCTGCTCCTCAGAGTGGGCTCCCTGGTTTATAATGGAAGTGCCTTCCTTAACTATGTACATGTGCTCCATGAGAGTAATGAGCCCTCTCTGTTGGCTGTGTTTTCCAACATCCCAAACATCAGCATTCCTAAAGCTAACAAGCAAAACTCCTGGTAAATTAGGAAAAGTCAATAAAACCACTTTAAGGATTAGAAACCACAGAGATTCTGAGGAAGTAAACTCATGTTGAGAAAAAAAGCTAACTACAGACTAGAGAAGGAAATAAAGGGGTGACAGGAAAAGGCTGGGAGCAGCTGCACTGTGTCTTGGTGAATGTTTTCCCCATGCAAAGCAGCATCTTGGCAACCCTCACAACTCTATGATGAGGGCATGTAGTTGTCACTCTGAAGGGGACACAGAGCATACCACGGTGAGGATCCCTTAGAGGGATCACTTTTGCAGTTTTGAAACATAGTTCAGGGTGCATGACAGCAGTGTGGGTGATACTTGTTACTGTTGTAATATATCTACGCTCCCAGAGTACAATCGAAGTGAGGGAGGAATGATAGTATGAACAAAGGGGTCAAGACCATGATGGGGAAACCCACCAAATCAGCTGACCCAAGCATGTGAGAGATCACTGACATTGGACTCACAATTGGAGAACCTACATAGTACCAAAGTAGGCCCACAGAATAAATGTATCAATGGTGTGGCTTGGGCTGTATGTGAGGCCACTGGCAGTGGGACCAAGATCTAACTCTAATGCATAAACTTACTTTGTGGATCCCATTCTCTGTGGAGAGATACCTTGTACAGCATAGGCACAGTGTGGAGGGGGCTTGGTCCTGCCTCAGTGAAGTGATGGGAGAGACTTAGTAGACTTCCTAGGGGTGGTCATACTCTCTCTGAGGATCAGATGGGATGGGGGATGGGGGAAAGGTGGGAGGAGTGGGAGGAGAGGAGGGATGGGGAACTGGGATTGGAATGTAAAAACAAACAAATAAATAGAAAACAATCGAGAGAGAGAGAGAGAGAGAGAGAGAGAGAGAGAGAGAGAGAGAGAGAGAGAGAGAGAGAGAGAGAAATGTTCCATGCTTGGACTTGAACCATATGTCAGTAAGGATGGAGATAAACAAATGGCTTTTGGAAAGAGGTAGAACCCCAGAACTCAGTAATACAAAGCTATAAATCAAGCATTATCTTGGAAGGAAGATGCTGTCCCCAAAGTGTTTCCATTATCTCCTAGAACTTTTCTTTTCATGCCATTTGATGGAAGCAATTATAAGTGCCTCCAGAATGTCCTTTTCTCCACAAACAAGGTTGCCATCCTTCACAATCAGGAGAGGTAGACGTGATTCTAATCACTCTCTATGCCATACTCTGTTGCAGGTTCATCATGATTGCAAAGTGATAAAATTGTACAAGGACCTGCCTCTCATAGACCTGTGCCCCAAATTCACTGCAAAGACATCTGAATGTTTGCTGGTGATACTCATTTGTAGATGCTATCAGTATCATGCAAGCCTCATCTTGCCATTGAAATAATCTAAACCTGTTGTCAGATAGTTTTGGATGCCTTTTTTCTCCTGCTTTAGTGTGATCATCATATTCATATTATTTCTGTTATTTGTGAGATTCTCACATAATTACATAAATTCTCTTTTCCATTTCATACATCCCAACCCTCTCATATAACTTTCCTTGCTCTATTTCAAATTCATGGTTTCCTTTTTCATTCATTGTTGGTACTTATTGGGTGGTTTGAGTAAAAATAGTTCCCATAAGCTTATATATTAAATGTTTAATCTTCAGGGAATGGGACTACTTGAATATTAGTTATATTCTTCTTCATGAAAGTATGTCACTGGGGGTGGCCTTTCAGGTTTCAAAAGCAAAGCCCAGTGTCACTCTCTTCTTGCTGCTTGAAGATGCAAACGTAGTACTCTGAGTTTCTTTTCCAGCATCAGGTCTGTATGTACGCCACCATGCTTCCTGCCATACTGATAATGAACTAAATCTCTGAAACTGTAAGCCAGCCCCAATTAAATACTTTTCCTTTATAAAAGCTGCAATGGCCATGGTGCCTCTTCAAAGTATAAAACATTGACTAAGATACACACACATATTTATGATCATAAATACATATTCCTAAATACATAAATACACCTTGTTCAGTCTGCATACTATTATTATGTGTATAAGTCTTAGGAACTGACCATTAGGATTGGATAAATAGTTGGTGTGCTCTTCTCTGGAGAAGACTATTTCCAATGTTGTCAGCATTTCTTAGTGCTGTTGTTCTTTATGCAGGGTTGAGGCCTCATGGGATTTCCTCCATCCATTTTAACATATTTATTGTTGTCCTTGTTCAGCAGTAGTATTGGTTAGAGTTTATGGGTGTAGCTTCTGACACTACTAGGAGACACCAGTATCACAGAAGACTCCCTGACTCTGTCTTTCACAATTTTCCTTTCTCTCTTCTGCAATAGTACCTGAGCCTTAGGAGAAGGAGTTGTGACCAATATATTTTGATATCATTGATACCCACAGACATACTCCTTGTTCTCAGGGATTTTGTTTACCTACAGATCTTGGACTCTCTACCTTGACTTGTTTTGATTTTTATTGTATTGATATGGGTGTTTTGCCTTTGTGTATGTCAATGTATCACTTACATGGATGGTGCACATAGAGGTGAGAAAAGGGCATTGGATGACCTGAAACTGGAATTATAGATGGTTGTGACTCACCATGGGCATGCTGTGTATTGAACTCAGGTCCCTGGAAGAGCAATGAGTGCTCTTAACCATGAAGCCACCTCTCAAGCCAATTTGATATCTTTTAAAAAAATGAGTGTGTATGTGACGGGGTGTAAACATTTGCCATGGTGACAAGGTGGTCAGAGGAAAACTTTGAATAGTCCTTTCACCTTAAATGGATTTTATGAATTGAATCATAAAATCACAATTTTATCATAAAATCATAAAATTTTATGAATTGAATCAGGTGCTTTACCCACTGATCCATCTCCCTGGCCCTACATATATATATATATATATATATATATATATATATATATATAATCGGAGGATATCTTTCCTGACTCTAGGAAATGAAATGAATGGGAAATACCACAAAAGTTGAAGAAGGATTTTTCTTCTCAGCTTGGAGGTTTGCAATATATGCTGGATAATGTTGTTTAAAATGAAATGCATACATATTAGAGAAACAGTCACACACAAACCAAAACAGAGACAAACACACATGCACAGAACTAACAATGGTTTATAACAATTAAAATTTAAGGCCTCAGTTCAAACTAACTAGGTAGTAAAAACAAATCAAAATTGGAAAAATATGAAGGCTACAGACAGAAAAAGTGTATGCTAAGTAGAGGTAAATCTACTTTCTCAGCCTCTGACTTAGCACTAAGCCACACTGTGAGAGGCTGAGCAGAAGGCTGAATGCCTCAATGTCTCTTGAGCACATCGTGTTTCAGCCTCTAAAACTAGGTTCTGATGGTGGCTGGGAGGTCTGAACAGAAGTGACATCAAAGATGCCATCAAGTTCAGCAAAGTAGAATTTACTTCAAGGAATCCTTGGTGGGAAGACATTGATTAATAGATTAGAGATACCAGCAGTTCACTCAAAGCATGTAAAAATTGTCACATCCATATATCCATTCATGTAACAAACCCTTTGTGGGCATTCATTGCTGGGCAAGAAGTATGGGGAAAAGAGTTATCTCCCTTCTGTCTCCCCTGCCTATTGAGAGATGGACGGGGGTGACACAGCTATGTCAATAGCCTCTAGTAGATGCCATGATTTATATCAAAGTCCTGAAGCCCTCTGCAGTTTCTCCCACACTCTCTATTGAAAAACCTACCCCCCTCTCTCTCATGCAACAGTGCAATGAGGTGCTGCTCTGATTTGATGGTGGGAACTTAACATACAGCTCATTGATACTTTATGTCCCTGCGTTTGAATTCACAGGTCATAATAAAGCATTGCATATCCACAGACCAGCAAGAAATTAATTAAGAGGAGCCCTTTAATGTAGAAAGCAGCTTACTGAGATAATGGAAAAATCTTTGGTAAGACTTGGCTTAATTGGAATTTCAAGCAATTCTTCTGTTGTTGTACCAAGGATTTTTACTGTTATAGACTGGATGAGCAAGCTGTTTAAAGAGCTTACTGGAAGAACTGGACTCCAAGGTTTCAGCAGAGACAGAATTGGTTCAAAGAACCAGGACTGTCTCAGAAAACACCAAGTAGAGGGCACAGCCTTGTTTTCTAGTCAATGCATGGGACTGTGAGTATTGTAAGTGTCTAGGGTCTTACACAGCACAGAAAACTGGAGTCTGAAGTGGAAGGTCATGTCCAGGTTACAAACTGGCTGCCTCTTTCTAGACACAAAGATGCAATTTGGGAAAGAGGAACCAAAAGCAGTATGTGAATGGCATTTGAAAGGTTTGAAGATTTGAAAGTCTGTGTCCTGATTCTAAGCCATGCATCCTGGTAAATTCATCCAATTATTCCATCCAATAATGCCTATATTACAGGAGCAAGATAAGTATGGACTGTTAACACACCTTGATAAATGCCTGATGTCCAGTCATAGTGCGTAGGATTCTTTGAGTTTCTACATTGGAGGACAAGACACACACTTTCACACTTCCTTTGAGAAGTATGTAGTTGGATAAATGGATTCAGGGAAGAAGACCATTGCTCTGTGTTTCTGTGGGATGTCTAAGGTACATAAAATGCACAAGAAGATGATGGGGGATTTAACACCATTGACTCACTGCACAGATGTGTGACTTTCTTTCCTGGGTCCAAATGTGATGAAAAGCCATGTATTCCTTGCAATTCACTGGAACCCTTTGAAGGGCTTTTTGTCTAGATAATTAGTTTGATTCATAACTGAATTACCAATGATTACTAATGATTAGTTGATTATGTCTTGGCTTGAGCTTCAATTACTATAAAGTGCTATATGTCAGCCGGAAATGTATTCTACAGAAATCTGATTCTGTTTGCTACTTGTCTCAACTCAAATGTCCAACACATAACTTGATGGCTTTGGGGGACACACATGCACTCTTCTTTTGTGATGATGCTTGGTCTGTCCACTAAGTTAAGGACTGTAAAGAGCAATTCCTTGGTTCCAGAATAAGAACAAAACCCTTTCAGGGATGGCAATTTCTCCAGTAAAATACAGTGTCTGTTCTCATGATAACATGGAGAATGAGACTGAATACAGGGTATTGTCCTGAAGCCTTTTCCTACATAGCAGATACATGTGACTTTGAAAATAAACAACCTGAAAGAAGACCCTGAGGCAAAGAAAGACCCAGAAGAATATACATTTGCTACAATAATAACCCTCTAAATATAGCAGAAAAAAGCATCTCCTGTGCTACAGAAAATTCCAGGATGGGATCCTCAAAGAAGCTAAATTATAGCAGTTCCTATGAAAGAAAAACAACACCAATAACTCTTATTCTTGACATGCATCATACAAATGCCTGATAAAAGTCTATCAGTGCTAAGAGCCTTCAGGCTTCCTTCTGAGTTTTTCAGCACAGCAAACATTTCTACTCCCCTTCATGGATGAGGCTGCCAAGGATGACACAGGCACATTATTTCCCCAGGTTCATGGACCCATCACTTTTGAAGATGGAAGGACAGGGTTGTAACTTGATGGTAAAGCTCTTGCCCAGCATGCATGAGATACTAAGTTTTACCCTCAGCACTAAACTAGGAGATGGAATAAAAATGTGACTCCACAATCATTACAGAGGGCTTTTATTCATGTCTGGAATACAATTTTGCTTTCCTGTAAGCAATTACCCAGAGTGCTTGTCTTTGTACCCTAAAACTTTTCCCGCAACACTTTTCCAGCTGCAAGTGACCCTCAGTGTTTCCTGAAGGACTCATTAAGCACAGGGTGCTGTCTCCCACATTAGAAATATTAGGTCTGGGTAAAGCCAGATCATTTTCATTGTTTCCTATTGAGATATACTTTACACACAATAACTTGAGATATATAATCCATATTATAAAGTTCAACCATTTAATACATACTACACAATGAATTTTTGGAAACTTTGCCTACTTGTAAGGCTGTGCTAGTTTCATTTTTCTTGTCATAATTAAAACTCCGACCAAAATATACTTAGAGAAGGAAGGGTTTGTTTAGCTTAGAATTTCATGTTATATAATTAAATTCATCATGGCAGGAATGGTAAGGCAAGAACTTGAAGCATCACAGCCACAGTCAAGAGCAATGAGAGACACACACACCTTTCCTGCCTGCTTGCTGTCTGGCTAGCACTCAGCTAGCTTTCTCTACTCTCATGAATATGGGGCTCCTTAGCTCAAGAATGCCCACAACAAGCTCCACTGTTCTATAACAATAATCAACCAAAAAAGAATCCCCTTGCTCCAGACAAGCCCACAGGCCAACCTGGTCTAGGTCATTCTTCATTAAGACTCTTCTCTAATGATTTTGGGTTGTGTCAAGTTAGCAGTTAAATCTGACCATCATGAGAGCTATCAGTAGAGTTCAATTTGGGAACATTTGCACTCTTTTAAGGGCCCTGGCAAATTTTACTTTCAGTCTCTACAGATTTATCAAGTTGGTGGCCTTCAATATGTGTGTTTTTGTTTCTATTACTACATAGCATGATGTTTTTGAAAGCTATCCAATCTGTAGTGTGGATCAACAATTCCTCATCCCCCCTCTGTTTTTTTCTTAATAGTACACTCTATACACTGCAGCTAGCAGTGCAGAATGTGTACACCAATTCCTTAGTGGTTGTGCCTTCCTGATAAATTTATAGACAATGCCCAAGCCATTTTTCTGTAACTGTTCTCAGGACACTTGGTAACGTCATTTATTACTGATGTCTACTTGTTTGTTTGTTAGCAAGGTTTCTCTAAACAGCCCAGGTTGTCCTTGAACTCACTATCTTCTTGTCTGTACTTTCTAAGGACGTAGGTTTCAATGCATGAGCCACATGTCTGTCTCAACTTTGACTTTTGAGAATAAGAATTTACAAATGGGAAAACTGGGTTGCTGTGGTTATCTGAAAGAAAATGGACCCCATAGGAAGTGGCACTATTAGGAGATGTGGCTTTACTGGAGGAAGTGTGTCACTGTTGGGGGAGGGTTTTTGAACTCTCCTATGCTCAAGCTATGTCTAGTATGACACACAGTTGCTTCTGCTGACTGTGGATAAAGATTTAGAACTCTCAGCTCCTTCTCTAGCATCTGTCTGTATACCACCATGTACTGCCATGGAGACAACGGACTAAACCTCTGAAACTGGAAGCCAGTGCCAATTAAAGATTTTCCTTTTTAAGAGTTGCCATAGTCGTGGTGTTTCTTCACAGCAACAGAAACCCTAAGGCAGGCTGGGTATTGGCAGCACATGCCTTTAATCCCAGTACGTGGGAAGCAGAGGCAGGTGGATCTCTGTGAGTTTGAGGCCACTCTGGCCTACAGAGCAAGTTCCAGGACAGGCTCCAAATGAATACAGAGAAACCCTGTCTCAAAAAACAAAACAAAACAACAACAAAAAAGAAACCTTAAGACACTTGTCTACTGGATGCTTCATAGATGATTTTACAAAATACCATATCCAAGTCTCATGTGTATTTTGGCTTGCTCTGAGGTAGGGCCTGGGATCAGGGTCTTTTCCACAACTGTCCAGGTAATTCAAAAGGACACTGAGACAGAGAAGTACACAACCTCACTACTCATTGTGTCTTTGCAGAGTCAAGGCTGCATTCCTTAGTATGGGGACTTTTCTCGAGAAGTCTCAGACTAACCGGAAACTTCCAAAATCAGAGCCAACATCTTGGCAACACTGTAGGTGATTCCTAGACACTTGGCACTTAAGGGCATGAGGCTTCCCCATGTAGTAGAAAGCAGGGACAAGAGGAAAATTTCACTTTCATCTAGAACTAGGATGATTCACAAAAGGGCCATGGTGAACAGGTGGTTTCTTCTGGCTGAATTGCTGAGATTAGTTCTCCATTGATGAAATCACAGGGTAATTGCTGACCTTCCTCCTATAGCCAGCAGCTAGAGATGAACTTAGTGAAGGGAGCTGGTTAACTGTCTCTTCTAAATAGATCCCATTTGCTTTCAGGGATTGTGGATTGGACAATCTAATGACTTTTATCGATGCCCATTCTAATGAGAATGTACTGGAAGTCTTCCAACAATATCTAATCTGAATGGCTAAAGCAATTTGGATTCCAAAGCTTCTCATCTTCACCAGAATAATTAATCCAGTTAAATGTAACCATATTTGTGTTAACATCTTTAGTTCTGTGTATAGTTGGGCAAATACCTAGACATAAACTGGATCTGGAAGGGCTTAGTATAGTAAAAGGAGTGGCGGTAGAAGCAATAGACAGAATGATAATAGATTGAAGCTTCAGAGAAAAAGAGCCACAGCTATATGGGGGAGGAGGCATCTGGTCAAGGATGGCTTTAGGAGAAGATAATTATTTGGAATGATAGTGAATAATTCATGAAGTACCAGGCCATAGAGATGAGAAAGTACAATGGGACCTTTAGCATACAACGGAAAGACACAGAGAAGGGACTTGAAGGCAAGGAAATGCTTAGAATATTATTTCCTTTTGCCATCTTTGTGTTTGTTGTTGTTTTGCGGTTTTGAACTCAGAAGCTCAAATCAGTCTATTTTGAATAGGTGCAAGAAAGTAAGATCTATGTTCGGTTTTGAAAATGAAAGTGGGAATACTTTCAATGCAGACAGAAGCAGACTGTCAAAGGAAACAAGCTCACTGCTCTGTGTCAGTGGCCTCTGGGATATGGAGGGTAACCACACATCTCACTAAGGATGGGCAAATGGAAAACTCCTTTCTGGACCCTGGTACACAGTGTTACCCAAGGATATGACCTGGAGGAAGCTGGTAACCAGCAGATATAGAGTCTTCATCTCAGAGCACAAATAGTCCCAAGAAGGCAGATCAGAGTTGGGCAGAGATGTGGCTTCAAACCAGAGCCTTGAATCTCATCATTTATGGGAGGAGCATGAGTCAAACATTCAACATAGAGCCGAGTTGACAGAGTAGTCAAAAAATGGCCATTTCCTTTCCTACCACAGTCTTTTCAAAATAATACTCTTGGAATCAAAGTCATTTCCCAATTTTATGTCCCCTCCCTTTTATAGCCTAACCTTTGTTTATGCCAAAGAACCTCTCCTGTTATTGATTGTGAATCCCTGAGACAGTCAACCAAAATTTTAAATATCCTGACTCTCATCCACCACTTCTTTTCTTTCAAGCTAAATGAACCCTTCAGCAGCTGCCTGAATACTGAAGATCTAATCACAGTCACAACGAGTGGAAAGAATTAACATGCAAGGGGTTATTTCATTTCAATACTCAAAATAACTCCATGAAGTAGATAATAACATACTATGCCCACTTTACAAGTTTAGAAACATTGAATCATGCAATCTTGCCTAAGACCAGCCAGCTGGTAAGAGGAAGAACTGCTCTGCCCAAGTTTACTCTGGACTAAGTTACCACTCAAAGATATTATTTCTTTTTTTCAGCAGACATATGTCCTTGGATGCCCCAGTTGCAATGGTGTTTGGGTCGCACTGTATGTAAGATTGTGATAATTTTAGGGACAGTCATGGGACTGTGGGGCATTGATGTGAATATGAGCAGAGAGGAATCATGCCAATTTGTAAGGCCTGTGGTTCAGGTGGGAAAGGTGAGGCGCTGCTCTGAGTGTGTGCACTGTTATTTCTGTGAATGTCATTTAGAAATGGCACTGTACTGGAATTAAATACATGCCTCAGTAATTAAAAAACCTGCTGTACAGGGGTTACAGCCAGAGTCTAAATGCCCAGAAAGCATAAAAACAATCAGGTGGAATAGACATGCCAATGTGCATGGAGGAAAGTCCATGGGACCTCAATGTACACAAAGAACTACAGAGAACTGAACAGTGCTGAGAACTGGAGAAAGAGTCTTTCCCAAAGAAAATACCCAGATTGGCTATCCAATATCCAATAGTCAGCCCTGAAAACCTACATACAAGTAGCACTATATACACCGAGCACGTTGCATTTAGGAATATATGTGTACATACAAATACATGTGTAATAACATTTAATGAAAGCAGAGACCATGGATTTGAAAGAGAATAAGGAAAGAGAAGGGAGAAATTATGTAATCATAACCTCAATATATATACATATATGTATATACAATATTTGTACATGTATTATATATATACTTATATGTATATGCAATATTTGTACATATAATATATATATATATATATAATATATATTATATATATATATTATATAGGCAGCCTGTAATTTCAAGACAGGGAGAGTAGAGAAATGGGGTCCTCAGAATAAACTGGCTGGCAGAATAGTCTTATCATTGAGCTCTGTGTTCCACAGAGAGATATCTCAATTAATAAGATGTTGAGTGATTGAGGAAGAATCCCCATGTCAATATTGATTCTCCCTATACAAGGCACACATGTAAATCAGCACAGTTATGCCCATACATATGTGAACATGCATAAAGTCATGCACATACACCACACACACACACACACACACACACACACACACACACACACACATATCTATATAAAATTTTTTAAAAAAGAAAATGTTGGTACAATTTGTCCTGTACTGGGTGTCAACTTGGGACTCAGATTCGGGGAAGGGCACCTGAATCACAGCTGCAGAACAATTCCATTTCACTGGAGACCAGCAGGCCAGTTATCTTGAAAACAAATTATGCTTACGAAAGGGTTGGATGAATCCATTGTGGACAGCCCTGCATAGGAACAGGTTATTTTTTGTCCTTAATTACACTGTCCTCTGGTAGGAACAAAAAACAAGGTTAATCCATTACATTCTGTTCTCAGAGCAGAGACCCTCTGATTATTTCTGCCTTTAAGATACTCATTCTGTTTGAATGAATGTGATTGTTGCTTTAAATTTGTAAATTAATATAATTAAGGAAGAAATTCTAACTGAAGTGTGGGATTACATTTATTTGGCATCTACTCCATTAATTTCTAGCATCTATAAAGCATTGTTAATCATGTGCACACTGTTAATTATCTCAACGTGTTTAATTGTTGTTTTCTTAAATAACTAGTAGGCCATATGTAAATGATCTTTCTCACATTAGCATTTCATTCTGTGATTGCATGATACATTAGCCCTTGCATGGTCTTTGGGCCATTCATGCTGTGTTAGAAAAATGGGACATGATGGACACAATCCTCCCTCACCCAATACCCCAAGACCTCAGCCTAGTATCTCAAAGGCCCAGACAGGCAAATAAAACTCCTCTTGGAACTATTACAGGATTGTCAAAGGAACAGTGGGGCTGCCATGCACATTAGCAAACATATGGTAGAATTCTGCTTACTTGTGTTATGAGCTTTGTGGATTTTGTCAGGCTCAGACATTAAATAATAATATCTAACATCTAGGGAGCACTTGCTTTATTCCCAGTGCTGCATGAATTTTTCTCTATTCCATTTTCATAATGGCAGTGTGATGAAGATAATGTAATTACCATCCCATTTTATAAATCTGGATGGAAAAGTTCATGGCTTGCCCAAAGTCATTCACCTAGAAAGATATCCACTTGAGGAGTTTTTTCTAATATGTATATTTTATTTACTCCTTCTAAGTGTGATTGACCAACAACCTCTGTGAGTCTACAGTCTTTGTAAAAATGTAATTATACCATTTTACTGCATGTGGAACATTTAACCTTCACATGGGTGATATAAGACTCTCCCCCTTTCTCTCTCTCTCTCTCTCTGGCAATCCCAAAAAATCTCTTATAACCTTGCCTTCTATACAGAGTACTAGGGATAACACATTAGACTGTTCAGGAGAAAGGTTTACTGAGTGGAAAGAAATGCCTTTAAAATTTTCCCCTCTGTAGTCAGGAAGGCATTCAAATGAATAAGGTAAAAAAGAAATGCCTCTCTCTCTCTCTCTCTCTCTCTCTCTCTCTCTCTCTCTCTCTCTGTGTGTGTGTGTGTGTGTGTGTGTGTGTGTGTGTGTAGGGGGGGTAAGGTGAGAGAAGACTGGCTACTTGCATACTTGCATGGCTGTGACTAGGGATGTTTCCTTTATTCCTCCATGTGCTATGAAATAGTTACATGTACCTCAAGGTATCAGTCATAGGAATTGGAGACCCAACATTCAGGTGGGTATTTCAAATCCCTAAATAAATTACATCATTGAATTTAGACCTGATCTATGAAGGGCAGAAACTTTGACCCAGTTCTTTAATAGTCCAGAGGGATGGGGAAGGAATGACTTTGTATCAATCTCTAAACATGGCTTCTAACAGAATGTGTCAATCTTTGTACTATGGTTTACATACATGTTCACTTTTGAGGGATTTGAGGCTTGGTTGGCCACTTGTGACACTATCAGGATGTGGTAGAATGCTTAAGGAAGAAGAGGAAGTTAGAGACCTTGAGTGGGATATTGGTGTTTTATTCCTTCCCCCTCCCCTCTCTTTGTTTCCTGAATTCCTCAGAATGAGAAGTTTCTCCCACTGTGCCATGCCGTTGTGACAAGTGCTGTCTTTCTACAGTCTCCAAAGTACCCAAGCCATCCACAGATACAGATCTACAATTATATTACACAAAGGAACTTTTCTGCCTTGTCTTTGATTTTCTCAGATGTTATGTTACAGTGCTAGAGAGCTGACTAATACACACTGTAAAGAGACCCAGAGTCATAGTACTTTGGGAGACCTTGTTCAGAGAGATGAGACTCATACTAGAGAGAAGATGCTCAGTAATGCCAAAAGTAAGGAAGAGCTGTGTTTGTGGTGATAAGCTCATAGCTTTTCATGAATCATAAGCTTATCATGCTTACCGAGAGTTCTAGCATTTAACTGTAAATGCAAGCCTGATAAATTCTCTCGAACAATCATCCATATGACCTTAGAACTTTATTAAATCCGAAGGAGCACAATACTCACAAACTGACTGAATAAAGTCAAAGCATGGTGACAGGTGAGTATGATTTATTGACATCAATGGACATAGAAAATGAGGGCAAGGAAATGATTTAGCCACAGGCCTAGGCCACTGCCAAAGCATTGTTCATCACAGATTTCCTGAAATGACTCCAATGATACTAATTAGATCTTTTGTAAGGAGACTGCAAATTTTGAGTTTATTTATTGATTTTAAATATTTCTCCAAATTTTGGCCCATCTGATCCAATTTGCATTATTCACTCAAATTGCACAAATCAGTATCTGTTCATGGATTCATGTCCATAAAACTACTCAGATAACCAATGGTGATATGAAAGTCTCATGTCTGGAGGACATTGTTCTATCTAGATAATTCCAGTGAAAGCAATCCATATAAATCAGACCCAAGGACCCAACAAAAGACTCTGTCAGCTTTGGTTGTAAATGTAGTGAAGATGGCTGTTTGTCCTTCACTAGCCTCCATCATAAGAACTATGTCACTGGGCAACTGCTCTAAAAAAATGACATTGTCTTACCAGGACCTATTGGGTTGCAGTGTACTTGTCCTTCAGGGGTGTGGCTTTTTCAAAATTTTCATGTTGCCCACCTCTTTAACTGTATATATGTTGTATAGTCTTCTTTGGAGTACTTTTTTTTGTGGATCTAAAGAAGTTTTATTCCCATTCCTGTTCAGACACTTAGTTTCCCGTTGCATTACTTAGAACATTGGAAATGTGGCAATGGCTTTGGTTTCAAATGGTGTAGCCCTTGCCAGTCATGTGTTTAAGTGTGATTTTACAGATTTACCAGTAGCTGATTCAGCCAGAGATTTTCTCTTTTCTTCTCTTCTCTTCTCTTCTCTTCTCTTCTCTTCTCTTCTCTTCTCTTCTCTTCTCTTCTCTTCTCTTCTCTTCTCTCTCTCTCTCTCTCTCTCTCTCTCTCTCTCTCTCTCTGTGTGTATGTGTGTGTGCGTGTCTCTGTCTCTCCTTCTTTCTCTTTCTTCTCTCCCCTCTCTCTCTTTCTTTTTGAGATAGAGTATCACTATGTAGCCCTGAGTGGCCTAGCAGAGTAGCCTAGCAGGCAGATGCCTGCCTGCATCTGTCTCCTTAGAGCTGGAGTTAAAGGTTTACAATACTATGCCCAGTCCTAGTGCTTGTTTTAATGCAGAATCTAAGGCCAAGTCACCTAAAGAGGCAAAGTCACCAGCTCCTCTGTGGGTGCACAAAGAGTGAGAGGCACCATTTGTAGGACATGAATCCTGAGCGCAGGATGCAGATCCTGTGGGTATTAGAGTGGTTGTGTAATGCTGGCTATGTGGCAGGATCACCTAGGGACATTAGAACACAGAGAAGCATGGGGCCCATTTCTGCAGGTCCTGGATTATTGTTCTGGGTGGGCCTGTTTCTTGGTGATTCTATTGGGTGTTAGTGATTAGCACTGCTGCCTACGGGAGAAACAGAGTCTAGCTGTGGAACAGTGACCATGGCCATCAAGAATGGGCCCTCATGAGAATGTGGGCATCAGTTCTTCTCTGCTGGACTGTCAGGACAGCACAGATATAGACCAGTCTTGAGAAAAGAAAATGAGGTGAATACAAAAACTTCTGTCCAGCCATCTCAGATTATTTTCAAGGAAGCATAGAAAGGGGCCTATAGGACTATACCTGATACATTGACAGAACTGAGGTTTGGAAAATGTACTAAAATTAACCAGTACAAGTGGAGAGGTTTGGAAGCTGGGTTGAGTATCTATGGTTTTTAACCAATGAGGTACTACTCAAGCTGGCAACTCATGGTCTAATTTCATATTCTAAGAAGGGACACTGGAAAGCATTTGTGGGGAATGGGATAAGTAGGTCAGAAAATAGCATGGAGAAGGAGGAGAAGAGGGCTTGCACCATGCTGAAGACCAGATGCTGCAAGGAACACCCTGTCTAGGTGGGGAGGGTTAGACTCTGCGTGATGTCATCCATCAAGATCAGAAGCCAAGAGTCGTAGCCTGTGACTCAGCAGTTAAGAGCACTGACTGTTCTTCCTGAGGATCTGGGTTTTATTCCCAGGACCCACAGAGAGGCTCACAATGGTCTGTAACTACAGTTCCAGGGCTCTCTTCTGATCTCTTCAGACACTGCACATATGTGGAACACCAAAATAAACACAGGCAAACACATATAGACATTAAAATTAATAAGTAAATAAAACAACCAGGAACTAATGTACTGTAGGCCTTGAGCTACATGTGGTCCACTATCTATTTTGCAAATAATGTTTTATTTGGAAACATCCACACCTATTCTTTTATATATCACCTGCAGCTATTGTAGTGCCATACTGGCAGCAGAGTTCAATTGTTGTATCAGAGATCATGTTGCCCTCAAAGTTTGAAATATTTACTTTCTGGATCTTAAAAAGTAAAATGTTTGCTGTTCCCTCACTGAGATGAACAACATATATGTGTCTTTTACACTCAGGCCATTGGCACCTTCTAAGAGTGCATGGCTTAACCATGAAGTCTGAGAACTAGTCCCATCCGCTGTTCTTTTCCTTAAGCTTTGTTACCAATATCATGGAAGCAGGACAGCATGACCCTGCCTCTCAGAAATGGTAGGAGGTGCCCTAAAATGGTTACCTAAGGAAAGGTCTATGTTTCTAGCCAAGGCCTACAAAGCACAACTTCTTCAAGGGCCTTCTGGAGTACATCTTTTTTTTTTTTTTTTGCTGTCCCAGTTGCTTGCCCCCAGTCACTGGTCCTAGTGAGACTCTCCTCCAAGGACAGTGTAAGCCTTTCTGATTTTTCTTAGCAAAAATTCAGCAGCAGTGATATGAACCCTTTCACCACACCAAGAAAGCCTCGACACTCACACACATGGCAACCGCCTTAGTCTGCAGAGGGAGACTTCACATGCTCAGTATGTGGCCTTTCCCAGCACATCTCTACTTCCACACCTCTATCTTCACAATAACCTCCATTTTAGTATGGATTAGTTTGTTTTATGTCATTGTTGTTACTACTGTAAAATACTTAAAATGGGGTAATTTATAAAGAACATAAAATTGTTTGATTCAAAGGTCTGGAGATCAAAAAGCTCAAGCACATTATACTAGAGTCTGGTGGTATTCTTGCTGCATCATACCAAGGGGCAAGTATAATGTGCTGAGACTTAGCAAGTATGCTCTCTGTGGTGGTTTCTCTACCTCCAACTGTAAGTAAATCCATGCATGTCAATCGCTGGGATCCACCATCATGAACTTTTAAAGGCCTTACCTTGAAATGCAATAACATATGGACTTGAGAATGAAGTTCCCGACATATAAACTTTGAGAGGGAGACATATTCAAATGATAATAGCCAGTCACTTTGCTATGAATTTATCACTCTACTCATTTTACCACCATCACCCATCACCTTATATTGCATCTTGCATGAAGTCTGGTAACCTTTCTCTGAAACTCAAAGCTTTAGTTTGATTCCCCAAGCTAAAGCATCTCAAAAGGTCTATTTGCCTAAAACTATGCTATCCTCTCTCTCTCTCTCTCTCTCTCTCTCTCTCTCTCTCTCTCTCTCTCTCTCTCTCTCTGTGTGTGTGTGTGTGTGTGTGTGTGTGTGTGTGTGTGTGTGTGTGTGTGTGTCTTTTAAATGAAATGGCTCTGGAACAATGAGTAGTTAATAGTGCTTACAACTCTCTGTGTGACTCCAGAACCTAGAAAGAAGTCAGAAAATTTCAGTGGATTAATAAATGGTGTGTAGATTTTGCAGAAAAAAGAATATAGAAAAAAGCAAGTGGAGAAGAGGAAGAAGAGACAAAAGAGAAGAAGAGACAGCTTAAGTACTACCTATGCATAACTGACTTGCCGTGCAGACTATGGCATGGAGTTGAAGCCCCTACAGTCTCTAGAAGTTGTCACAGTACCTTGGCTGCCAAGAAAACTATCACCATGACTACCATCTAGGTGGATGGCAGGATGTAGGAAAAGGAAGCTTTTCTAATGCTACCTTGAATATCACTGCCATCTGTGATGGCCATGACAAAAGAGCTTGCTCCTGATCCCATTTTCTACATCTTGAGCTCATGAGATTCCAATTCCTTTGTAATTAATTCACCCCTTTGTCTTTGAGATCTGTTTGTCCTGAAATCTCATAGCAAACTGTTGACGATAAGCAAAGAAAGTCGTTTATGGTGCTACCTAGACTGACCGGAACTCTTGGATTGTGTCTTGGATGCCAAGGATGCAGACCCTGTGGTGCATTAAAAGCTCCATTCTAGAGAACAGAGTCCCCCTGCTAATATGAGTAAGGCTTCCTCTATAAGTGCATCATACCCATATCATAAATAATTGTTGCACAGACTAAAAGTCTATGTGAAGGATCCAAAAGGAAAATCTTCCTAGCATAAGGCCGGGGTCAGTTCCTGGGTCCAAAGACTTGCATAGTAACATCCAAATAGTCAAATTCTGAAAAGGAAAAAGGGCAGGGGAGAGAGCTCCAGATGCTTCAGTGGAGAACACAGTAGAAGCTAGACATTTCTGGTCTTGATTCAGCCGACAAATGGCATGGAAATGATTATGATTATCATACATTTGATTTTAAATGTGTCTGGTTCAGTTTATAGATAAGGAGATTGAAGCACAGGGTCATAGCGCCTGTTGGACTCTCTGTGAAGTGGTTGCTGAGATGGACACTTACGTTGCAGTCATGAAGGAGCCACTAAAGAGGCAGATTTAGCCATAGGCACCACAGGCCATGGTGTGGACATGGTAACTCTCTGCAGACCCAGCTGAGTGCAGAGGCAAGTGTGTCCATTTGCATAGGGCCCCCTTTGAAGCAAATGATTACAGAGGAAATACATTTTACATATAATACACACTGGTAGGGGTTATCCCATGAGCAATCTGACGTCCATCCAAAAGCTGCAGAGGACACTGCTAATAGCTGGAAGCTGACAGCTGTCCACCCTCCTTTCATCTGAGCAATGAGTCTGTCCTTGAAGGGGAAGCTAAGTGATCTATCTTCATACTTGACATAGGCAATGGACTCTTCCCATCTCAGCATCAACTCTAATAACTGGCACTGTCAGGATTTTAGTGAGAATGGAGGAACCCCATCAGTGAGGAAGCACCTTCAGGACAGCAGCTTTTCTATAGCTGTCCCAAGTAGAAAGCTGCCCTCAGAGGACTTTTAGGTGCTTGCCTTCACCTCTTCTACCCACCCCTTGCACAGGATTCAAAAGTCTTTGGTTTTGGAAATCTAGCACAGCTCTGTTGTAACTGTTTGCATAAAGCTTTGCCCTGCCCTTACCTGAATAGCCAATGCTATGGGTTTCAGCTCCCTCCAAAGCCTGCCTCTTTGCTAAGAGCCCTCCTCCCATCTCTTCTATGTCTTCCTACTTTCCAGATGAAAAGGTTTCTGGGTACAGTGTAAGTGCAGCACTACACTTATGTTTGTCCATATCCAGGCTCTCCCCTCCCTCACTGCACTTTGTCCTTTCTAAGAGCCATCCTGGTTGGGGTGGCTGTCTGTTTCTTTATCATGCATCCTCTTTCTGCAAACTCCAAGCATAACATCAAGAGGGCTGGTCTCAAGCAAATAGCCACTTCTAAGGCATCACATCCACTCTGTGTTTCCAGAGTCCTAGCATTTTCTTTCCTCCACCTCGACAGCACATCAACACAAGCTTTGTTCATCACAGTGGCAATGGTCTTCCCCAAATGTCTGTTGAATCCTTCCACAGATGGAGTCTAAATTTATATATCTCCATATATTGGGGCCTATCTTGGAGGGATTCATGGAATAGTAGCTGCCTCTGAGCCATTCCTATACCACAGTAAGATTACTAAACTAATACCAAACAGAGAGAAATGGAGAAAAACTTGAGAAGATTTTCTCCTGTCCCCATCCTGTGTACTGAATATTTTCTGAGCAATGATGACTTGCTACCTCACCATTCTACTCAGGAGTCAATTGTCAGTGTATTAATGTGATCCTTGCACAGCCCAGAGTGCATAATGATAACCTGGCAGGCACGCAATTACACAGTGACAATTTCCAAGCTGCCTCTGCCAGCCCTGTCCTCCCCAGCAACTCTGGGCTTTCAGCTATTAGTCCTACATGGTTTTTAAATCAGTTGTCACCTGTGCAGGGGGAAACCATCTCACAGATGTGTGATTCTGATTTCTGTAAGGCTGGTGTGGGAAGAATGATATTGAACTCAGGTAGTCTGCAACTTTCCCCAAATGCTGACATGGTATTGCTAGAATCGGTTCTTCTCAATATGAAACTGTTTTTCCCAAAAGTTTTGACATTGAGATTCCATCTGCAGCAAGAAGCCAATGCAAAATGTAGCTAAAAAGATGATAACGTGCCACCTTGGGAAATGAAACAGCATCACAAATCTAATTTCTGTGAACAAATTTCTACTGTACTCATTGAAGGGGTCGTCATATTCACCTAAATCTTTAACTGAGCATTTACAAACTACGGTTCTATTAGATTTTAAACCAGGCTATGCTTGCAAATGTGTTTTTATAGAAAAACTAATTAAAATAACCTGATATTGTACCTAGTGTGAAAATTTTTATAAAAAGGCAAACATAAGGTACAGAACTCAAATAAGCTGTAGCTTTAGTTTCTGTGGTATGTATTATGAAACAAAAAGATATTAAAGCCATGGTAGGGATTGGTTAAAAGTTGAACATGAAATTTGGGTTGTGTGCCAATTTTAATTTAATCTCCTGGTTATATTTAATTATATTGCTCTTATTATGCAAGGGTGCTGTCTCCATGCCTGCTGAGAAGGGCACACTCTTGGCCTAATGCTTTTTGGGGGACCTCTTGTTTTGATCTCTGAACTGAGTCTTCCCAGGTCCCAGTGAGGAGATCAATCATGCAGGCATCTCCCAGGTCACCAGGGCAAGTGGCACAAGTTCATCCTCTAAGATTCTCAGTCCTCTGGACCTCTGTAGCACTTATTGTCAGCTTGACAAAGCCAGCCAAGATTTTGTGTGTGCAATCTTCAGACAGCACTGGGCAAAGAATTCATGAGATGGCAGCATCACACCCTCAGGCTTTCTGAAGAGGAAGGACAGGGCATCCTGAAGCAGTTGCGAAAACAAACATCAACCATGCAGACACAAAATGCAGCTTAACCATGTGGAACAGGGAACAGGTGAATAATGTCTTGGAATCTTTGTTCACAGCCTGCAAATGGGCTGATTGGCATGTCTTGAATTGAACAGCCTGTGTCTGCAGAACTGTAGTTCAGTGTCTTGTGCACTCACCATTTCTTCCTTTGGGATTGCTGAGCAAGGCTCAATTAATGTCAGGCCCCTTTTACTGGCTGCTTCAATCATCTCACATGCACAAACAAAAAGGGCACATTGCATCCTGTGTGCTCATGATGGGTACAATGGAATATTAATGAGACATGAAAGAAGGTCCTTGAAAAACATCTTCAGTCCAGCATTTCCCTGGAACGTCCAGGATCCACTGTCAAAAATCAAAATGAGCTTCCTGTTAAATGATAAATTCATGGAGTCGAAAGTCACTTTGGTAAAAGTTATTGGGGGGTCATAGCCTTCTCAGATGCTCCATGCAAAAAGTCACTAGGGGTCCCCCCAGTGAGCTTCAGAGGTTCCCCAGTCCAACCTGAGTGATCTGCATCGTACTATTAAATGGAGGGGGAAAGCAGGCAAATTGGGATCTACAGGTGGGGAGAGTTGGAATGCTCCTGAACATTCCTCAGATATGAATAGACTCTAGGAGAGCAAATTCTGTAGTCATATACAGGTTTAGGACATGACAGATTAAGGAAAATGTTAAGCTTTTGGTATATGACAGAACATTTCTTTCTTGTGCCAACATTTCAAATTTCAACTCAATATCACCTCCCTTTCATAGTCAGAGATGAATATGCTGGCTCACCCAAGGTCATATGGTTAATTATGTCAGAACTTGAATTTTATCTCTTGTCTGCCCTACTCCCATGCTAGAGGTATTCTATGAGATTATCTTCATTACAGAAGAAAGGGGCGGGAGTTCTTTCTGAAGGGTGCTTTTAGAATTGAAATGAAGTTTTCCAGTGAAGGCTGCAGGGATTCCTAGTATGAAGCCTGCCTGTGCTGGGCAGTGCACAGCTGGTGCTGTTTCCTACACTGAAGGAGTGACAAAATGTACCAGAGCAGGGATGATCAGAACCACATATTCCTTTGTACCTGTGACAAAGCCTCAGAAACTGACATCAAAGTGTCTTTATGGAGCACAGACCACAATCCAACCACAAATGTATCACTGGGGATTTGTTACTCTGCCTTGTCACCAGTCACTTCTAGTCCAAGCCCCTTCCTGATTGGGCTCAAGGATTATTTGGGTGGTCATAGGCTGAACTAACACTTACCAAAGCCAGGGGAGAAAGGGCAGTGAGGTTCAGATCTCCACATTTGGAGAGGTAACCCAGGATCCTCCATCCTCTGAGACCTGGAGCAAGTTATCTCATAGCATTATTCTTTCCTGGGAAATCTACCCAGCTCCGGGTATTAAGATCATACCCACCTCCTCTAGATTCACTCCCTCTCTTCACTGCCACCAGAAATGGCTTCTTCTAAAACTTCCCACAAAAATCCTTCTGGGAATATCAGTTCTCTAGACATGACATGCTGCAAGGCCTCATCTTTATTCTTGGTCTTTGTACCTATAATATGAAGTCTTGTGCAATACTTTCCTTACTAAGATTCTTTTATAGTTTATGGAACTGCAAGTAGTCTACCTTTGCCCTTGATGTGAAAACTTTATGTAGTTGAAGCCTCCTAGAATGAAGGTTGGTCTGGACAGGATTCCTAGGATGAATTTCTTTGAACCAAGTTTCATGTGAATATGTCTATAATGCAAAATACATTGTGTCCCCGAGGCTCAGAGGAAAATGTATTTATCACTCAATAAAGGCCCAACCATGTGGAAGATTCTAGGAAATACTTTTCGTCAGGGAAAAGGCTCTCTGGGCCCCACCATCTCAGGACTGAGTACAGCAGAACAGAAGGACTTCAGTGCAGTGTCTTTCCTGAAAGATGGTCTGGATGCATGGCACAGAGTGCCACAGGCCTGTCTGCAAGTGACTAGATGAAGCAGGTCTCTGCCTTCACACAATAAGGGATATAATGGCACAGTGTTAGGTTGCAGCAGGGCAAAGCCATCCTCCAGCTGCTCATTATTTGGAAATCAAGCACTATTTTCTAATATGGAGAAATTATAGGTTGGTAATGTGATCCCAATGTAACAAAATACAGTGGCCGATCCCTTCTGTCAGTCAAACTCCAGTTTCAGCAGGGAATCTTTAAGCCGAGGGTTAAATTATGATGATTTCAAAGGGGAGAATTTAAAATATAAATATCAGGTATTTGTATTTTATGTTATGGAAATTCTTGACCATTTAGCTGTTTGGTAATTGCTATGCACAGCTTAGTAAATATGGAGTGAACTGCAACTCATTCAAGACTATAAAAATTGAAGTTTCTTTCTCTTTGTTCCTCTCTCTGTCTCTGTTTCTCTCTGTCTCTCTGTCTCTCTGTCTCTCTCTCTCTCTCTCTCTCTCTCTCTCTCTCTCTCTCTCTCTCTCTCTCTCTCTCTCTCTGTGTGTGTGTGTGTGTGTGTGTGTGTGTGTGTGTGTGTGTGTGTGTGTGCACATCAACTTCTTTGGACCCTGAGGTTTGCCATTCTTCCTAGCTGTTACTTGAGGTCAGCTGGAATGCTATGAAGTATTGGAAATGCCAACTATTCTCTCATTTGTTTAGAAACAGTTGTCAAAGCAGCAGGGAAGAGAACATTGTTTAGTCCTTCCTTCCAAGAGCAGGGTGGGTATCTCTGCAAACACAATCATTTCTTTCCTTCCTTCTCTCTGGCAGCAATCTCCCAGGCAATGCTATGGCCAGGCAGAACGGCACAGAGGAAAGATTTTCCAGGACACACTCAATTAACTACCTCACCAGCTTCAAGGCTTTCAAAAGGGCCATGTTTTAGCCCTCACCTACTACCCTTCTTTTGGCCAAAGCCCCTTGTACCCTTTAGATATCCTGCTATATCCTTCTTCTTCAGATGGGCTTATCTGACCTCAATAGGTCAGACCAGGCCCCTTGTTATTTATTCTTCTTGAAGCATATATGTCTCTTTACCACTTATCACAAAGAATAACATTGAAATTCTGAGTGGCCAGCAGGGGCCAGGAAGCCAGAACATAATGTCTTAGAAGGCTCAGCAGCAACTGAAATCTAATCAGTATGCAAACAATGGGTCAGTCTCCTCTAAAACATCAGCAGAGACTGCCACACAGAACAACTAACAATTAAAGATAGCTTGTATCAGCCTTTGGACAAACTTTAGCCAAACTTTATGCACTGTGGATACTCTCATACACCAAGGATCCAATCATTCCTCAGAATATTTTAGTATTCATGTATTTTCAACACAGCTTTACCAGATTAAAAAATACACACATTGTACTGTCTGATAACTTTTCAATGTGGATCTGTTTCAAGCTCCTGCTTCTCATTTCTCTGTGTTCTGAGAACCTGTGTTCTCTTTCCTGGTAAGTTATCCTCCACCCTTGGCTTTTCCCCCTGATGGTTCTGACCACATGTCCTGGACTTTGATTCTCTGCTGTGGTCTGAGGCATGCTCAGCTAGACATGGAAAAAAATAGGTCATGTTTTAGTGTTTGCTCCAGGGGTTTAAGGAGGGAATTCAAATCCCATAGCAAAAGCCAAACAAGGTTTCAACCTTTGAAAAGTATGAGTCTTTGGACAATTTTTGTAACTCTGATATAAAGTGGAAATCGCTCTTGAATTCAATGACCAAACATGCAGATGAGCAGGGGGGAAAAGGTCCTGATGATGACAGGGAGAAGGGCAATGTTACAGTTTGAGTAAGAAATGCCTCCTGTAGACTGGTCCCCATATGGTGTCACTGTATAGGAAGGTTTTGGAACCTTTTGGAGGACAGCCTGGCTGAAGTTTTGTGACTTTTTCCCACTTGAAGATCACTCTATGCTTCCTGTGTGGGTTTGAGATGTGACTGATTAGCTTCTTGTTCTGGCAGATTACTGCCTGTCTGCCATTATGGACATCTAGCCCATTGATACTAGAAGCCAAAATGAACTCTTTTTTTCCTTTCTTTTCATCATGGGATTTCACCACTGAAACAAAAATGTTACACAAGCAGTAAATCTTGAATTCTCTTTCACAAAGGTGTGGGATTAATAGTGAGGGTGGGTTCTAGATTGGTCTTACAGTGAGATGTCTACATCCTTGGACAGGTGCTATTATGCTTATACTCTGCCAAACTTACTCTCATTTCTAAATATGTAAGTGACTCCTTGGAACTCACCAAAAAGTTCAAAGAAAAGAAACCTTAGCAAATGTTATTTCCCACACAATATTCTCTTTCTTAATGAAATCATAGCAGCAGATATGAGTGACTTTATTGCTATATTCCAGGACTGGTCATGCATATAGAAATGCGCTTACTGCTTAGCTCACTTTACAAGGATTGCTACCAAACAGCTCCTTTGGGTCTTCACAGCTCATTATCACCTCGTTAGACAGGAGTGTAGGTCAAACTCTGGCACCAAAAAATCCACCATAGATAGGTCCTTAGTGACATGATTATTTGTGTTCTCCTCTTCAGAATTCAATTTACATGCTAATTACCTTTTGAGCATCTAAATGCATTTAGCACATTTACCTGTAGATAGTAGGGCTCTCTTCTTCCTCCTTGAACTCCAGTTTTGCTAAGTTACCCCATCTCCTTGAGATCACAAGCATCAAGTCATCTTAGTGCAGAATTGGAAAAAAACGCTTATTTCAAAACTTGAGAAATCTGATCAGTAATTATGCTTCCAGGAAAATTCTTCAACACAAAAGAGGCCTTCCCAGCCCCTACTGACTTGATTTGCAAGGCAATGTGGAAATTTGTTGTCTAACACTCAATATTGGAGACTCAGTCACTTCTTTCTACCCAAATGTGGCTCCAAAGTCTTCCAATGGCTACTAAGGGAATCATTTTGCCCTCTAAGCTGTGTTTGCGTACAAGTGTTCTGAAGCACAAAATGCCAAACTGTGCATTAACCAAGGGCTGCTCTATGGCAGATTTTTACTCTACAGTTTTAATTCAAATGTAATTGACCATGACAAGGCTGAAAGCACTAGTACTCTTCTTTATTGAAATTAACTCCAAAACATTTCACCCATTGGTAAGATGTGCTACAGAGACTGGCTTACATACCTGCCCTGTTCAAAAAAAAAAAAAAAAGTCACAGACATGACAACTATGTGGCAATGAGTGAAGATTGAACTCAGGACAGTGGCAGGAAAGAGAAGTCTTATAGACCATGAGAGCAAGCATTTTGATTTCTCTTTGATCCCGACCATATATTTTTATGGCCAGTTAATAAGATGGGCTGGCTGTGACAAGATGAGCTGCTCTTGTCATGCCCATGTATTCCAATTGACTTGATGCTGCTTTCCCCAGAATGACTTATAGTTTCCACCCACACTGAGCATTCTACTACAGTGTGGCGTGGGAGTCAGAGGACAGGATGTTTGGGATTCTATGAAATCACTTTCAGCATTTCTCCTGAATTGGATCCTGTAAGTCCTTCTCAGAAAAGGGAATTGAACTTGAACTCTGCATCTCTGGTTGAATAAGACATCACCTGACAAACTTATCAAGGCCCTGGAAGGCCAAATGGTGTCTAGATAGGCGTTTTAACAGCAGTGAGAAAGCCATGACATTCAACAGAGAGTAGGAGGGGGAAATGTATCAGACCACAAAGGTAAGTAGCAAAGTCAAACCCTGGAACACTACAGGATGTCAATCTCACCATCTCACCCGGTCCACACTTATTTGACCTACCACCTGAGTCCTCCAGAAATGCTAACCACAATGAAGAGCTGGGAGAGGAAGATAATTTTCAGGAATAAGGAACCTAAGCTTTCCCAATACTCTGCCATTGACATAAGTTTCATATGCACTATTTTATTATATCTTTGCAAAACCCTCAACCTGTGGTTCTCACCATGTAGGTCACTAAACCTTTGAGGGTTGAACAACCCTTTCACAGGGGTCCACTAAGACCATTAGAAAACACTCATATTTACATTATGACTCATAAAAGTAGCAAAATTATAGTTACAAAGTAGTAACAAAAATAATTTTATCATTGGAGGTCACCACAACATGAGGAACTTAGCATTAGGAAGGTTGATACCCACTAGAAAATATGTATTTTTTGCAAGGTTTTTTATCTTTAAATTAACATACAAGGTCTTAGATATCATTGCTTTAATTTCAAATGAAGTATGTTATGGTAAAGTCCACTTTTGCCTCATCTCCAACATCCCCTCATTTCCCTGGAACAACCTGCCGACCCTATTTTCTTTTTCTTGTCACATGTGTCCTTTGCCCTCCCGGCCCTTTTTCAGCTCCTGTTTTTATTCTCTTGGTCTCCTTTCTTTATTTTTATGTTTTACAATACACTTATTTGTCTAGACACATAACACATTACAGGCTAAGAGCTGTGTGTAAAAGAGAAAATGTGGGTTTTGTCATTCTTAATTTTGGTCATTTCACTTGATATCATACTTTCCAGATCCATACAATTTTTGGAAAATTTCATTTTTTCTTTATAGCTGAAAAAGTTCTATTTTGTATGAGTGACACAATTTCATTATCCATTCATTTGTCCATGAACATCTAGGTTGGTTGTGTTTCCTTCCTTCCTTAAATAGAACAGCAGCAAATATACATACAACTACCTCTGTGATAGGATAGAGAATCCTTCAGTTATATGTCCACGAGTGGTAGAACTGGGTCATATGGTATTTCTATTTTTAGTTTTTTGAGAAAACACCAGACAGATTTTCAAAACACCATCCACAAAAGTACCCATTTGTACTCCCCCAAGAGTGAATATGATTTCTCCTTGCAAACACCCTCACCATCATCTGTAGTTGGAGCTCTTAAGGATAGCCATTCTTCCTGGAGTATTGCAAAATAGTTTTAATTTAACCTTCTCAGGTGGCTATGTATTATTTTTTCTTCATTTTTTTTAATAGTGTAAGTCAAACCTAGGGTCCAGAGCCTACTGTTCAAACATTCTTTATCCCCCATCCTTGTGTTCTTATGCCCAATTTGCAAATGAGAAAACTGTAGAGGATACAATTACCCTACATTTCATAGTCAATCAATGACTAGACTGAGTATTACACTGGGATATCTAATTCCTCTAGAAAAAAACTGAAATAATTGCTTTAAAATGAAAGAAAATTTAAAAGGAGGAAGGCAAGGAACAAAACAGAGAGAAAGGGAAGTATCAAGAAAATTAGAAGTTGCATATATAAGGAATCAGGGGCTAAGAGCACATGTTGCTCTTGCAGAGGACCTGAGTTTGGTTTCTAGCATCCATGTCTATTTGCTCAAAACCATCCATAACTCCAGGTCTGGGTTTTCTGGGCATACTTTTGGCTTCAGTTGGTACTGCACTCACATATAGCACACATACTCAGACCACTCCCCCCAACACACACAAAATTAAAAATAAAACTTTAAAACAAGAAGAATTAATGGGAAGAGGATCCATCTAAACTCACGAGCTGTCCTGTTGTCTGTACTGGAGGTACATTTCAGGGTAATTTGTAACAAGCAGACCTACTAGCCTTCAGTGCCTTCCATATCTCCTCTCTCTAGACTTCTTGTATATTTAGGTCTTTTTCATTTCCATTGAATTATCAGAGATTTGGTGAATCTCTGTCTCAATGTGGCTGATGGAATAGGTATAGCAGTGAAGTAGTACATTTGCCTTGGGGTCATTGTTGTAAACAAACCTGTAGCCAGATAGAGTGTTGACAAGATCAGCAGTAATGCTTCTCCATTTTTAGCAGATTAGCATGGCCATGTAGCCAGTCATGGTTAGTGCTCACTGTCTCATGCACCTATTCTGAATGAGAGTTAGGGTTCCACCTTCCTGTCTCACAGGGTCTCACTGACTGCATTCACTTGTGAAAGGTAAGATACCCGAGTTCTTAGTGTCATATTTGCATCATTCCAACATTTTTTGACTTTTAAAGACTGGAACCACTTTAAATATAACTCATCCTGCTTTTTCTCCTCTCAGATTTGTTGTCTATATAACCACTTTCTCCAGACATCATTCTGCTTTGTTTTTAGAGGGAAAGGATCTTTCACAGAGATGCTTATAATTGATAACTAGTTTCTCATTGTTTGTCTTTTCCATCCCTCCCCATACTCCCTACCCATTTGTCTATCTTCCCTACTTCCCAGGAATCCTTACCTTTTTTACTGTAATATTATCTTTTCATCTGATTTTTTGAATAATTTATCAATCATTCTGTTCAATACTAATTCAATTTTCTGCATCATGTTTTTGATTTTTAGACACCGATGCCAACTTTAAATCTGATGTTATTTTTGTAGAAGATTGCGACAGTCTTTAAACTTTTCAGCTTATGCTACTTTATCTTAGAATCTTACTGTTTTTAATCTCACCTGTTCTTTCCTTCTACGTTATTTTTTCATTTCATGTTTCCCCTGTATCTTAGAGAACACAAATCAGATAATTTTTAAACCTTGATACATTTTCTCAGCAACTGTCAAATATGTGTTCCCCCTCTGAGATGTCCACATCTGTTGTGCTGCAGTTTTCCCATAGATCATAGTTACATCTAGCAAGATAGTGAAAGATTTGGCAGAGATCCAGAGGACCATCCCTACAGGCTTTGTCTGGAGTTTTGTGTCTCTCTATGTTTTCAGAAATGAGATTACAGGGGATGCCTCTATGTCTGCTATGTCCCTAGCTTCCACTTGAGCCTCCCAGGCATGAATACCTTCTCAAGTAGGCAGCCATTTCAGGTTTCCATCCTCATGGAAGCAGGAGAGAGTGTTATGCTCATAAAGGACCTCCCAGCACTACCCCCCAAAAGATGGATTTTCAACTTATTCTCCTTATACAATTAAAGTTTCATTTCTA
This sequence comes from Cricetulus griseus, assembly GCF_003668045.3. Taxonomy (NCBI): domain Eukaryota; kingdom Metazoa; phylum Chordata; class Mammalia; order Rodentia; family Cricetidae; genus Cricetulus; species Cricetulus griseus. Next base: position 183,336,243 of record NW_023276807.1, on the reverse strand, counting down.
CATGTGTTCATTTGTTTGTTTTGCTGAGTACATTATCAACTTCATGACTACCTGCCCCTTCCACCCTGAGATATGTATGTGCATAGTCCTTGCTGGTCCATGTTCTACCCACAGGCAACTCTACCAGCTTGAAAGGCAATTTCCCAGAAGAAGAAAGGAAACACAGACAACAGAGTATCTATGGAAGACAGTTATCAACTTTCTTTTTCTTTTCTTTTTGAAACTAATTTCAGTATTGAGAAAGTAGTTAGTGCTTAGTTATGTAGCATCTTAGACCCTGGGCTCAATCCCTAGCAATCACAAAAATATTTAAATAAAACACACACACACACACACACACACACACACACACACACACACACACACACACAAGTGAATGAATTGCCACACCTAAAAGACTGAAGTCATGCTCCTTCCACAGTTCTGGGTGGAAGTTCCCATCTTCTCTGGGAAGACCAGTGTTCTAACAATATACCTTTTCATCCTTTTTTCTGAAATTTAGCAATGATGTATAATGATGGTCATGTCTAATGAGGTATAGAAACAAGAAGAAATGAAAAGCCATGTTTGGAGAGGGAACATAGACACAGCAAATCATTTTTGCTTCCCAGAGACCTTGCCTCACTTCTGTGCTGTACAATATCTAGCAGTGGTCACCAAACTGAAACACATGAAAATCACCACAGTTAAGAACACATTCTAGATTATTAGATTGTTAGTTGGTGTCATTGTTGTAGATCTACAGACATTTCCTTAGTACATGATTTCTCTTTAAACCTAAAATGGCTCTCTGTAATCTAAGCAGCAGAGGAGAAGCTACCTTAAATGCCCTCTCCTGATAATGAGATTGATGACTGACTTATATGTCATCCTAGAGCCTTCACCCAGCAGCTAGTGGAAGTGGAAGCAGACACCCACAGCTAAACACTGAACTGAACTGGAATCCAGTTGCAGAGGAGTAGTAATGAGCAAAGGGGTCAAGACCAGGCTGGTGAAGCCCATAGAAACAGCTGACCTGAACAAGGGGGAACTCTTGGTTCCCCGACTGATAGCTGGGAACCAGCTGATCCAGACCCCCTGAATGTGGGTGTCAGTGAGGAGACCTCAGAAATCTATGGGGCCTTTTGTAGTAGATCAGTACTTATCCCTAGCATAGGAATAGACTTTGGGAGCCCATTCCACATAGAGGGATACTCCCTCAGCCTAGACACAAGGGGGTGGGCCTAGGCCCTATCCCAAAGGATATGACAGATTCTTAAGAACCCCTATAGAAGGCTTTACCCTCCCTGGGGAGCAGAAAGGGTATGGGATGAGTAGGGTGTTAATTGGGGGGGGCGCAGGGGAGGAGGGGAGGCAGAGGGAACTGGAATTGACATGTAAAACAATCTTGTTTCTAATTTAAATAAAAAAAGGAGAGGAAAAAAGAACACATTCTAATTCTAATTCTACATTCTAATTCTCAGCTCACATTGAGGTAAATGTTGCTCAGATTGTCTCAGAAGACATGGTTGTGGCTGTCTGTGAGTACTGCATTTTGAAAAAAAAAATCTGGTGTGAATGGTTACATATATATATATATATATATATATATATATATATATATATTTGTGTCTTAGGTGTCTGGCTGTCACCTTTCCTTTTAGGCTGAAAGTCTTAGGATATCTGCACCAAATACACATAGTCAACAAATTTATTCAGATATATGACCACAGCTGTCTTTCCTCATCTTCCTGATGTACTACCAACAAATAACACCGTTGTTACTTTGGCATTACATTCATTTTAGTGAGATGGGACTGGGTTAGATCTATTCTGGAGACTTGAAGTATATCAATGATTTTGGGGAAAATCTTTAATAAATACAAAGCTTACAGGGTTTTAATTAACTATGTGTTATGAAAGACACACGTATTGAATGGGCTCCCATCCTAGAAGCTGAGAGGTAGGGGTTAGATTGGAATGGTTCAAATTTAAATGGTTTAGAGAAGGAAGCATGTACGTGTGAAACCCTGACTGTAAACACTGGCATCTGATCTCCAAGGACCATTGCCTTCTTGGACCTGATGATCTCAGAAAAGTGTGCCTGGCCTATGCTAGTGTCTCTGAGAGATACAGAATAAAGTCGACTATATAGATGTTAGAGAAAGTGTAAGCTGTATTTAACTTTTGCTACAGGAAGAAACTGCCCAAGCAGAATGAAGACTGGTTGGGTGGTGCTCACAGGAAGAGGAAGCAGAAGACAAGAACACAAGGAAGCAGGCAAGAGGGAGCCAGTCTCTCCATCTCTGCTCCAGCCTTGTGTCTCCCTCTCGTGGTCGTGCTTGAAATTGCCAGTAGGGAGCCTTTCTTAGTAAGTCCTTGTTTTCAGAGAGCCAGCCTCAATGTTCCAAAGCTGAAGGCAGAAAAATGGTTTGAGAGCTAATAGACAATAGCTAATTTTATAAAGAGTTTTATCAATAAGATTTGGTCCACTTGGGATAAATAAATGCAAAAATAAAATTAAAATTGTAAAGTACTCTACCTCTGAAATCAAGGTGCACTGTTTTCCTCCAAGTGAGGAAAGCACAGCTTAATAGAAAGAAGCAATTTCCTTGTGAGAAAGAAACCTGCTGGGAGGAGCCAGGGGGAAGCCTAGTGGTTTCATATTCCACTAGAAGCTAAGAGCAGAGATCTGGAAAAGAGAAAAGGAGGCCAGCAACTAGAGGTGATAAACAGACATAAGACTCTTAGCTGTTAAAATCCAGGAGAATAGGATGGAACAGTAGAAATCTAAAGGAGTTTGAAAGGGAAGCAGTTTTTGGAATTTTTTAAAGGAGACTCTATCATCTCACGTCCTTAGACAGGAAAACGCATTGTGATTTTAGGGAGAGACAGAATCAGATTTGCCATCACTGTCCTGCTCACTGTCTTTTCCTGTGTGGTAGGAGGAAACTCAAGCTTCTTAGAGCTTCCGTGATGCAGGTAGGAGGCAACTGGGAATTTAGATCATTGGTTCCCCTCTGGTCAACTTGAGTGTTAAAATAGGAGATTCTAAAGCAGAGCACAGCTCATGGTTATGATAGTGTGACCTAAAAGCAAGGATTTTGAAGGCTAGTAAGGTCCATTGTAAGTATAAATTAGTAATGGAGCCAGTAGAAAAGTATAGAATAAAAGTTGGTTATGGATTTCACCACCATAATATTAAGCTACTAATGTCACCTAAGTGTCAGGTCCGAAGCAAGGTGATGGCCTCTGCATAGAGGGCCTGTGAATCCAGAATGTGGACCATGAGCCCTTCAGTGGTTCATCCCTTGAGGTCCTATGGGAATCTTTAATCTAGGAAGTTTCCCACTAAAGAGTTTGGTCATTGATTTGACTAAGTAATTATTAAGTTAGCAAAAGTTGACCTGACTTGAGAGATTTAGTTAGATTTAGATAAGGAAATTTGTTATCAAACCTTTAGGGGGGAGGACAAACTGAAGAACTTACAAAAGATAAAGGTTAATGGAATATTGAATTAATGATAATCTTTCCATTTTTTGTTTAATAGCTAAACACAGTTTATGCAATTTTGAAACTTTCACAACAGAAGCAGGTGTCTTACTCACCTTCCCCAAATCTTTAGGATAACAATGGGCATGTAACCCTCTTTTGTTTCCCCCAGGAAATGGCCCCAGGCCAGTGAGTGCATGGCAAAACACTCTTTTAGAAGACTGGATTATATTTCATGAAAACTCTTACCATTTGCCAATCATCTTCAAACTGTAAGGTGCAGTGCTGGTGTCTGCCTGTCTGTCTATCTATCATCACTTATATCCATCCATCTGGAATCATTACCAGTTAGAAAAGAGAGGTGTTACCCTCATTAGAGCTCTGGAAACTGGGTCTCACTCCACTTAGTTCTTGGTACTAAAGCCTGTACTAAAGTTCAGGTTTGTTTGGATCCAGACCCACTCTTCCTTTTTTGGCACAATAGAAATCCACATATAAATCAGAATAAACATAAACAAGTAAACAACTAATGTGCACATGCTGGGTAACAGGTCGGTCACCAAACTCTCCGTCTTTAAGGCAAATCTGCGATGATAACGGAGAGAGGATGGCGGACTCTGAGACTATGTTTCCCACTGATTGCAGATTGGCTTCAGCACTACTCCCTGCATCCTGCTTTAGCTACACGATTTTTCTTACACAATTGTCAAGTATTATCTCTAGATCTAAATTAATTAAAGTTGGCCGAAGGGTAAAAAGACCAAGAACACACTTTTTAAGAATGCATTAGATGCTGTTACCCTTCAGTGATGATCTTAATCATGGGAGAAGTTGTGGAGGGCACAATCTAACTCATTTTTCACTCCGTGTCTTCCCTAGCAGTTTCTATGCACCCTGTCATGGCTCAGCCTTTGTGTCCACTATATGAAGCTCCTCCCCATCTACAGGCCAAACCCGTATTCAGTGCTTTTAGATTTTTGTCTTTTATAGCATCCCAATTCTTGAGCCCTCCTCCACTAACAGTTGAGAAGAAGTCCTTGAGAGACAAACAAACAATAAAATACACTGGGACTGTTGAGGTTTCATCCCATTTGGCCAGCTCTGTCATTTGACACTTCTGTAAACAACTTGCTTTGGATTTTTTTCTGTCCTAGAAGGTTATGGTATCTCTTTCTTTTCTGCCTCTCCTTCTGCTGACACTTTATTTCCTTGCTTGTAAAGTGTTTTCCCCTGCTTTCTGCAATAATTTTCCAGACCTTTTGTTTTGGCCATATCTGAAACTAAACATCAATATGAATCATAGTTATAACATGTATCCACTGACCAAGTGAAATCTGTTACTAATCACCTGATGAACTCTGGCACTTGGCTGTCTCCAAGGAGAGATGACACTGATATCTTCCATGTCAGTTTCATTTTCCATTCCCTCAAGCGTGAACTTCTTTCTCTTCTTACCAGTTCTGTTTTAGTAATCCACTTAATCTCAGACCACACCACCTGTGTGGTACACACCACCACTCTACTTATGACATTCTTCTATCAGTCCCAGGGTCAGCAATTCCATCATGATTGTCTCCTCTTTCTTCCATCCAAGTATCACCACTCAACTGCATGGCCCCAACTCACTCTTACCAACGCTTCTCTGCCTATAGTCTTGCCACCTTTAACATTTTTTTCCAGTGTTAAAAATGATCCTCCTGCTGGGCGTTGGTGGCGCACGCCTTTAATCCCAGCACTCGGGAGGCAGAGGTGGGACTCTCTGTGAGTTCAAGGCCAGCCTGGTTTCCAGAGCAAGTGCCAGGATAGGCTCCAAAGCTACACAGAGAAACCCTGTCTCAAAACAACAACAACAACAACAACAAAGATCCTCCCTCTGAGCATACTTAGCTAGCAATCCCTGATGCTGGGAACTCCACGGCTTCCTGCTACCTCTGAGTTTTTGTTGTAAATGCACAAGGAATACCTTATTTTCAATATATTGGTTTCAGACCATCATTGTAAATCCACCTTTCCATGTGTTTGAATACTATTGTCTATACTTCGTATAATTCTTATTGTGCAACCACACAAACATCCATATCTTTGCTCATATTGCTTTCTTTCTTTATTATTCAGCTTTGCTAAGACCCACTGTAAATGTCAAAACCTTTCTTCTGCTCTCTGGGATTCTTAAACCAAATCGATTGCTCATTCCTTCCTTTATGATTGTGCAGAATGCCAACACATTGAACAAGCACAAATTACAGTAGTGTACACTTCTAGAAAATATTGTATTTGTCTCTTTTTATATCCCAATGTAAGTTATGATCCATTCAAAGTGCCCTATTCTTAGACAACAATACCATCGCCCCTGGTTTCTTTACTCTGCAAGCACAGACTCAATTAACATATAAGAGTGTCAAGATCTAAAAGTTTTTATAGTTCCAATGCAGTATTGGCTACTTGTGCTGTAGGAAGAATCCACATTGCAGGAAAGTCTCTAGATGGGCACTTGTGCCCTCTGGCTTTGAAGTTTCTGTCCCTAGAAAAGTTGCTATAAACTATTACTCTTTCCTCTTCACAACCTTTAGAGTGGACACCAGAAGTCCTCCAAATAACCCACACTTTGGCCATTGTTGTCAGTTACCTAACAGAACTTGCTGGTAAGAACTCATTGCAGAAGATACTCTATATCATGGTTTCAGGGGATAGAGAAATTAATTGGAGCTGAACTGGAAGATTCCTCCTTCCTGGCTTTCAGATTGCTGAGTGGTGCAGAGTAGGCTGTCAGACAAGAAATGCCATCAAGATTCTTACCTAGCTGTGACTTCTGTAAGCTACGCTAATGATCTGTCAGGCAATGGATACACTGTAGCATAATTGTAATATGACTGTATGTAAATGGTGCCAAGCCATTTTATGAGTATCTGAAGCCTGCTCCACCAGAAGGAGCATAGGTGGACTCTATAACCATGCTCTAGAGCACATGCCTAGGGGTGTTATAGACCCTGTAGGGGAACCTACTACCATTACATTGCTAGTCATGTTTTCAAACATGCTTTTAAATTCTCATGGTTATACCTATAGAGTAGTGTTGCCATCAGCCATTGTTGATGAAGCGTCTTACTACCGCAAGAAGCAGTCATTGGAGAAATCTATAATTGGCCACAGTGCTGAGAATAGGTGATGATAGAGTACCAGACCCTAAGTTAGATGGCTATATTACTGCCTCCAAAGCTCAGGAAACATCACAGAAGAGGAGGTGGGAAGAGCATAAGCTGTGCAGCAAAAGATACAGTCTTGACTGGACATGGCTATTGCTCTCATTAGCTCATTGTAGCTGTGGTTATCTAGATAAGACCTGTACAAAGTTTGGCTCAGCAGCATTTTTCATAGATGGAGAAAGGGCTGTGAGCCAACACCTCCCTGAGGGAGGAGTGTGATTTAACAGTTATGCAGGCAGGTGGGTGTCATTTTCTTCATTTGTATGGAAACTGGTTGTTAATTTACTTTGAACTCTTGCTTTCTGATCCATTATGCTTTATTTTATGAAATGCATTTTTAATATTTTGAATTACAGCATTCTGCTACACACAATTCCACACATATGTGTGTAACTAGTTGTTAAATATGTGATTTATTTTCTACATAACACTAAATCTTAATCAAAGATACCTCTTTAATTAGCAAGAACTCCATTATCAGCCATGCACTTGTGGTATGAAGCTTTTGATAGTTTCTGCCCCTCTGCTGGTATGAGCTGAAATTCTAGGATTGGCATTCCCAATAAGTTCATACATCCCAAATCAGTAGTTCTGAATTCTGAATTGTATTTAAAATAAATAAAGTCTGATAAAAGGCAATTATCTGGAGATTACTAGAGAAAATACATCAAGTGGATGAGCTCTTCCTTCCATGGTAAGAGGTCCTCTAACCAACCTCCCTCCCTCTCTCCTTCCCTCTCTCCCTCCCTCCCTCTCTCCCTTCCTCCTTCTCTTCCTCCCTCTTCTCTCCTTCCACTCCCCCTCTCTCCCTCCTCCATGCTCTCCTTTTCCTGCTCTTTCTTCCCTCTTTTCCTCCCTCTCTTGTTCCTCTCCCTCCTCTCACTGTGTCTTTCTCCCTCTGCACATTTCACAACATCACCATACTACATTAATCAGCATAGACACACACACTGTAGCAAACTAAGCTTGAATAAGAAAACAATTTTTAAAATGTGGCTGTTCAGTAGGAAAATATCTGGAACCACTAAGCATGCTGGATAGCAAGGGCAGAAGCATGAGAAATCAGGGAGTGAAATAGAAGCGAAACTATGGAATTCTTTTATTCCTTTGTTTTTATTATTATTTTTATTTTTTTATTATTGTTCCAAAACACACGACTCTGTGAGTGTGTGTGTGTGTGTGTGTGTGTGTGTGTGTGTGTGTGTGTGTGTGTGTGTGTGTGCGCGCGCATGCAGGGGCGTGTGCTCGCGCGCATGTGGCCACACATATGCCATGGCATGCATGTGGAGATCAGAAGACCCCTCTGGTATTGTTCCTAGCTTTATACCTTCTTTGAGACAGGGCATGTTGTTGTATTGAAGTTTTGTATGCTAAGTTAACTTGCTGCAAGCTTCCAGGGATCCTCATGTCTTTGCCTTCTACCCCAGCATAGGAGTACTGTGGTTAAAGGCATATTCTTCTATGCCTGGATTTACAGGGGTTCTAAAGACTGTAACTCCAGTTTTTACAAAAACCTCAACTTGAGAGCTCCAAGTCACAGAAATCTTAATGCTATACACAAACTTTTAAAAAGTCTTTGACTGACATGTAAACGCTGCATATATAAGGCAAAGTGAAAGGAGCCAGAACTTTCAATAGGCTGAATTGGCACTTAGGCCACTATGTATCACAGGTGTGCCTGTCATATCTTAGGATGATAAGCAATCACCTACTTAAAATGATCATCAAACAGGATGTGCATTAGACTGTTGGTAAAAACCGGTGTGGTACAGTGATCTTCCAGTATATGCACTTAATTATTAAAGATCAAAGAAAAATTAGAGGTATGGTTATCAACCTTGAAGCAGTGAAGATACAAAAAAAAATCAGATAATGACATTAGGACATCAGTTACTTAAATAGAGGTGAAGATTAAAATAATGGAGAATGTATTGATAATGCACTTAAAAATAAAGTTAGTAAATACCAGCAAAGACTAGAAATGAAAAAATAACAAATTCTATTGAGCTATAAAATATAATACCAAAAATAAGACATTCAATAAATATATCAATAAAAAAGAATAAATTACTAAATACAAAAATAGATCACTAGAAAATAAAACATGAGAAATAAATTAAGTAAAGTTTAATGTACCAGGTGACAATTTTCAAACCTCCAGAAAATTGGAGTCACTGAAGAAAGGGAAGGAAAGGATGGGAAAATTACTTAAAGAGTAACATGTCACCAAATTCATAATTTTTTTCTGAAAACCCTATCATCTATCTATATGGAAATTCTCCATGAATATTCAATATATAAACAAACTGGAAAACAGCATTATCCAACTTTAAGGAGTCAGGAGATAAAGGTTGGAACTTGACACTGCATGTTAACCATTACTTACAAATAGAGGAATAATTATTTGGATGATTGCAGACTTCTGATTAGAAACTATGAAAATCAGAATATGGTGGAACAGCATCCACGATACCCTGATGGTCCACTATCATGAATATATTGGTAGGTGGGAAAAGGGGGATTATGTTTTGTACAAATGATACGAATTTCCAGTTTGAGGGAAGGGGTAAGTTCAAGAAATATATTGCATAGAACAATGATTATACTTAATAAAAATGCTTCATATTTTCCAAAACCACAGAGTAAATTTTAGGTATTAAAAATTCACCAAACATAATGTAATACATGTGTTAATTATCTCAACTTCACTATTCTATATTATAGAATTCCTTAATCATCAGTTACATTTAATAAATGAAGGCCAAACCAAGGCATTTTTGGACAAAGAAAGCCAAAGTGAATTTACTTTCTGATCAGGCAACATAATAAATGATGAAAGAAGAGAGAAACATAAATGTTTACAAATACATGAAAATATTAATGTTATAAATATAAAGACTATTTACTTGTTAATTTCTTTCAAAATACATGTATTCTAAAAATATGTGAAAACATCTACCAATAACCTTATACTTTAAGGTGAGTAGATGCAATACATATCACTACTTACACCTACAAGGGAGTGGGTTGAGCTAAAAGGCTCATTTGGTTACAAATCTCCCATGATTTACATAATAGCACTTTCTTTTTAAATTTTTTTATTAGTTCAAATTAGGAACAAGCTTGTTTCACATGCCAATCCCTTTTCCCTCTCCCTTCCCTACCTCCATGCTTCCTCCCCCACCCAAGACCTACCTCCCACCCCATCCACCCTCCACTCCCCAGGCAGGGTAGGGCCCTCAATAGGGGCTCTACATAGTCCACCACATCATCCTGGGCTGGGCCTGGACACTTCCCCATGTGTCCAGAGCAGGAGTGCATCCCTTCACCTGGAATAGGCTCTCAAATTCCCTTCCTACACCAGGGAAAATACTAATCAACTACCAGGGGCCCCCTAGAGTGCAGAGGCCTCATCATTGACATCTATGTTCAGGGGTCCGGATCAGTCCTATACTGGCCTCCCAGACAGCATCTGGGGTCGATGTGTTCCCCCTTGTTCAGGCCAGCTGTTTCTGTGGGTTTCTCCAACCTGGTACTGACACCTTCGATATTCATTCCTTCCTCTCTTCAACCAAATTCCAGAGTTCAGTTCAGTGTATATCTGTGGATGTCTGTCTCTGCTTCCACCAGCCACTGGATGAGGGCTCTAGGATGCAATAAAAAGTAGTCATCAATCTCATTTTAGGGGAAGGGTGTTTAGGCTATCCTCTCTGCCATTGCCTGGATTGTCAGTTCATGTCATCTTTGTCGGTCTCTGGAAAGCTCCCTAGTGCCAGATCTCTCCTCAGACTTATAATGGCTCCCTCTAATTTGGTATCTCTCATCCTGCTCTCTCTCCTCTATTCTTCCCCCAACTCAATATTTCTGCCCCTCCATTTCCTCTCCTCCATTCCTCTTCTCCTGCTCTCATTCTGGCAGCTCCCTCTCGCCTACCCTCATGCTCCCAATTAGCTCGGAAGTGCATGCCACTTCCCATTCCTGGGTCCATTCATTTATCTCTTAGAGTCCTTCATGTTTCCTAGTTCCTTTGGTGAAGAGGATTATAGGCTGGTAATCCTTTGCTCTATGTCTCAAGTCATATATGAGTGAGTACATAACATGGTTGTCTTTTTGTGACTGGGTTATCTCACTCAGGATAGTTTCTTCTGGTTCCATCCATTTGCCTGTGAATTTCAAGATTCCATTGCTTTTTTCTGTGGTATAAATGTACCACATTTTCTCTATCCATTCTTCAGTTGAGGGGCATCTAGGTTGCTTCCAGGTTCTGGCTATTACAAACAATGATGCTATGAACATGGTTGAACATATGTCCTTGTTGTATGAACATGCACTATTTGGGTATATACCCAAGAGAGGAATGGCTGGATCTTGAGGTAGACTGATTCCCATTTTTCTGAGCAACTGCCATACTGATTTCCAGAGTGGTCTTACAAGTTCTCACTCCCACCAGCAATGGAAGAGTGTTCTTTTTTCTCCACATTCTCTCCAGCATAGATTGTCATTGGTATTTTTGATTTTAGCCATTCTGATAGGTATGAGGTGGTATCTCAGAGTTGTTTTGAGTTGCATTTCTCTCATGACCAAGGATTTTGAGCACTTTCTTAAGTGTCTTTCAGGCATTTCAGATTCCTCTGTTGAGAATTCTCTATTTAGTTCTGCACCCCACTTTTTAATTTCATTGTTTGTTGTTTTGGTGGCTAGTTTCTTGAGATCCTTGTATATTTTGGAAATCAGCCCTCTATCAGATGGGGATTGCTGAAGATCTTTTCCCATTGTATGGGCAGTCATCTTGTCTTACTGACTGTGTCCTTTGCCTTACAGAATCTTCTCAGTTTCAGGAGGTCCCATTTATTAATTGCAGACCTCAGTGTCTGCATAATAGCACTTTCTAAACTACAAATAGAATTAGAACTATTTATAGTATGTATTATAATCCCCTCTGCAACCACACACACACACACACACACACACACACACACACACACACACACACACGCACACAGAGAGAGAACATTGACAAATGGAAATATTCCATAGCATTTTTAATCCGGTAAGCACGAAAGCATTATTAAATGACTACCAGTAATGCTTCACTCCCTTCCTGTTTCTGGGATAATTGCACCAAGCCCTCCCTCTCAGTGACTACAAGCAGAAAGCTTGTTGATACAGTCTGCTTAGAGAAGAGTGACCAGTTTCTGCTAATTCCTTCTCATCTTAGGTTTACAGCACTATAGTCTCAGGTGCTTGTAGTCCATAGTCACCCATTTGTAGTCAGGCAGGCTAATGAGACTGTTAGCTGCCAGTCAAAAGATAACATAATAATCATGGTAAACCAGAGAGTAGACACACTTGGAAGTACACACATTTGGATGAGATAAAGAAAATAGATGCTATATCATCCTGTCACTGTGAAGGATATACAGAGTACTTATCCATTGTGACTTTCTTACTCAGGATACGTTATAAATCCAAAACTATTCTATGGTTTGTTCCTAATTTCATTTGTTCATTTCAAGTTGTTCTATAAACACTTCAGCAGTAGTAAACAAAATAATATAATTATGAGCACACATCAGTTTTTAAAAGATATGAAAACTCCAAAGGTAGTGATGGATCTCTAACATTCACACTTTTGTGATCAGTATTTATTGCCACCATGCAGTCTGGTGAACTTCTTTTTTAATCACCATACTGGTCACTGCTGTCTTTGTTGTGAAAGAACCTAGACAAATGCAATGACAGGAAGGGAGGTTGATTTCTGACTTATAGTTTGAGAGCATAGTCTATCATAAGAGGAAGTCATGCTGTTGAACACAGGAAGCACTTGGTCACATAGCATCCACATTCAGGCAGCAGAAAGAGAGAGACAATGTTGTGTTTGGCTCCATTTCTCCCTCTTTGATATTCAGTCCAGAATCAGCCCCCCTTCAGTTAAACCTTTCCAGAAATACAGTCATGGACACACCATAGGTATATCCTCATGGCAATTCCAAATCCAGTCAATATGACAATAAAAATTACCCATTGTAATCATGACAAGATAACTGACTGAATAACTTTTTGAAAGGAAATGTTTATTTTGACTCACAATGTCACTTTTTCCTGTCCATGGTCCTTTGACTCTATTCTGGTTAGACCACGGTGAGCCAGGACATCATGGTGATAAGGGAAGAGAGTACAAAAGTTGGTCCTCTTATAGCAGAAGGGGCCAAGACAGCATGTACCCCAAGAATATACTTCCAGTGACTTCTTCCAGTTAGGTGATAGCACTAAAGATCTGGGATTTTACATAAGAGTCTGTGATGGCATTTCATATTTAGGTCATAGCATAGAGCCATAATATTTTCATCGGATGAAACCAAGCAGGCAAACATCTCTCAAGAAGTGTTAAGGCCCACCTAGAACTTGTACTTTTTCTTGATTGCATGTTCTGGGACTTCCAGTGACAGGTCAAATAGAAACAGGGAAGAAAACCATTTTGGTTCCACTTCTTACATCAGGTGCCAAAATTCAATGTTTTAAGAAGTATGTTTTCACAGTGAACATTTTTAAGGGGCTCTTTTCAGTTTTCCTTAATGTTTTTGATGTTAACAGGTAAAGACAGTCATCAAATCTTTTCCTCTCTCTGTATGTGTCAAAATAATCACATGGCTGGTCTCTTTGTAAATGTACAAATGATGTCCATTGATTTTCAAATGTAAAACAAGAGTTATAGAGCTAGATAAGCCTTGCCTGCTCATGACATATCATCTTTTTAATATATCATTGAATTTTACTTACTAATATTTTGCTTAGGCGTCTTAGAGAAACTATTTTATGGGTCTTTAATATAATCATATTAACTTGTCTATTGATAGATTTTTAAAATTGAGCCATTTTTATTATCTTAGTGCCTTCTCTTTCAGAATTGTCTCGTTATTAATGATAAATTATATGGTGGCCCTAATAATGAAACAGGGAGAAAAATGCAATACAAGGCAGATGTCATGGAGTAAAAAAGGAGAAGGTACAGCTACAGACTCAGTGGGGAAGCAAAGTCGAGTGTGTGTAATGGGAGTTGTTGACAGAAAGAAGACAATAACACATCAAGAATTTGGCATCCTAACAAAAGTGAAGACACTTCCTCAGTGAAATGAGAACAGCAAATTTGTAAGCAAATGAAAGCCAGAGACAGGAGTCCAACAAAGTGACATAACAACAAAGAAGGTGAGATCTACAAGGAGCTAGTGATCAGAGATGGGTTTTCAAGACAGCCAAAACCCAACAAAAATGCATTAAAACCTCCCAAGTTACAGCCTAGAGGAAGACAGAGACCTGAGGTTGACCCTGCAATCAGAAAGGCTTTCAGTTCAAATAGCAACTTAAATCCACCTACTTAATTGTCCCTAGAACAACCCTGCTAACATGACTGATGAAATATAAAATTGGGAGAAACGTATCACAACTTGAAGGTAAGGAGACATAGCACCCAAAGGCAAAACAGAAACTCAAAACCTGTTTCTGAGAAAGAGCAGTACATAAATTAAGAAGCAACCCTTTTCTTCAGAGTCATCTATGTTTGTGAATGGGTGAAAGTCCTCCAGCAAGCTGCCAACATCAAGACCAAATTTCAAGGAGCAGAGCCTGAAGGCGACCTTTAGCATTACATAATTGGCAGTGTGCAAAAATATCTGGGAAAGGTTCATGAGAGCATCACATGAACTGTTCTTATGGACACTAAACAAAGGACTAGGCTCTGCACCTAAAGGAAACTAATGAGTAAGGCAGCATCCCTGAAGATATCTCAGGGAAGAAATCAAAAGTCAGAAGAGGCTTGCAGCAGAGAAACAAAGCTCCCCATCAACACAGGTACACAGGCACTGCTCGCTATGGTTTTAGTACTGTTTGCTTCCATAAAGCTGACTATTTCACCAAAGTAACTGGACTGAAGTAGCTATGTCCCTAAGAGGAGTGACAGAGTCTTTAAAATAAATCAGTCCTAAGCCTCAGTGGATGAGATTCCAACTCTCAGATGTGTTCTTACAAGTCCTGCTTTCTTGAAGTGTTCCCTTGATTCTTCTCTATATGGAAAATGCCCCATACTCATCAAATGATGTCCTCCATGAAGTTGGGATTGAACCTGAGGCTATCTCAGATGTGGCTGCTTTTCTTGAAATTCCAGCCTTTCAAACTGTGAGCCAAGCAAATCTGCTTTTCTTACAAATAACACAACATCAAGCCTTTTGTTATAGCGACACAAAATGGATGAAGATACCTTTTGTTTAGTCATATTTGCTCAGAAAACGTACAGCTATGCCCAAAAGAAAAGGATAACAACTTTTAACACAATCTTGTCACCCATCTTATCATAGAATTAAAGAAGAAAGCTCTTCAGAGTATCTACCCATGCTCATCTTGATTTCCAACACTAGACAAGCATGTAAATAATTTGATGTGAGCAAACATCAGTCTGGAAGTAGAAGCAGAGGGCTTACAGCAAATGTTTTTTTTTTTCTAAAATAGACTTATTCTAAGAAGACGAACATCCTTCAGGGATGCTTTACTTCCTATACTTATCAAAATCCGATTGTTTAATGCATGTGAAGAAAAAGTGAGCAATCAGAAAATAGTGTTTTCAAATGAAAAGTTGGCAAAAATATAGTCATAAAAGATAGAGATTATCTAGGTGGGAACTGTAGAACAGGAATAGCAGGTTAAAATTTGCTCTGTGAACATAAGAGGGAATGAAGCAGAGACATTAGAGAGATGAGTGTCAGTCCACAGATAGACGCTATGAAGACTTTATGCATATTTCTACAAAGACACACACTACAAGGAAAATGAGAGATGAATAAATAGAAAAAGAAATCACATAGGGCTGCACCTAGTATCTTCGCATAGAAAATCTTTATTAAATGGCCTCACTCAGGCTGGAGATGGTGAACTTTCTGAATTAGTTCTCATTCAACGTAAATATTTTTCTCTTGTTTATTTCAAAAGTTCCATAAGAGATGGAAAATCACTCTGAAACAGAAAGAAAAAGGCACTAAAAGTTATCCCCAGGAACAAAGAAATCTAGAGTATTTTTTCTAACATAATATTTTTATTGATTATTAGGAAATTTCACATGATACACCCTAATCATATTCACTTCCCAGCCCCCCCAACTCTACCCCACCTTGTGGCCTCCTATAAAAAAGAAGAAAAAAAGAAGAAACCACAAAGTCCTATTTGTGTTGCTAATATACTCACTGGAGCATGGTCAAACTCCCAGTGGCCAGCCACTTAAAGAAAAATGAGTCCTTCTCCACCCCAACCCTTGCCAGAATCCATCAAGCATGAAGAGTTACACTTCAGCAGCCCTATCACAATTTTTAAGAGTTCTCTTTAGTCTAGATTGTTTCTTTTGGGGGGATCAGAATGGGGAGGGAAGAGGTTGTTACAGAAGTCTCCTATGTCTCTCATTCTTAACCTTGAGTCTATAGTCATCAATACCACTGCAAAAGAAGCTTCCTTTCTCTTTACAGTCAGTAGCAGCACACATCATGGCCATCTACTTGTATCCTGGTCAACATGGACCATGGACCTCAACATGGTCTGTGATGCCAATATAGACCCATAGACATAATGTGGACCTCAGCTGCAGGACTGGACTAGGGATACCATCACGGCCCTACTTTTAAAGAAATTAAACTAATGGAGTAATATTGATTCTGAAACCTAATATGACTAAGGAACAATGAAACCAATGAATACACTATGAAAAAACTCTGAAGATTAAGTGAGTTTGCACAAGCAGTAAAGGATTAGAGTGGTTGCCCATGACTCTACTGCTGGGCCTGAAGCTGTTTCATTTCTCATTAGCATAAGGTCCATGGGAATCTTGTTCCAGAATGGGGAGGTTATGACATGAGTGTGAGGAGCAGTTAATAGTGAGTGGATGAATGGGGGTCTCCTAGTGGAGCACAGGCTTCCTTGTCCAGATGCCTTCCTTATGTACCTCAAGAAAAAAGTCTTTCCACTTGAACCTTCTGCCAACTGAGCATAGTAACCTCAGCACTCACTGCTGTGACAATAGTGTTATATATGCCAAGACAACTTCTGTGGGTGAAAGCTACAGACAAATCTATATGCTCCTTCATATACACAAATAAGGAAGTGGGGAGAAAGCATCACAAATAATAAATAAATAAATAAATAAATAAATAAATAAATAAATAAATAAACCCCCGTAAGGACTCGAAAAATGGCTCAGTATATAGTGAAGTTTGCTGCCAAGCATAAAGTTTGATCCTCTGGGCCCCGAACCCACAAGGTTGAACGGAGAACTGACAGCTGCAAAAAACAAAACAGAACAAAAAAAAAACAAAAAAAACAACAACAACAAAAAACGATTCTACTGGGTATGTAAGTATGCATGTGTCTGTGTGTTTGTGTGTGAGAGAGCATGTACGGCAGCATAAACATACACACACACACACACACACACACACACACACACACAGAGAGAGAGAGAGAGAGAGAGAGAGAGAGAGAGACAGAGACAGAGACAGAGACAGAGACAGAGAGAGAGTGCTTAGAAAAGCAAACAAACAAATAAAAACAACTAAATCATTAAAAGGAGAGCTCAAGGGAACATTCAGAATTTATACCTGGGAATCCTACTTAGTAATGACCACAGGAGGGTTTAAAGTAATTTGTCTTTTTATTTTCATATGAAAATAAAGTATTATTATAAGATTAAAAATACAACAATGCAAACTTGGTAATAAATTTGTCATGGTGAAAATGTATTTGGTGATTTGAGAAATAAACCTAAAATATGATCTCAACCTCCAGTTTAAACAGTCAAAGCAATTAAATCAGCATGGAACAAGTTAGATCTACAGCATCCAATCCATCTTCAGACTCTGACCGATGCCCCAACCTCTCTTCCACAACACTGGATTATACACAAAGTATGTTTGTACACACATGTAATTCCAACACTATGGAGGATGAGGCAGGAGAATCTGAGCTCAAGAATAGGCTGGGCTAGGCTGCATAGCAAGAACTTACCTCAAAGAGCAAAATCAATCAGTTTGTCAATCAATGAGGTGCTTCATCCTAGAAGTAGAAATGTTCTGCCAAATATTAAATATAACTAGGAAGAGAAATACATTTTTAGTTACCACTTGAAAGAAACCAGATAGTTTCCCTTTTATTTTATAAAACTATATTCATTAATAGACATCATACATATTAAGAAAGGAATAGTAGATAAAGGGCATTTATGACAAAAAAAACAAACTAAGAATATTTGCTGTTAATTGAGGCATAGAAGTTAATTCAATACAAGCTATGTGCCCCATCCCTGAAATTAGAATGCAAGAGTAAGAGGTGTATGCATACTGTAACAAAGGAGTTACCTTGTTCAATGGGAGCATAGAAGTGTGATGTCATTAGGAACACAACTTTAACACTGATAACAAACCCTAATTGTATATTAATTCCCTTCAAAAATAATTTAGTGACTAGAAGAACAGGTACACACAATAGAAAGTCACAGCTAACTTCAAAGATGAACATGAAATTCAGTGTAGCTCTCATCCCGGAGACATGAATGGGCATTGATGGATGGGCAGAATTTTATCTGATACATTTTCCTCATTCTCAATTTGAAATATTCATTTTATCCTTCTCTTTATAACGAAGTAACTCAGGTGCTTATCCAGGCAGTGAATCTTGTCCAAGGTCTTGGATTTCTAGGTCATTCTCATCCCTCTTCATCATGTTTGTCTGTAACACTTCCACATGAAAATGCAAGTCACCTGTCCACAGGACTAGTGAAGTATGGTGGTAGACTGGCTCTGGGAAGACAACCTCCTTTATGGTGGACAAAGATCCTTGGATCTTTCTTTTCTGGCTATGCCTAAAAGAGGTGAAGCTGCAAATGTTTTTATCCAGTATCAGGAATTATTCTAATGTTATGGAGTAACAAAATTATTACATTAAGATTGCAGAAGTAGGTCAGACACACAGATTCCCATCAACAATTAAAGTACAGCAGAGGGAAAGAAGTACAGAATCATATATGTGTGTGTGTGTGTCTGTGTGTATACATATATATGTATATACATACATATACATATATATGTACACACACATATATATGCACACATACACACATATATAGGTATATATGTGTGAACTTGGTAGACAAACGAGTAAACATTTCTAACAGGTTTAAACTATACAAAAGAAATAAAAATGGCCACCTATAACAACATATATCAAAATAAATTAAATATTTGCACATAGGCATCTTTATAAGATAAAGAAAGTGGAAAAATGGTTAAATAAAGAACATACAAAATTAAGGCTTGCTTCAACTGACTACATTCATCCTAATAGTTACAAAAGTCCCATGACAAAATAACTATAATTGTCAAAAATAAATTTCACAGATACTTTGGTAACTTATTTATATAACAATAAACAACAATGGTTTGATGTCTGAAAAAGAAGTAGTGGACTCCTAAAAGCCAGTGAAAAGGAAAGAATGCCGACAAATCAAAATGTAAACACTTCAAATACAGAATTTTAAAATTTTATGTATCATGGCTTTCATCTCTCAATGAGAATAAAAATGGAGGTACATATGAAGCAATGGTTTAGAATTATGTGTGTTTTGGCAGATTATTAAAGGTGACACTTTTCCAAAAGCATATGTTCACTACACAATTAAATACAAAGACCGTCTTACATGTAAAAATTGTATGACATAACACATTCACATCCCATTTGTTACAATAGTTATAATTACAGTAGCTTAAAAGTAACAAAAGTTCTAATAAGTCTTACTAAAATCCTGGAGTCAGATACAGGGGAAAATGCAAAGAGATCAGAGAAAAGAAGGAGCAAAACAAATCCATTCACCTTTAACTCACTAGCTTCCTAGGGGAAAAGAGACTGAGTTCCTGTTTCCTCCCACTATATTCCTTTCTCCCCCCAGCCATCTCACTTTGTGTATGACTGTACAGGCCTCCAGACCTCTCTGGTTAGCTAATGACAAGCTCCATCCTCTAATCTTCAGACATTATTTGTACCAACAACATACCACCACACTTAACTATTTGTCAGTAGGAAATCCATTCACTTAATTATTTAATACCCCAAAACATACTATGTGAAATCATTTAGATATGCATAACTATATCTATCAGAAAGACTTAAGACACTGTTAAATGTTCAAAAGGCACATTGTCTAAAAGGAATAATATTAGCTATGTAATCTCCTTTTATATTTATGTGTAAATACATACCTAGAAGAGAATCTCACATAATTAGGGATGCTGTGTACAGAACAGACTTCTAAAGTTATTCACATAGACCTGGATGAGGACAATTTTCAAAACTGAAACCAATGGGCGCCAGGCATTGGTAGAGCACACCTTTAATCCCAGCACTCAGGAGGCAGATGCAGGAGGATCTCTGTGAGTTCGAGGCCAGCCTGGTCTCCAGAGCAAGTGCCAGGGTACGGTCCAACGCTACACAGAGAAACCCTGTCTCAAAAAACAAAAACAAAACAAAACAAAAAATGAAACCAATGGGATTAGAGAACAAACTACATGGATGTTTCAAGATGAACTATCCTTCTTATTAACCATTGGAAATGCAATTTTCATCCATACAGCTGAAGGATGATGAAAGCTAAATTGTTCAGCCATTCCTCCCTTTTTGTTCCTTCTCAATGACTCAACTGGGCTCTGGTGCAGCGACACACACCTGAAATCCCGGGACTTGGGAAGCTGAGACAGGAGGATAGCCATTTATTTTTCATTGTTATAACTAAATAGCTGACAGATAAAACTTGAGGGAGTAAATGTTTACTAAAATTCACAGCTTGAAATGATGCAATCCATCATGGTAAGCAGAGATCTTGGAAAGCAGAGCAGGGTAGCAGATGTATGAGGTAGTTGGTTACATTTTGCCTATAATCAGAAAGCAGAATTGAATGTGAGTGCTCAACTTTGTTCCTTCACTGTCTCTTTTTATTCAGATTAGGACCCTACCCCATGAGAAGATGTCACCTACATTCAGGGTGGGTCTTCTGTCTTCAGTTAAACTTCTCTGCAAACATCCTCACAACATACTTGGAGGTAAGCATAATAATAGGAGGCTCCACACCCAGTTAAGGTGGGACTTGGAGGTTAATCAGCCCACCTGTTCAACACAAAGGATGGCTGGTCTAGGCACCAATGCTGTTGATAGCTTAGATATTGTGAGTGTTGCTACAAGAAGCTGGGAATCCTGGAATTGGACTATGAGGTAAAAGCTTGCTGTCCTTGGAAGACACATTCCTCCCTTCTCATAATCTCCATTATGCTGCTGTTTAGTGATTATCAGGCTTCTCTAAAGAAAGCCAACACCTCTCCTTGTTTGGCTCCCTATTTTCTTTAAAATTAGAAACCAGAAA
Source organism: Cricetulus griseus (assembly GCF_003668045.3). Taxonomy (NCBI): domain Eukaryota; kingdom Metazoa; phylum Chordata; class Mammalia; order Rodentia; family Cricetidae; genus Cricetulus; species Cricetulus griseus. The sequence goes on along the minus strand of NW_023276807.1, from coordinate 183,315,132 downwards.
GAGGCATTTAGCTAAAAGAGAATGAGGAATAAAATAAGCTCAAATAAAATCAAAGAAGTAACATAATACATTACAATTAGTATACCAGGATTTAATAATGAAACAAAATTAGATTTTATAAATGAGTCTTAAAAAACCATTTAAATTTTTTATTTCCTCAAATGACCACCACATATAAAATTCCAGAAAATAAGACGAGGAAGCATAGAGGCACAAAGACAATCATATGAATATATACATAAATTTAAATTAAGTAAACCAAGTTTAACAAGTAATTTTCACTTAGGAGTTTCTATATAACTGAAACACCACTAGTAATGTTAACAGTCTACAAGAACAGCCACTCTGTACTCCCAAGATCATTAGACCCAAATGGCTTCATATTGAAGGTACCAGCTCCTCATTTCAGCAGCCATGAGAGTAACACATGCTCACCATGACCTTGCCTTGGTCACTAAGAGGTCAGATGCCTGCCTCATAGCAAGGAACCAATCATAGCTGGTGGCGCTATGCTTTATGGCTCTGGGTGTGCTTTACGGACAAGTGCACAGCAATGATGCACAAAGCATAGCAACCATCCTGGGAGGTCCTATGGGCCATAACAACCAATTGGCCAATTAACACAGGGCAAGCCCTCCAAGCCTGGAGGCACACCAATCCTGAGCCTGTGCGTATCCCTAGACACTCCCCTTATGCTGCCCTACAAGATCTCTCTGCACCCGGTTCGAGCTGTCTTTGCTAGCCATCCACCATGGTGGGTGGGTGAAAGACCCGAGCTAACATGGGGTTAGCTCGTTAAACAACAATAAAGCCTCATGCAGTTTGCAGTAAGCTTTTAAATCTGCCTGGTGATTGGGGTGACCATGGTCCTGAGCTGAGATCCCCAGAGGCCTGAGTTTTCCAGGGGTCTAACAATATCAAAGTCTTGATGATATAATATGGTGATGAAATAGGACCTTTGTGTCACTGTTTTTAAAAACCTCACCACTATGTTTTAAAACCTGGTGGAGAAGAAATATCTGGATTTGTTATCTTAAAAATAGATATAGATATAGATATATAGATATATAGATATATAGATATAGATAGCTATAGATATAGATATAGATATAGATATATAGATATAGGGCATCTTTTGAAACCAAACAGTACAGACCAAGCATATATGCAGAATGTAGCTCTTTACATTGTGAAAAACAAATATGATTGCTAAATTATTTTGTAAGTGAAGTAGGAGCACCTCATTTGTGAGTGTAGCTGGTATCCCAAAGGATACACATATAACCTCTTGGGAGGTTAAAACAAAACAAATTCTCCAGTTTTATTGTATTTTTTGTTTTTGCTGGTTTGTTTGAGATAGAATCACACTCCGAGGACCGCAATGGCTCTCAACTCGATGTCCTCTTGCCTCACCCTCCTGAGTGCTGGGATTATAAGCATATGGTGCTATTTCCAGCATAAGTTTGTTTTATTACTGTTATAAGTAGACTATAAAATATACCAGATTATTTTTATATTATTCTTAGATAGAACAAGATCTTTCCTAATCAATATAAAAATCCAGAGGTGATAAAGTAAGTGGCTGACACATTTGGCTATATATTTTAAAGGAAGTTTTTATTGTATAAGGCTTACTAAACAATGCCAGAAGGCAAAGAAACCTGGGAAATGCCACTCTCTGAAATACAGAGTAAAGTAGAAGAAATGAAAGGAATGAATTTGATAACAAATAGACAAATGGATGGATCCAAAGTCCATGTTTAGACTGGATAATAGAGTTCACAAAATGAATAGGTCAGTTCACATAAAAGGCAATTCTTATTGTTATTGCACAGAAAAGAAAAGCTAAGCAGGGCATTCAACCCATACAATGCTGCCAGTCATTGAAAGGGGAAAAATTCAAAACAATAACCTGAGCTTTAGTGGATATGACTATCAATGTTCTAAATTGGAATTAAGTTTACTGATATGAAAGACAATAGTAAGATCTATTTTAGGCTATAAACACTACATTCTGTCTAATAGTATGGAATCACAAGTGGCCACTTAAGTTTGAATGGCGCTTTAGAGTCTGCACAGTGCTTTTAGCTGTGTTATCTCATTTAATCCTTTCGAAAGCCTATTAGTGAGATAATATCAAGAATATTTATTTAAGAGAAATAGAGGCTTGATGAGATTTGTGAAACTTTGCATGGGCCAGTCAGAGAACATTGGGACTTAGGATTCAGATTCAGATTCAGGTTGAACTCTGACATAGGAACAACAATATATTCCCTCTGCTTTACTACCATCACTCAATACTTATTTAGCTGAATTTTAAGAAGTAGTGAAGTTAAAAGGACAAGTCATAGCCAGGCATGATGGTCCATGCCTATAATCCCGAGATTTGGGAGGCAAAGGCAGGTAAATCTCTGCGTGTTCTAGGCTGCCTGGTCTACAAATCTATCCCAGGACAGCTAGAGCTATTACAAAGAGAAACCCTGTCTTGGGGATGGGTGGGGGGTGGGTGGGGGGTGGGGGGAGGAATCAAGAGTCATTACTTGAGGTAATGACTTGATACACGAATAAAACAATACGTATCCATGTTCATACAGTATTGTGTGCTTCTTTGAATCAATAAGATTAAAGACGGACAAACCAATACAAAATGGGCAAATGAGAAAACAAATGGTTTAAAGTATAAAAACCCAGATATCCATAAGTGGGTATATTCAAATCTGTTCTCTCATAGGAAGAATCAAGAAGGAACAAATGGAAAATAAAATGTGATCTCCTATCTTGCCAATCAGTGTGGTATAGACCAAGATGTTGTTATTGCCATTCTATGTTGGATATTTACATAGTCTGAGAATTAATCTACATTGTTGAGTTGACTGGATTTGTAATTTTCAAAAGGTACAGATCTGATCATGTCAGGGTGGGCATTTCCCACCTTGAATATGGCACTATCCATTGAATGGGGTCTTGGGCTGAACAAAAGGGTAAAAAAGAAAAAGGGAACCTGAGTTCCCTTGTTCATCTTATTCTGCTACCTTAGCCTCCCAGAAGTGAGCAGGCAGCCTCTGACCTCATGCCTTCTACACCATGAGCTAGTCTATCTCCCTACCCTCTGTAACAAAGCAAACCTGACATCCTTTAAGCTCTGTCTTTGCAGATATTTGGTCTCAGCAATGAAAAAGGACACTAACACACCTAGTTTGAATTTTGCGTGGTATGTCAGCTTGGTAATGAGAGCACAAGAAGGATAACAGTTTATCTTAAATTGATTAGGAAGCAACCTATACTGTATTTTCTACTAATAAAGATCAAGAATGTATCCTGGAAGACAGTGGGCTTTGGCTTCAGCTCCCATTTGCAACATAACAAACCTGTGTACATATTAAGATTCCAGTAATTGTCCATTTAAAGTGATTCCCAGGTGATCCCATGGGCAGGTGAAGCTGAGCACCAGATGGATAGAGAATAAGCCCTCCATGATTTCATGCTAGGAGAACTCCACTGGTATGGGAGGTTGTTTTAATTTCCTCTTGTATTTTATAAAACATGGTCCTAATCCCAAGCTGTCTGTATTGGTTATTGTTAATAAAACATTATATTTTAAAATAAACTATCAAAGTAGCCCCAAATCTACTTCTTACGGAGAAGGAGGAGAGAAAAATGAAAACAAAATACTCAAGACACTGGAAAAATCCCCATTGTGCTAGAAAGCTCATAGACACTGTGGGAAGCCACTTCAGTTTTCAGTCTCTTCTGCTTCTTTTGTGCATGTCCTTGTGTGTATCCATGTGTTTGTGCACCTGTGTGAGAGTGGACATGTACATGTACATGCATGTGGAAGCCACAGCTTGACTTCAAGGGTCTCACTCAACAATTGTCTACCTTATTTGTTTGAAAAAAGGCTCAGTACACTTGAAGCTCACAGATTTGCTTGTACTAACTGTCCAGCAAGCCCCAAGAATCCTGTCTCCATCTTCTTAGTACTGAGAAAACAAACATTTTCTGTGGGCAATACTGATTAAACTCATGTCCCTTAGCTTATATGGCAAGAAATTTGCTCCCTGGCTCATCTTTGAGCACATTTTATTTATTTATTTATTTATTTATTTATTTATTTATTTATTTATTAAACAGAGTCTCTGATTACCTAGAACTCATCCAAGTAAGCAAGGCTGTCTGGTGAGTGAGTGATAGAGGCTTGCCTGTCTCCCTATCCCCAGCCAAGCTTTTTATGTAGTTGCTAAGAACTGAAACCAGGTCTCCACACTTGCACAGTAAGTGTTTTCCCAATTGAACTATATCCTCAGACCATCTCCTGCTTCTACTTGTCTGAATGGGCCATGTATGATTTGCAATATGTTGGTTTGTACCAATACGTTTAGACTTTCTATGAAAACCTGAAAGAGCAAGAAGGGAAAGGGAGGGCAGACAAGCAGGCAGGCTTTGAGATGCTTCCAGAAGAAAATGTACTATTCATTTGCCTTCATTATGTCTTTGCTGGGTAGAGTACCTGAGTTTGCTTTTGAAGATGTCTTCCCCAAATCCTTAGTGTTATGGGGGCACTAGTCTTGTCTTTCTGACCCATAATCATCTTTAAACATCACCATGTCCTTTCTTACTCTCTTTGGAAATTAGTCATAGCTGAGAGAGGGCTCTCTGGAGAAAGGTGCAGACTTGAAACATTGGCAGCAACTTCCACTCTTTTCTTCCACATCTTCCCTGTGCCTGAGTCTCATTCTACAGAACCATCCATTCAGTGTACATTCTAACTCAATGCTGTTCCCATTGGTTTATTCTGGAAACACAGATATCCAATGAGACAGTCTTTCTTACATCCATTTTGAAATTCATAGAAACACATAGCAGTTGGCCCCACCTGGATCAGCCTCTTCTCACTCCTGAATCAGCATTTTTTTTTGTTTAGAGCCATTCTGGGTTGTCAGTGACACTGAGTTCATTACAATGGCATTGATGAAGCATGGAGAAGGAGTCATTCCAGAGAAAGAATGCACTGCAGAAACCAATAGGCCACAGTTACCGTAGAGAGAAGCCTAGGAATAGAAAGTTCAGGAAGGAAAAAGAAAGAACTTGACAGGATTGTTACAAAGAATACTGGACAGTGGTTAACATGAACAAATGTTGCAGAACAGCATCCCACAAAGGTTGACAGCTGCAGGACTTGGCAGTTTTCACAAACCTTGACAAGAACAGCGATGATAAGAAATCAGAGGGACCATATTGAAGATGGCAACAACGCCAGTAACCAAAGCCAAAGGGACAGGTTAAGAGGTGACAAGAATGTTTCCAAATTAATTTTGTTAGAGAGGAGCCATGCTCACAGGTTAATAATATTTTAACTTTATGAACTTTGGTTCTTCACTCTCCTATTCAGGTCATAGATGAGGTCATGAGAGACTACCGAAAGAAGCACATGCCTCATTCTGCTGTCATTCAGGAATTCTTGCATGTTTGTAACAAGATCTGTCTTTGCCTCAGCTAAACACATGCACTGACCACAGGAGTTATTCACCACACAGTTTCTCACAGTATCTTTACCAATGGCTCAATTTACATTTAAAATGCTCTATTTGTCCAATTCCCTGGAGTTACATCCCTTCATGCTTATGAGTCTTTATCTTTTCCTACAAGCCCCCCGTCCATGTCACTCTGACTGTAAAAAGACCTTTAATATATCCCTTTGCAGAGATTTTTCTAGAGTTGTCCATAGAAAGTCAATACATTTTTCTTTTGTTCAATGGTTGCATCTCAGAAAACCCGGGGGTCTCTTACATTACAAATCATAATGGTAACAAAATTGCAGTTATGAAGCATCAACAAAAATGATTTAATGGCTGGAGGTCACTACAACTGTATTAAAGGGTGTCCCGCGCGATCATCTCGCCAGCAAGAACGACACAGGACACTCGGATCCTTCTGCAGTAAAGCTTTAATGCATCTTGAGAGACAGATGATCAGCTTCCAATTAGGGAGACCCCGAGCCAAGAATCCCATCCCCTTATAAAGGCTCATAAGCTCCGAGCAGTGCGTGTACAGCTGGGATAGGTGGAGGACTCATCACCCTATATGACGCCATGGAAGAGGCAAGACTAGGCAAGTGGAAAAACACTTGGCACATGCGTACCAACGTTGTTTACTTGATCCGGCAGCGGATGTCAGTGCCATCTTGTAATGGTGAATGTGAGTGTGGCTCCTCACAAAAGGGTTACAGCATTAGGAATCTTGAGTATCATTGTTCTAGTACAACATTGACACCAGATTTTGGTTGTTATATGCTTAACTGACTTGCAAATGTACCCAGGCCAGGCCAGGCCAGGAGCCAGTGTCTGCACTGCCTAGTCTCTGTGTTCTCCAGAACTTTTCTTCCTGAACTTGCCTGCACTATAGAATTCTTTACATAGCTACAGCCCAAAACAAGCAAACAAACAAAACTAAACAAAAAAATCAGTAAGATGGTGTGTTTCCAGGTACCTGTCTAGGGTCTTGCCATATTCTTTTGCTGCATTGAGCATTTACCACCAAAGCAGCCTCCACCATCCTGTATCTTGCCCTGCCTAACAGGAGATAGGACCTGTCATAGCCCCCCCATTTGGACCCATTCTGCTTCAGTTGTGGTGACTAGATGCCTCAAAATCAGGTGCCCTTTACCCAGAAGCTCAACTCACCATTGAGGAATGCTATTTAGGAAGAAGGTAGTTGGGTCTTAGATTGGAATCCCAAAGGTCATGTCTGGGCTGAAGCCCTGCAGGGAAGAAGGAGGACTGGTTTTTATAGAAGTCCTGGGATAGGGGAAAGAAAGCAAGCTGAGCAGGAATCTGCGCTTACAGTAGGAGAGACGTGGGCACTGATTTCAGAGTAAGGTAACATTTATTCATGCCTCAGACACAATGATACCTTCTAAAATTGGGTGAATTTGGAAAAATGGATGTTTTAGTGTAGGGGTTTTGCACTTTGGTTTTCTCTTTTGGAGATTCTGTAGAGTGTTGTCATTAAAGGCAGAGACATCAGAGCCTAGTTTCAGTTTTTGCCAGTTGTGTGGTCTTGTTGCTTGAACTATTAACAAACTATTTAAATGATCACTATTCAGATTTATCATTAAAAGTTGGAAATGTAAAAGTTGTAGCTGGCAAAGCTGTTAGAAGGGTTAAAACAGGGATATTTAGACTCGCTGTCCAACACATGATTTTTATTTTCTGGAGGGTTTTCAGATTCCGTATGCTCAGTGATTGGAATTAGTAAATACAAGAGAGGATTTTTGTTTGTTTCATTGTCATCATAAGCAGTGTATTTAAGTGTGCAAAGCTGGGAAGAACTGAGAGAGGACACTGTAGACTAATCAGGATGAAGTTCAGTCTAACTGGGAGTCTCAAATAAATGAATTAAATAATATTCCATTGTAAAAGTTTTTGATTATATTATGCTTACTTGCAATTTGAAAGCTCAAAATACATATTCTGTGTACCTAATATCCTATAATATTGCATCTCCTAACTCACTATTCTGTAAAATATGCCTTAATTAATTGATTTTCAGTGTTTTGACCAGTTTATCCTCTCTGATTCTCTGTGAAGAGAGGATAAATCAGGATAGATCTAAGGAATATGTAACAAAGGGTTAACACACTGTCAGTGATTACTTTTGAAAGTGGGACCTCCATCATCATTTCATTTTCCATAATCTATGATAATATGCCTTGCCAGGGAGCTGATCCCTCTTTTTCTCTGCCATCTGTGTGGGCTCTGGGGCTCTTCAGGAGCTCAACCCTATCTGCCTCATCAGTCTGCTGCTGCCTGTCTGCTCTCTACAGCCCAGTGACATTGGCCTTTCCCACTGTTGGATCTCTACCAGTCAGCCTCTGTTCCAATCTGGCCTGCACACACTGTTTCCTCTAAACATGCTGACATGTTCTTTTGACACTAAAGTTTGATCACCTTAGGTCCCAGCTGCAGTGCCTGCTGCTCATGGGTATCTCTGATACTTTGGACTGTGTGGAGCCCTCTTAAATCTTTCATAATACCCCAAGCTTTTCATCATCACCCTTATCCTAAGGATGTCAAATGTTTATTTATACCATTTTAGTTTACTGCCAGTTTTCCCTGTGAACGTTTCTTTTCATTTTGAGAAAGACTATATAGTCCCAGTTTGCTGATGGTTTTAACACTTGCAGTACTTGCTCAATAAGTACTTCTGGATTGGATGGTATGTGGGAGAGCCTGAGCAAGAGGCTAATGCTGCTTCAACTTGAGACAGTCTCCAGGTTCTGTGAGGTGACGATCATAACACAGACAGTTTGCCATTTGCTTGTTCTATGATCCTGATAAAGAAAGTGAATATCTCAAAGTAATACAGAGTAAATATATTACAGTTATTGTGAGACATAAATTTGAGTGTGTTATGTTCACTAGCACTAAATACAATGCCAAGCATAGAATAATCACTCAATAAAAATTTCCCAGTGCCCACAGTTCTTAACTATTATGTTTGATGTGCAAAATAAATTAGAACTGGCCATCATAAATACCAGGCATGTGTCAGTCATTAAAACTCAGACAGTTGATACCATGTCTCATCATTGGCAGACACGATTTTTCTCTGAGCTGATCAACAGTGTAACTGATCCTGATGCATCTCAAGGCAACATGCCTCCTCTAGTTTAGCCTGTGGGAAGGGATGCCATTCAAATTGCAGTACCATACAGTTTCTCAGAGGAGGACTCCCTATAGGCCCAAACTTTGGTCCCAGTTACATTGTTTACAACAATAAATGATGCAATTCACACTAGGGGATTTGGAACAACAAGACCTCACAATATTTTCCTTAGCAACACCTAATCACTAGCCAGTGCATGAGGAGAGTGTTCATGTAACACCATGGCCTGGACAAAAGTATCAGCTCTCCTCTAAGTGTTGAATACATAGACTGCACCCTATGCCTAGAAATTTACACAGTGTGACAGGTCACATGCATGTTTTGATCCCAGCTTCTCTACATAGCCGTGTCAGGTGTGAGATCTGTTGCTCTATACCCAAAATAAATTTTAAGAAATATGGGTAACAACATTTCCTTTTTGCTTACACATTATTGAAAATTGTATTGAACTAACAAAAGGCCTTCATCCTTTAAAATGCCATTTATAGAAAACATTTTAGGAAAGGAGCATGTGTGAAAAATGTTAACTATTGTTACTCAGGGAATTCATACTATATTATAATTTTAAGCAACACAATCTACAGATGGCTAAATGGCTCCTAAGTCAAGGGAAGGTTTTTTCAGGTAGACAACACTCCTTCCAGCACTGCTCTTCTCTCGGATTTCGAACTCACAGTAGGACAATGTGATCTGAGTCGCTACCCCAGAGAAGTGTATTGATGCTACTAGGTCCCTCTGTGAACACTCCAACATCATGTGTACTCATTTGTAAGCGCATCCTTCACGTCTCAATAGCACAGGCAGGGCTCGGAGAAGCTTTTCTGTGTGATGAAATATTCAGAGAAACAGTGACTTTTCCTGTGGACAGGCTCAGGGTGAGTGCCACTTAGAAGAACAGTGCGTTCTTTGCGGGTGAACTGCTGTGTCAGGGAGCTAGGAACACAGCTGAGGGTCGCTCACCAGGGCCAGTAAAAGGCAGCATCAAAGGAGTGATCTGAAATGTGAAAAAGAATCAATAATCATTCTTCAAAATGAGGCCTTTTCAAACATGGCAAATGTCACTGGCTCTTGGCAACACTACTTCAGATTTATTCTCTCAGAAAGGGTACCACCACAGAGCTGGGATAAAAAGCCCTGGTATGCTATTCTTTGAAATGACAGAAAGGCATCCGTAGGGAATTCAGACTTAGATGTAAATTAAATATGCATAATTCCTTGGTGTATTTTGATCCTTCTCCTCCTGAGTGATGCTACTAAGATAAACATACAGACTCATATTTATTATATGAGCGTGGTGTGCGTGGTGAGGGTGGGTGTCCACAGAAACTGTACATATTGCTCAAAATCACATTTTGTTATTAAATATATGTGGGTGATTTCTTAACTTCTCAGCCATTTCTGTTTTAGTCTATAACTCGATTGTTAATCCTACAAAACCATTTTTTACTTCTCTCCTTCCTGTGCAAACATGTTTCTTACCCCACCTACTTACTTGTCTGTCTGTCTGTTTGTTATTATTTCATTACTTTCCCTCTCATGACTCCAAACCAAGATATTCTAAAGGCTTTCCTCTGTTTTTGTTTGTTTTTTGACCCTGGATTCTAGTTGCTATCCTATACTTGACATATTTACAGAAGAGTAATGTGTCAAGCACATCATTTGATCATTTCATGGTTCAGGTTTAAATACCTATGATGATTTCAGGGGGAAGTGATTATGAAACTTTGCCAATACACCTATATCCTTTGCAGATTATCAATCTTCTTTTCAACCTCAATCTCCTGCATCCACCCCAAACTTCTATAATATCTCTGCCATTACCCCCAATATATACTCTCCTTTTTCCAAGCTGGCCTTCTCTGAGCAGTGTTACTCACCCTGAAAATGTCAGAATCAGTGAGGAATGAATATTTCACTGCAACAAGAAGACTAAAAGTACATGTTGTGTAAACTTGATTCTTATAGATGCACATTCAGCTGAAAAAAAAAACAGTTATGAAAGAGAGCATGTAATAAATATGAGTCTGTATATAAGAATGAAAAGCATACAAAATGACTCCATAGTGGTAAAATGATAGTTACACCTTGAAGATGAGAAGTATTGACAATAAAGTCCCTTCTGAGATTAAAAACTCCATCTGATATGTGGAACTGGATAGTAACATCACTGGTGGACATATGTACAAAATGCATGCAAGTTTTCTGCAGAGATTAAAAGCATGGCTGGATTGTGATATAACTCATTTGAAGAAATACCAACAAATGAGTAGCCTCTCTCAGGAAGAATTTCACACCCCAACTTCTGCTCATAAAATAATCACCACACATTTGTATGTTCGCTATATTTTATAGCTTGTGTTGGCTATTCTTGACTGTCAACTTGACTATAACTGGAATAAACTACAATCCAGAAATGGAGGGCACACCTGTGATCTGGATCTTGAGGTAGGAAGACAACTGTTTTTTTTTTTTTCAGAATCAAAAAATTTTATTTTCATTAACTCACACACACACACACACACAAAATACAGTTGGTTCAAAGAGGCCATCACTTGCCCAGTCCCCAACACTACAAGCTGAGTGAATACATAGTTAGGACTCTCTCATGGCTATTGTGAAGTAATGGAGCTATTAGAAGTAAGATTTGTTTACTCAGGGTCCACACTTTCACTATGAATTAGGCAGAGTCCATTTCTTCAGTTTGAACTTCTTGATTAGATTAAACCATTTGCAATTCTGCACTGTTGCAAAACCTCAATGAAGCCCTCGAAGAGCCTGATGTCACTCTGGTTCTGGGCGCATTCCAGAAACTGATCTCAAGAGAGCATGGCCCTCGCTGCTGATCCAGCAGCTGGGTTCCCTAGGGCTCCTGGTAAGTGATTTCAGGTCTTGCAGGCTCAGCACTGCCACCCTCACTGAAGCCCCTAGTGATGGCATGACCCAGGGTGTGGCGCACTGCAGAACCCACAGCCACACCAGCTGCAGTGGTTGCCATCTGGGCCATGAAGCCTGGCTGCCTGGGTGCAGCAGCAGGGGAGCCAACTGTAGATGGTGCAGCTGCTGCTGGAGGCTGAGCTGCAGGCGCATGTCTCATAGCAGCCCTCATTTGAGGGGCCCGCCTGGCCGGAGGGGCAACCCTGGAAGAGCAGCTTCAGCTTCCACGCGACATCCTGGGTCCTCAAACACTCTGAGTCCAAAGACGACAAACTGCTAACAACTGGCTTTTGTTCTGGATCTTGAGACAGGATGACACTTGCCTTTAATCCAGACCTTGAAGCTGGAAGGCACACCTTTAATCTGGGTAATACCTTCTGTTGGAAGCCTATGTAAGGACAATGGAAGAAGGAAGGTTGTGTTCTTTGCTTGTCCTCAGCCCCATGTCCATTCCCTCTTCAAGATGCCAGCAAACCAGCTGAGACATCCAGCCTCATGGGACTAAGCAGCTACTAAATTCGTGGACTTTACAATCATAACTAGCCATTGTTGGACTGCAGCCTGTATGAGAGAGAGAGAGAAAGAGAGAGAGAGAGAGAGAGAGAGAGAGACAGAGACAGAGAGACAGAGAGACAGAGAGACAGAGAGACAGAGAGAGAGATTCATTCCATAAGCTCTGTGACTATAGAGAACCCTGGCTAATACATAGCCATTATAATAAATTATTTTTATTTTTTATTCTTAAGCTATGGCGTCTTTACATGGAGGAACTTACTGACATTTTCTTTTCAACTCCAATAATCAACACAGTGTTTAGTCAGCTATCAGCAAAGATAGCTGGTTTAAAAAAAAATCACGGCCAGGCGGTGGTGGTACACGCCTTTAATCCCAACACTCAGGAGGCAGAGGCAGGCTGATCTCTGTGAGTTCGAGACCAGCCTGGTCTACAAGAGCTAGTTCCAGGACAGCCTCCAAAGCCACAGAGAAACGCTGTCTCAAAAAACAAAAAAAAAATCACAAACTGACCTCAATTGTCCTCCTATGACTGTGATGCCAGTGTTCCTTCCAGGAACATCTCCAAGCATGTATAGCTTTAGTCTGTTAACATACAAAACTAGAAACAGCAGGGCTATATTGCCTAACTATGTGTTAACAAATTGTATTGTCTTCTTATTAAGAGGTTGAGTTATAAAGGGAAAATAATTTGTATTACATGATGGCAGGTGCAGCAGGCTACACCAAGCAAGGAGAGCACACAGTGAGGCTTGTCAGCTGCGGGAACATTTGGCTGGGTAGTTGTTTAAGAAAGCAAAATTAATTTGTAGCTGTCAGTCAACTGAGTGTGATTTGCTTTGGTTCTGAAATTTATTGACAGACTCTAATAACAGGCACTTAAATTGTCTTTTCTGGAAGCAAGCAGCATAAGCTGAGAACAGGAAATATGATGCTCACCTCTGGTTCCCAAGCAAAATAGAAAGAGGCTATTGTGGTCAGATTGGTTTTATACCATTTTCATATTTTAATAGATATTTTGATACTGGAAACTTTGCAAATTAGCTTGTTGTTTTTCTTTATTGCTGCAAGGTGAATCTAGACTGAGTGCTTTGGCATGGTTACCACATAATCTGGGGGTGAAAACAGAGAATGCTGACTGCCTATAACAGAGAGGGTGTAGAAAATTCAGAATTCAATAGTCATTTTATTGATGGGATTCTTGTTGGGACATATTTAATTCATTTAGTTCCCATATAATATCAAAATGGTGTTTTCAAATGAGGAAATTAAAACTATAGAAGGAAAACAATTGTCTAAGATTTTTATAATAAGTGGAAAAAATTGAAATTTAAATTATTACATTGGATGGAGTATCTGAACTTAAGACCTTGATGACCAATAACTTGCAATGGTAGAGCTAAAAAACAAAAACCCTCTGAAACCTCCTTTAAAATTCACATCTGTTTCTCTTTTAATTCAAGTAAGACAAGCTCTCCCTAAGGACACAGAAGGGAAGAAGTACAGAATTCTTGTCCTCACTAAGGGTTGATCTATGATGAGAGAACTTGGCCATTTCCACAATGTTTAAGGAAGGGTGAGAGGTTGTGTAACAATCTGAAACTGTGTGTGTCAACAAAGCAAACAGAAGCATCACCTACAAAGTCACCTTCTGCTTGTGTTTTATACTGGTGATTACTCTGGTTGGTCTAAAGGGACATCAACAGAATGTAAGCTCTGCAGTGCCCATGAGTCAACTAGTCTTGCCACCTTAGTTTGTTCCTATTTGCAGTTAGAACAGCCCTTGAGGGCAGTAGTTGCTGAGGAGGCAGAGAATGCCTGAATGTCAGGGATTCAGAGAAGAGGGTGCAGAATTTAATCCCTACCTAAGGGATTAATTAAATTGAGTCTGTGCATTGGAAGAATTTAATGGGAGAAGCTAGCTACAGAATAAAGATATCCCATTTGACCAAGGTACTAGGGTCAATTTTTGAGGAGATCAAATCTTTTGGGGGCAACATGAACATAAATAATTATCATTAAATATGGAACCAGGATAAAAATTAGAGCTAGAGTGTTACTGAGCAAAGGGAAGGTCACATCACAATTGTTTGAGCAAGCTGAGAAATGTCAAACAAAGAAAACTCAAGATTATTCCATGATGGGAGACTAAGATGGAACAGAGCCAAGGGCACTGAAGACTGTGTTGTGGGTTCAAAATTGTAATAGGTTGGCTGTGTTTTCACTTCATACTTGTGTAGGTCGTGGCTTTGAACTATTTTTCTTCTTGAAGGTGTTTTCTTTGGCAATTCTTCTTGTTTTTTTCCCTTTTCACAAATGCAAATTGTGAATCACCTCATTTAAAAATAGAGAACCTTATAAATGATGGTTCTCCAGAGAAATATATCAACAAGGTACATATGTACATAGTCAAATATATGAAACAAGATGTTATAAAATTGCCTCACATGGTTATGAGACCTTGGAAAAGTTATGTCTTCAGGGTGAAGTTTCAGTAAAGATTTGCAATCCAATTGAGAAATCAGACTGGTGATAGAATACCTTTTGCTCAGTGGACATTGTGCTTACTATTAAGTCTTTCTACTGATGGGATGGAGCCCATCATATGACACAGGGCAACTAACCTTATTCAGATTTCACCAACTTAAATGTTAGGATGACTCTCCAAAGCCTTCGCAAAACATTAAATTCAATGTTTAATCACATGTATTGTTCAGCCAGTGCATAGGGAGGCAGGCTTCAATTCTGAGTTTTAAAGAGTATTTTAGGTGGCATTAGTCAAATAGTAATGAAACCTATAATTTAAAAAATAGGTAGAGCTTCATTATGGCTAATGCCTTGGTTTTTAACTGAACAGATGTTAATTATATTAACTGAGACAAATATAGAAAGTAAAGTAGGATTTAGTAGTGTGGCATTTGAAATGGCATCATGACAACTCCATATAAATATGCACAGAGCATTGCAAACACAGGTGTGAGTGTGTGCAGTTTACATAAGAAGATACACATTTTGGAATTGTTTGGTACATACTTAACTGATGAAATCATGCATTTACTAGGCGTACATAGAGAAAGAGAAGACAGCTGAGGGTGGTAGTCTAGAGAAGATGAGCATTTATACTGTAAGAGGAAAAGAGATTTGAAGAAAGCTGTGAAGATAGATTTACAAAATTATCTGGAATAGTGGTGAGGGAGCATAGAGGGTCTCTGCAGATGTAAAGAAGAAATTGAGTTAGTTACAGGAAAAACAGTAAGTGTAAACAAACTAAAATCACAAAGCATTTCTAAGCTACCCTGAATCCTCACAGGTTCATCTGAAAGCTGAAGGAGGAAGATAGAGGTAATAAAGGGAAGCCATAGAAAGAAATCTGAGACTTTTAAACACAAGAAGAGGAGTTGTTGTGTGGTCTTCAGTGATCAACACCAAGGATAGAGGGAGGAACAATGTGAGGCAGAACAGCAGAAATGATAAGGGAAAAGTAGACAATACACTGCCAGACAAGCATTTGAAAGGAGGATGGCAGAGGAATGAATAAGCAGACACTTTAAATGGTTTAGAGGAGCTGTTGTAACAGAGAAGCAAGAAGCATCTCTGTTCCTCTCTGCTTTCCCTTTCAGTTGCCATTACCATAACACAATTGTCCTCTTTCCCTCTCCTCACTTCCTCTATGGGGTATGATATGATTTATCTTATTAGTAAAGGTGGTAAAAACTTCCACTTCCTCTTGGGAGCAGGTCTTCCAACATCTGGTATGTCTTTTCACTTCTCTCTGCTACATGGTCAACCTTGTGAGAAAGGTCCTGTCCAAGTGTGGTAAACCTGTGGGCCCCTATGCTGTTGAGAATGGGGTAGATCTGTCTCTCAGTCCTGGGGATCTATGCTGGAGTCATGATTTAGAAACATGCTTCCTTCTCCATTGTCAAGATGGGCAATAAGAGAGCTTGTGATATGCCTCCTGCTGTGGTTTCACTTAATGTTCCACAGAAACAGATAATAGTACATGAAGAGGAAATCCTATCATGAATTCCTTGATTTTTTAATTATTAAAAATTTTAATTTATGTGATGTATTTATATCACCTCTCTGCTCCCTTTACTCCCTCTAAATGCTTCCCCAGTGCCTCTTCCACTCAAATTCTTTTTTCTTTTCAGGAATTTTGTTTTTATTAATTTGTTTTTCACCTTCCAATCCCAGTTCCCCCTCCCTCCTCTCCACTTGTTCCCCCCACCTTCCATCTGCTCCTCAGAGAGGTAAGGCCTCCCCTAAGAAGTCTATTAACTCTGTCCCATCATCTAGTTGAGACAGCACCAAGGCACCTCTCCACCCTTCACACCCCTTTGTCTAGGCTGGGCAAGGTTTATCTCCATATAGAATGGGCCCCACTAAGTCAGTTTGTGCATTAATGTTAGATCTTGAATCCAATGCCAGTGGCCTCATATTCTGCCCCAGTCACACCATTGTTACCTATATTAAGGGAGTCTAGTTCAATCTTATGCAGGTCCCCCATTTGTCAGACCTGAGTCAGTGATCTCTCACTAGCTCAGAGCAGCTGTTTCTGTGGGTTTACCAATTATGGTTTTAAGTTCTTTGTTCATATTATTGCTCCTCCCTCACTTCTGTTGTACTCCAGGAGCTTGGCACATTGGTTAGTTGTGAATTTCTGCATCTGCTTCTGTTTTTGGAAGAGGGTTCTTAAGGATATGCCCAACATCCTTGTTCATCAGGGAAATGCAAATCAAAACCACTCTGAGAATCCATTTTACACCAATCAGAATGGCTAAGATCAAAAATACCAATGACAGATTATGCTGGAAAGGATATGGAGAAAGGAAAACACTTCTCCATTGAGAGTGGGAGTGTAAACTTATATAGCCACTGTGGAAATCAGTATGGCAATTTCTTAGAAAATTAGGGATCACCCTACCTCAAGAACCTGAAATACCACTGTTGGGTATGTACCTGAAGGAGGCACATTCACACCACAAGGACATTTGCTCTATGTTCACAGCAACATTATTTGTAATAGTCAGATCTTTTAGATAACCTAGATGCACCTCAACTGAAGAATGGATAAAGAAAATGTGGTATATTGACAAAAAGGAGTACTATTCAGTGGTAAAAAATAATGACATCCTAAAATTCACAGGCAGGAACGGAGGGGAAAAAGGAACTCTTCCTGTTTTTCCTTCACTTAAATATGAGTCTCCTTGCTATGTCACTTCCTGCCTGGATCAGCACTTCCCTACTACATTTCACAGAATCCTCTTTGACTCCTAGTCCCGTCTACTTGCTGTCTCATTGGCCAAACAGTATTTTATTTAACAATCAATAAGATAAACATACACAGTACATTCCCCATCATCTCCTCTTTTCTGTCTAAATAAAAAGAAAGATAACTTATCTTTTATAATAACTGAGGAAAACGATAACCATAACTATCTGTCTTCAACTCTATCAAAGACCACAGAAGGATATAAACTCTAGAATTGACAGAGACTTCTCAATACCTGGACAGTCACCCAAAGTTCCTCTTTAACATTGGGGCATCCATCTTTAGCCTATAGGCCATAGTGTGTCTAGCACACTTTTCCATTTTAACAGGAACCCTTTACTACTGTCTTGTTTTGTAAGTTCAGTAGTCACTTTCTTGTGGGTCCTGTATGTCCAGTTTATTTAGCAACAAGTAGTCCAGGCAAGAGCAGTTTCTTGCCCAAATGGCTAATCTTGTCATGTTGAAAGCAAACTCCATAACGAGTTTCTTTGATGCCCATCCTCCTTTCTGACGTAATTGGTATGCCAGGAGCAGTTGTGTCTCACTGCCAAGAAAAACCCTAAACCATTTAAATGCCATATTTCTGTAGGTCTTTGAAATGTTTGAAGAATACCTAACCATCTCAAATACATCTCTATATCTAGAAAACCTAACTAACCTAATTATAAGTTCTGACTATTATAGGTAAAAGATCTGTATAAGCATAATACCTAAACAAGAGGAGACATATACATATCACATAATTGACCCTAAAGTTGTATCAATAAAGTATTTATTCCTATATCCTATTCCCCTTTTCTTTCCTTAAAAAGAGATTGACTATGCTCATTATCATTTATAAATAACTCCATTTAAATGAAAACAAACATTTATAAACAATATTTGGGGATATGGGTGTCATTCTTTCTAAACTGTTTCCTGTTGATTGGGGACGATGTTCATATACCATAGGGATCATGATAAAACATAGAAACCTAACCAAGTCCTTGTTTTTGTAGTCTGTAAGGCTGTATCATTTCAGCTTTAGGGGGTCTTGCTTGATCAAACCATATTAGTCTGGAAGGAATCTACAGCTTTTGATTTTCTGTGGAAACATAAGTACAAACTTTTTTTCTAAGTAGCCTGTCCTTAGACTTAAATTCTGAAGTCAAAGCACTTTTAAAATGTAGAAGTTGGATTAATTTAGCAGCATTTATAATCCAATGTATTTTAGCAGCAGTAATTCTTTCCTCGGCAATCAAACAATTTAAAGACAACAGTATGGCATTTATTATCCAGATTCTCTGTGTATTTTTTATCTCTAGGTGGCTTTTTTACTATTCTATTTTTACTTCCTTTTGTTTCTTCTTTTTTGAGACAGGGTTTCTCTGTGGAAATCTGCCTGTCTCTGCTTCCTTTAGCAAATCCTATCGGCGTTCGCCACCATAACCGGCTACTCTATTTCCTCCTGTTATTTTTTTCTCTCATAAGGCTACATATATTTTTAAATGTAGTGAAAACCTTTAGAGGTTTTTCTTTATCTGGATCTGTCTTTACCGTAAATCTTTACCTTTTTCTGGCAACCAGTCTTTTATCTGTTAAACAACACTGCAAAAATTAAAGTGGCAGCTTTCTTAGCCTCTGTTTTTTTCTTCTTTTGCTGATTCAGGAAATCTCTCTTAAAGCAACCATTCAAGTCACTGCTTGTCTCTAGCAAAACAGAGGTCATCCAAGAAAATGCTGCTAACAAGAAGTCGTGCTTGTCTCTGATCTTTTGCTGTTAAAATCCCTTTTTAAGCTTTTGTAAAGTTTACATGGAAATTTGTAACATTACCTCCAGTTGCCCAGGTTTTGTCACTGTTTGACTAGTCTCTAGAAGGCAGGAAGGTGGCTTGTGGTGGTGAGAGCTTAGAATCCTAACCCTAGAACTCTCAAGGGCTGTAGGCTGTCTCAGGAGTGTTGGAGTCCAAACCCCAAGAGCCCGGCACGAGCATATGGAAGCTGCTCCATTGCCTCTCAGTGGCCCAACAGGGCAGGCTGTGGCCACAGGTTTCCCTCTTTCTCTAGGAACCTTGGGGCCTGGGGTCATCCTACTTCTGACACCATTCTGTTTCGATAAATCTTTCTGCCCAATGCCGCCTGAGCTCCACTGCCACGTGTGAGCTTTAAACCAGCCCAAATGAATACACAGAAACTTGTATTAGGTTCAAAGCTGCACACACACAAATACATACATGTACACACACACATATACATATATATGAATGAATGAATGAATGGATGGATGAATGAATATACAAATACAAACTGCTTAGTTAGTATTGCTTATATGTATAACTTTTTAGGGAAGTTTGCATGGTATTTTAGGAGACTCACTCCTGCAGAGTACTAATTCTTCCTCTCTCAGCAATCTTAATTCCCTGTACCTCTTTATTTCAACAATATGGCTACCCAAACAAGACCTGAACAGTGACAACAACAGCTGACATGTTGACCTGGATGGGGGAACTTCTTCATTCTTAACAAGCATTTAATATTAGAGAGAAAAAAAGCATAAGAGACAGACACTGGAAGATTGTAAGAATATGCTGTCTAGAAATTTCAGAAGCTATACAGATGAGGTCTCACCACCATGCCTGCCTAAATGCGGGTTGAACAAAGATGACACCAAAAGACATGGCAAAGTGAATGTGGGGAAACCTGATAAGGCCTCAGCCCTAAACAAAGACCTACAGGGAAGTAATAAACGCTGAGAGTAGAAGAAATTGTCTTCCCCTGGGAAGAACACACCATCTGGCTATCCAATACCAAATTCTAAGTCTTGAAAACATACATTTAAATCACATGGTGTGTGTGTGTGTGTGTGTGTGTGTGTGTGTGTGTGTGTGTGTGTGTAAAACAATGAAAAAGGGAGGCATGAATTTGAAAGAGAGTTGAGGGGATTGTACATGGAAGAGTTTGAAGGGAGGAAAGGAGGTATGTTGTAATCATATTATAATCTCAAATATTATTTTTAAAGTGTATATATACAAGTTCTTTATCATCTACATGTAAAGTGAATAACTTGCAGACAAGGACAGACTGCTTCCTAGTTCTTTCCCACAATACCTAATTTGTCCCAAATTAGCACCATTTAGCCAAAATCAATAAAAAAATGAAATATTTCCAAACTACTACAACCTTCATATAGTCCCTCTTTCCTAAACTTTCTAGGTAGTAGGATCAGGCAGATAAAATATGGCTCTTACATGTCAATATAAAATTATTGATATCAAGTACATGAGAAGACTGCCTACAACTGAGTAAGAGGAATAGCAGAATAATCAGAAAGAAAATGTATAAGTAATATGAATGACACATTTTATATGAGGATAAAAAGTAAAATGAAAATTAACAGAAAAAATGGTGTGTGTGTGTGTGTGTGTGTGTGTGTGTGTGTGTGTGTGTGTGACATTATTTGCATCATAGAACACAAATTCACCAACAAGATGAGAGAGATGGGTAATCCTTACAGCATCAGTAAGGATTCAGGAAATAGGTAATGTTGATTGCATTTTGACAGGTAATTTAAGGAAGTTTATTTCCTATTTTTCTTGTTTTTACATCTGTTTATTTAATTAATTAATTTTGGGGGAACACATGTGCCCCACTATACATGTGGATAAGTTACAGGTGTCAGTTCTCTTCTTCCATGTAGGTTCTCAGGATTGATTTCATCTTTTGAGGTTTTGTTGCTGGAGTCTTGATCTGCTAAGCCATTTTATCAGCCCAGCAAGCTCTCTTTCGAAGGTGGTGGCAGTATTCAAATAATAACTGTGCACAATCATGTGAGTAGTTCTGTGCACAAGACATTATATTGAAAATACTACACAGCTTCATGCTCATAAGGGTCATGCTGCATCTTGGCATTGTTAAAAACAACATTATTATTGGTTACTTGTGGCTGTTAAAAATTATATCTCAACTATGTTATGAAATACTCCACAGCAGTGTCTCTCTACTTCATCTTGACATTTCCATCTGAACCTTGACATTTAACTTGTAGAGTTCTTTGTCGTGGGAGAATGTCTCTGCAGTGTGCAATTTTAGGAGCATCCCTCCTCCCTGGAATTTTCTACTCCCAAAGTTGTGACAACCAAACATATTTCCAGACATTGGCAAGCACATCCTGTGAGACAGGGGCATAATTACACATTTGAAAATCGCAAGCATACAGGGGCAAGTGACAAGTGAATACCTAAATATTTTAAGTAAAGGTGTTCTAAGTCATTATTTTCACACAAGCCGAAACTTGTCATGGAAAAATATAAAGAGCATCAGTTGTGTGCTAAAGAAATGAATGTGAGTGTGAGCATGCACATTTGTGAATGGAACAAGTGTTCAATGCTCCCGAGTCACTTTCCAGACCTTGTTTTTTTCTGAATGAGGTCCTCTGCAATTTCATTGCCATCACCTTGACATATTGATATGTGGAACCATTAACTTGGCCTCTGACTGGTTGCTCTTGAATTTCATCTCTACCTTCACTAATGCCACCATGCAACACTTTGATAATGAACTTATGAGGCAGTGTTCTCTGGTCACATGGTGCAAAATTGCCTATTATAAAGTATGCAAGCCAGAATACAAAGTTTCACATTCACCTTTGTCAAGGTCAACCATTTATAACTTTCAGAGATGGCACTCTCAGCTTAGTCTCCCTTTTCCCCATTCTGCTAGCATCAGAAAAATTTCTCCGTCCAAAGAGGTCAACTTTCATATTTCCCAGCTTTCTGTGGACAGCTGCATTTATATTGCTCACAAGCAAGCCCTTCACTGAGATCCTGCTGGAAGCTGCGTGTGGATCCAAACATCAGGCTAGGGAGAAACATCAGGTCAGAAAGCCATTGATTGGGCAGCAGAGTTAGGGTGGGACAAGTGCCAGCATCTATGACTTCTGTGTTTTAATATTCACTTAACTTTGTAGAGAGTAATTATATTCCACTCATTCTACACCAGCTGGTATTTACTTCATCCTCCATCAGGCATCAACAGAGCATGGGGCTGCAAGACAGAAATATTACTCTGGCGAGCATAAATATTTCATTTTTCACACCACAAATGTGTTGATGATTTATTAATTAGCCTAAAGGCTGCTGCTGCTGCAAAACTGAAAACTAAGGCTTTCTGCTCTGTGGATCAGGCCTGTTGGGGGCATGGTGCCCATGGGTGATGCCCAGATAGGAGCATGGGCTGTGTCTTACAAAGAGCCTCTGGAAGATGCAGTCCAAACTTTGCAGCCTGGTGTTGGCTTTTAACTTCACAAAGAAGCCTTGCATGGAATAAATATCTTCTCTGATTTTCAAAAAAAAAAAAAAAAAAAAAAAACAAGTCCCAAGCCAACTGTTCTACCTACAAGCTAGCTGCTGAGGTGAGATTGCCAGCCTGTTAGAGTTGGTGCTTGCTTTTGAGATGAACATTCCTTTGAAATCTATCCACTAGGTCAGTAGAAGTACCCTTAAATTTGTTTTATAACCTTCCATACACCAGAGAAGGGGGACATTATCTCAGGTACGAAACATGCATATAACAGAGGTTCATTCCACCTGAGACCTCTGAGGTCTTGGGCAGTACCCATTTTTGTGTATAGACAAGTTAAGTTGTCAAGAGGGGTAAAAAAGAGTGGAGGTCAAAATGTCAATTATGTTTGTAATGAAGATTAATTACAGGTCATTATTTGTCAGAAGGTCCCAAATGATCTGATTACTTCCTGTATCATACAGAGGAGTAGCTTTCAACAATGCAGGTAGATTGTGATTCTGCTCATGTCTGGAGACAGTCTTTGGTTATCACAACTGTGAAAATACAATGACATTTAGTAAGTAGAAGCCAGGATGCATGGGAATGTTGCCCCTGCCTCCAGAAACAACCTGTCTGACACATCTGCAGGGATGGGGAAAGGAACCCCACTCTATACTTGTAGGCAGACTTAAGATGCTTACACAGGTCGTTACCTCCCACTGGCTTTGGAGAAAATACAAATAGTGAGAACGCACACCCATACTCAGGACATTTGCTGACAATACCCAGGACCGTTGGGAAGTGTGGGTTGATGACTGTTGCATCTTACCTAGGTAAATCAAGTCACCTTAACTGATGGAAGTAATGGTGGGACAACAAGTCAAAAACATTCTTGGAAGAAAATCCTCACAGAAATACAGGAGTGAGAAAAGTTCCTATCCTTGGACTCCAGCCAGCACACATCCTTGGATGCTGGTAAATGTTCAGTTTTACAAACAGGGAGAGAAACATTTCTAAAGGGATACTCATGCTCTTCCCATAGATTAGCAATTTTTGTTCATTTGAAAATTTAGCAACTTTAACTCACTCTAATACATTTAGCAGAAATGGAGGCATTCGGGGTTCAAGTTCATCTGCAAAGAAAATATACAAAAGGCTTTTCTTACTACATATCTCAAAGTAATCTAATTATACATGTTCCTCATGGGTAGGAATTCTATATCTCACAAAACCTAATTACTTCTATTTTTCTTTGAGACAAGGTCTTGTTATATAACTCAGGCTACCCTGGAACTCTCTAGGTAGACCTGGGATCACAGGCCTGTGCCACTAAACCCACCTAAAGTGAGAGGTTATTAAGATTCTATTTTCCTCAGCTAGGAATTAAATGAAAACCAATCTCTGTAACAGAGAATGGTGACAGACAAGGGTCTGGTGCCCTTCCTAAAGGAAAGAAACATTTAATCTGTCTCATAGCTAATTAACACATACATATTCCCCAGTTGTGGCTTCATCTTCTAAAGTACACACACACACACACACACACACACACACACAGAGAGAGAGAGAGAGAGAGAGAGAGAGAGAGAGAGAGAGAGAGACAGAGAGAGAGACAGAGAGAGAGACAGAGAGAGAGACAGAGAGACAGAGAGGGGAGAGAGAGACTAGGAACCTGTGTTCCATCCTGAATCCAGTGGCTTCTTCAGCTAATTTGAATATCTGCCCTTGACCCAATGTCTTGCCTTAAACTTTACTCTGAATTCCAGCTTCAGGACTGTCCTTATTTTGTCCTCCTCTGATTTATAACCATTTTTAAAACCTCTCCATAAATTACAAAGAATATCTTCTGACTGTCAAGGGACAGCTGGTAAGAGGTCCAGAAACAACCACAAAAGGTCCCTCAGTTTATCTTTGTGCACATCCCAGGTTAATCTTCTCAAACATCCTTCCTGACAATAACTATCATAATCACTTTATATAAGAGGTTGTTGGGACTGTGACAGAAGTAATAGTTCCTGGAACATGCTAGAGGGCAACCAAAGTTGAACAAATGTGGATAAATTATTAACTGGATGAGCCATTTGATAGAAAGTAGAAGCAGAATGTGGAAGAATATCTGAATTACCCTGGGCTCTGGCTCTCTATACTATGCTCTCATTCACAACTACCTCTCCATCTCCTGCCCCCGGGCTTCATGGCTCTTCTCTTGAAATTGTACAACTCATATGTTCTCAGCTCTGATATTTCTAAGCTTTAGATATGTGTCCAAACTTCTTTTGGGACAGAAAAATCCTATGAGACTTTACACAGAATATTTTTTTGGTGTTGAAAAACTAATCAGTTTTAATGAAACGGTGGAGAGAGGAACTGAACTGTGATGAAAATGTACATTGTAGAGGCAACATGGGCCCAGATTATACTCTCCAAAGTCAAGTTTGTTGACATATAATGCACATACAATTGCTGTTTGTTTCATGTAGACACTGTAAAGCTGCTACCACTACAATTAAGACTTGGAAAATTTCTTCTTTCTCAGATACTCTCATTTCCTTGGTCATAAATATACAACTCTAATCCCAGGTACCAGCAAACTTTCACTGTTTTACTATTCCCAAAATATCAAACTTGTCATTGTCATCACAGGTCACTAGCTCAGATTTCACACTGCTGACAACAGTCTGTTGTCTGAATGTGAGATGGTTTGTTCACTTCCCTACTGAGGAAAAGGGCTACCACAGTTTTTTTTTCCATTTTTTTATTTGAATTAGAAACAAGATTGTTTTACATGGCAATCTCAGTTCCCTCTCCTTCCCTTCCTCCCATAACACCCCCCTACCTACCGCATACCCTTTCTGAACCCCAGAGAGGGTGAGGCCTTTCATAGTGGGCCTTCACTGCCTGTCATATCCTTTGGGATAGGTCCTAGGCCCACCCCTATGTATCTTGGCTCAGGGAGTACCTCTCTATGTGGAGTGGGCTCCCAAAGTCCATTCCTGTGCTAGGGATAAGTACTGATTTACTACAGGAGGCCCCATGGATTTCTGAGGTCTCCTCACTGACACCCACATTCCTGAGGTCTGGATCAGTCCCATGCTGGTTTCCCAGCTATCAATCTGGGGACCAAGAGCTCCCCGTTGTTCAGGTCAGCTGTTTCTGAGGGTTTCACCAGCCTGGTCTGGACCCCTTTGCTCATCACTCCTCCTTCTCTGCAACTGGATTCGAGTTCAGTTCAGTGATTAGTTGTGGGTGTCTTCTTCTACTTCCACCAGCTGCTGGGAGAAGGCTCTAGGATTCTATATAAGTCAGTCATCAATCTCATTATCAGGGGAGGGCATTTAAGGTAGCCTCTCCTCTGTTGCTTAGATTGTTAGCTGGTGTCATCTTTGTAGATCCCCAGACATTTACCTAGTGCCTGATTTCTCTTTAAACCTATAATGTCTCCTTCTATTTTGGTATCTCTTATCTTGCTTGCCTCTATTCTTTCCCCCGACTCAACCTTCCTTCTCCCTCATGTCCTCCTTACCCTTCCTCTTCTCCCCTTCTCATTCTCCTAGCCCCCTCTCCCCTCCCCCCATGCTGCCAAATTGCTCAGGAGATGTTGTCCCTTTCCCCTTCTCCATGGAGTACCACACAGTATATTCTTATGGCTATATTATCTACAGTGAGAGCACTTACACATAATATTGTCAGTTTCTCCCTTCCAAAGATATTCTAGGAAGCTCAATGTAGTGGTGAAGATTGGATATTTTCGATTCACAGAGACTGGATTTAAATCATGCTTTACTCAAATCTTGTGACATGGAATGATTTTTATTTATCTTTGGTTAAATCTCACCACTTCATATATGAATGAAAAGAATAGTAGAGCACCCTGCATAGTTTTCAATGAAAATTAACCAGATAAATTCTTCTATGCTGTGACATGTGTTACAGGCATGTGTTAATTCCACATAGATTTGATCTTTGCACATAGAATGTGTACTTAATTCATTAAACAGCATTTTTTGTGTGTTTTGATTTTTTGAGTTTTTGTTTCCTTTTGTCTTTTTGTTTTAATTTTGAGAAAGAATCATACCCTTTAGTCTAGGACAGTTTTAGAATTTGAGAGCTTCCTGCTTTGGCCTTCTGAGCTGGCATTACAGGTATTTCCTATGATGCCCATAATAAAACTTTTCATTTTAGTTAAAAAAAAGGTTAACATTTTGGGTCTTTCTACTCTCACTCAATACTTTTTGTTAACTTTTTAAATGTTTCCTTTGCTGTCCCCATGTCTCTTCTGTCAGATGCACACCAATGTATTGTTCTGGTTGGATAAAGGATGTGAGCTGGATCTGAGTATTTAATTTTCCCAATATGATATGACTAATTATATGAATTTCAGAGATGTTCCTTAAAGTGTATCTTTGCCAATGAAAAGATTAGACTAGGGAAGGAGTGAGCATGAAGACATCAAAGACAACTACAACGTAGGGTGCTGAGACACACATGGTTCTCTAATCAGGATTTATTGGTCCATCAAATGATAAAGAATGCTTAATATATGATGTCTTACTTACTTAAGCATATAATACATGAAAAATGGTAGGGAGGGAGACATGTGGGAACCCTTTGTATGAGATTATGAATACATCAGAGCAGTTTAGTCTCCCTGCATGATGTCTAGACTTGACTATCAACAGAAAGGGAGAGTAGCTGTGAACATCTACATAGGCCAGACTGCAGGAGATGGGAGACAATTTTGATAAGAATCTGACTTTGTGATCATGGTATCTCCCCTGCCAAGTAAGGAAGGAAACAAAGACATGGGACAAGAAAAGGACAAGATCTCCTGAGCAAATTGGGAGCATGAGGGAGGAGGGAGTTAGGAGAAAGAGAAGGGGAGAAGAGGAGGGGGACAAAAATATGAGGGAGCAGGAAGATTGAGTTGGGGTAAGAATAGAGGAGAGCAAGAAAAGAGATACCTTAATAGAAGGAGGCATTATAGGTTTAAAGAGAAATGGCACTTCGGGAATGTCCAGAGATATACTAGGATGACCCCAACTAAAAATCTAAGCAATAGAGAAGAAACTATCTTCAATGCCCTTCCCCTATAATGAGATTGATGACTACCTTAAATGCCATCATAGAGCCTTCATCTAGTCTAGTAGCTGATGGAAGCAGAAGCAGACACCCACAGCTAAACACTGAGCTGAATTCCTGGAATTAAGTTGTAGAGAGGGAGGAGGGATGAGCAAAGGGGTCAAGACCATGCTGGAGAAATCCACAGAAACAACTGACCTGAACAAGGGGGCGCTCATGGAACCCAGACTGACAGCTAAGAAATCAGCATAGGATAGAACCAGGCCCTCTGCATGTGGGTTTCAGTTAGGAGGCCTGGGTAGCCTATGGGGTCCCTGGTAATGGAACAGAATCTATACTGTATGAATGAACATTGGGAGCCCATTCCCCATTGAGGGATTCTCTCTCAGTCTAGACACATGGGGGAGGGCCTAGGCCCTGCCCTGAATAATGTGACAGACTTTGATAATCCCCATAGAAGGCCTTACCCTTTCTATTGCGCAGAAGAGGGATGGGATGGAGGTCAGTGTGGGGCATGGGAGAATGGGAGGGAGAGGGAACTGGGATTTATATATAAAATAAAATTGTTTCTAATTTAAATATAAAGGGGAATATAGAATTGGACTTCTTCAAGAATTTAATAGCAAAAGCCCACAGATACATTTACATTTTCAGTTAATCCCAGGAATAGTGTTCCAAACAGGGAAAGAGTGAGATGAAAGCAGTAGAAGCCAATCAATGAAGTGTCTGTGAGAACACCTTTATACAAGTGAAGACTAATGAGAGAAATTTAGGTAACAATTACGTAAGTATGAATCTGTATAAGTAACATAGGAGTTTCCTAACAAACTCAGAGGCTGATGATAGCAGGACCCCACTTTTAGGGCCTAGATATCAGCATTGGCATGACACTAAGGGCAGGACATGAGTTATTACCAGACAATGGCAATAACAGACATTCATCATTCATCAGTAAACCTCTCCCTCAACTACTGTACCTACCTATCCAATTCTCAGGCTGCCTTCCTGCCCCAAGGACTTTCCACTGGCCTGCATTTGATTGAGGAGACATGGACTGATTTGAAAAATGAACAATTCCAAATTCTTAGTCTAACAAATAAAGGGAAATGTATAGTAAGATTAGATATCTTTCAAAATGATGAATTCTATCCAAATCTCATGAATTGGTTTGCCCTGCTTGATTTAGAAAGTTTTCAAACTTCACAAGGCTGTTGTCAACATAAGGACAGTGCTCAGTCTGGTATGAAAGTAGTGAACAAAAATGCTTTATGCTTTAAATATTGACTATATGCTGTCCTCAAAGACAGATGCCAGAATCTAAACCCACATGGGCAATACCAAGGATGAATTCAGGATTGTGAGATGAGACAAGTGCAGACTGCAAAGTACAAAGAATACAGGACACCTGGATATTTATGGTGAACCTGCTGAGTTCAGATATAGCCAGACCTTTTCCCAAGGGAAAGGTCTAAGAATATTTGCGGACCCTGTGAGTTGCTAAAAGTAAAGCTGCAGGCAATTTGCTTAGCCTGTATCTACTAGAGTAGAGCACTAATTTGTTAAACAAGGCACTTTGTAAAATACCTGCATACCAAATTTACTATATTTCTTATACACCGGATTTTAGCAGCAACTGAGAATTCCACCTTCATTTCATTTTGGTGTATGCATCTTTTTCTAGCTTGCCAATTTTTACAGGTTTTAAACTAAAAGCAAAATTCAAATTAATAAGTAAAAATAGTAGATACTTAGAGTGAAATAAAAGAACAGTAAGTGGTAACATTTTCTTTGCAGTCAGTAAGAATAGGATCATTTCAGACCACACTGTCATCTTACTCTGTTATACCTTAGATAATGAACAAACAGTCCACAAGGGAGACAAATGGGCTGTACCCTTGTATCTGCTTCCACTGGAAAGCTGTGAACAGCACCTGCTCAGAGCTACACACACCATGAGAGGATAGATTTTTGATGACCTGAACAGTTAGATGTTTTTAAGACACAATGCAATCAATTACTAGAAATTCAGCAGTATATTATTTGGCTAACATTGAAACAAGCACACAAACATATACTAACATGAAAGTACCAAGAGTAAGTGGCAGAATAAATAATGTATTTTGATTAAATCTCCCAAGTTCTGACTCATTCGAATAAAATAATATAAATATTTCAATATAAGACATCATTCAAAGAGGAAAATATTGATTATATGTCATATTTATGTTACACTAAATATGACATCTAAAACAAAAGGCTAGCAATTAATGGAAGGCCTTAATTAATGTCTTTATTATATAGAAAGCATTAATATATTAATGCATTGTAGTATGTAAAACACAAAGTTAATATTGAAAAGATGCTTGATAATATTAACATTAAGCATAAAATCCACTGAGAGAAGAGACAGTGTAAAACACTAAGTAGGATTTTACTACATAATTGCATCCTTGCCACATGAATGAGTCATTAAGCAAATTGTTACATAAACAAACCAAACCATGGGCACATATTTTAGGTGGTTTTTGGAACTAGATAATCTGTTTAATCCAATCACTGAAAGTAATTAAAAAGTTCTTGGTTAGGTACAACAAAACATATTTCTAAATTAATCAATGACAGTGATTCAAGTAAAATAAAACAAAGAGGAAAATCTTTCAACTTGGCAGAAATGGCAGTCCTCTGTGGAGCAAAGAAACTCAAGTATGTCAAGAATTTCAGTAGACTTAAAGCAAAGGAATTTTGCTGCTATTGTTAGAGGTTAAAAAAAACAACATGCATACACACAAACTATATAGTGACCTAAAAAACATAACAAGAGTGAAGGACAGAAAAAGCAACACTTTTAAATAAGACCTGCAATAAATTTCTAATATTATCTTGTTGCCCTGTGTCATGGAGCTGCTGCTGTTTTGGATCTGTAGATTCCTCCCTTTCACATGTCCCTGCAGTTAATAGATGAGGTGGATATTGGGGTGGGCCAATATAGTGGGAAGTTACCAATACGGAGCCAAGAAGAAATATAAGGGTATTTGTAGGGAGTCATCCTAGCCCCGCCCAATAGTCCTGGGGCAGGTACCAGGTGGATCCAGGGACACGCCCAGAAGGGCGTGGTGAAGGAAAGCAGTGGTGATGTAAGGGAGCTTCTTAAGGGGCTGCACGTGGGGACACGGGGCCCTTTTGTTCTGGCCGTGCTGGCTGGGTTCTATAACCTAGCTCTGGCCTGTGTTTTACCTTGGTGTCTTCTGGAATAAAGAGACATTAATCATACAGGTATTTAATAGGGAAAAGCCTTACTTACAGAGCGACCTTGCCAGGCCCCTCAGTAGGTGTGGCTATAGCTTCCCCTACAGGCCAACTCATAGTTCTGGTTCTGGGTCTGAGGGGTAAATGGGTTGGTTAGCTTGCTTGCCTTTGCTCATTGTCACTACCTGGACAGTTGTTCTCTCACCCAATGCACCTATCTACAGCAAGGAGTAAAGCCAGTTCTGCTCCCAGGCCTTCAGATCTGGGTCCCTCTCATTCATAAAACCAGGGCCAACTCTACTCTTTTGCCCATGCAAGATGCTGTAGGGGGCATAAGGGTGGAAGGACA
This sequence comes from Cricetulus griseus, assembly GCF_003668045.3. NCBI lineage: Eukaryota > Metazoa > Chordata > Mammalia > Rodentia > Cricetidae > Cricetulus > Cricetulus griseus. The sequence continues at coordinate 183,283,813 of NW_023276807.1, read as the reverse complement.
AGCCTAGGTCAGCTCTCCAGCTCTCATGCCCTCAGGGGTGGCTCACCTGTGACCCTGACAACAGGGTCATCTCAAGTGTGCTGCCCAGACAGATAGGGTCTGCCCTCCTGTGTGCTGTACCTGGTGTGATTCAGGGCTAGCATCTGTAGTGTAGCATAAACCAGAGACCTTGAGCCAGACCAGTGACCAATGGCAATGAGCCCTTGCAAGTAAACATGAATGGACTAAAGGGTATACTGTTATGTCTCAATGGGCCATACCACTGCTTCCACAAGATTTTTAATTCTTCTTCCTCATTTTCCTCTTGCTCCTCTTCTTCCTTTTTCTTGGTTTTGTTTCTTTGTTCAGTTTGTGTTTTGTTTTTACTTTTAAATTTGATCTTATTTGGGGGGGAGGTTATAAGAGCAGAGGACAGATGAGAAATGAGGAGATAAGTGGGATCAGAATGCATGATGTGAAATCCAGAAAGAATCAATAAAAGTTAAAAAAAGGAGAGAAATATATTTCAGAGCATAATCTTAGGAAGAATAATTTTTGTAATCTCAGTACTTCAGAGGCATAGGAAATATCTCAAATACATGACCAGTTTGGGGTATATAAAGAAAAAGTATAAAGATTAGAAGAAAAACAAGAAAACTAGTTAAAGAAGGAGAAAATGCAGGAAAGTCAACTGTTTCACTAAATTTTCTGAATAAACTACTCAGAAATAAGAAGGAATGAGTTGGAATACACGCAACAGATTTTAAATAATTGTGATGAGTAAAAGAAGCTGGCTGAGAAGTTACATATAGCAGATCCCTGTTCACCTCTCTTTCTAGACATAGCACACTAATGAGTCTATGGTGGGTGGCGGCACCTGGCAATAGGAGGGATGTAGGCAGAACCTTTGAGGAAGGATGGCAAGGGACTTGAGTGGACTTGGGAATGATTCATATGTTTATTGTATTGATAATACTGATAGTTCCAAGGGTGAACACCTGTCAATTATCAAATTATGTGCTTCATGTAGCATATTTTATATTAATTATATAAAATAATTCATAATTAAATTTTATTTAACCTAGAAAAAAATCAAATGTTGAAAACTCTAGTAATAATCAGTATATTTATATATCTGTAGAATATACTTTCCCCTTACGTTACTTAGCCCTTTATTTTATTCCCTCAAAAATTTCCCATGTACTTTCCTTTGCTGTATCTCAAACTAAGGGCCTCTTTTTAAAAGTTTTACATATTCATGTAATATATATTTACATATATAGAGAGCAGATTGTATTTCAGTATTTCTGTATGTGTATATATACATGCAGACATATATATATATATATATATATATATATATATATATATATCCTAAGTACACCCTGCTCAGTCTATGAATTATTGCTTGTATATACAATTTTTCAGGACTGGTCATTGGATATTGGATACCAATTGGTATATGATCCCTCTCTCAGTATTTCTTTGTGGCTGTCAGTCCTTTGTCTAGGGTTGAAACCTCACTAGCTTTCCTTTTTCATTGTTAGTGTGTTTATTGGTCACCCTTGTTTTTTATGATTAGGCAGCCATGTTGGTGAGACCTCAAGGGCATATCTTCTGACATTCCTAGTGGACACATACTCATGGCAAACTTCCCATTCCTTCGACTCTTATAATCCTTCAACCCCATTTCCACAATCATCCCTGAGTCTCAGCTGCAGGAATTATGTGGCAGCTATATCATTTAGGATTGGGACCCACAACTGTGCAATTTGATCATGTGGTTTTCTGTAATGCCCTCTATTTGTTGAAAGAGGGGTGAAGACTATACTTGTCTGTGGGTATAAGCATAAATATTTAGAATGTAATTACAGATTCTACTAATTTAGTATAATAGTGGTTGTTGCTGTATTATGCTAATAAATGCTGGTTTAGTAAAATGAAAGATCCATGACTTCACTTGCATTGAGTAATTGGCTAGGTTTCTAGTACCAGGACATATTTTCCCTCAATGAAAATATATTATTTTATCATACATTATATTCTGGTTGTAGTTTCCCCTCCCTCTAGTCCTCCTAGCTACTCTCCATCTCCTCTACCCTCTAGATCCACTCCCTTTCTGTCTCTCATTAGAAGTAAATAGTCTTCTAAGAGATAACAATAAAACATGGCAAAATAAAAGATAGTAAGATAAAGCAAAATCCATTATTTGGTAATTGGACATGGCAACCTAACAGGAGGAAAAGAGTCCCAAGAGCAGGCACAAAACCTAGAAACCTATTCATTCTGTCACTCAGGAGGTCCAAAAAAAAAATACTAGGCTAAAAGCTGTAATTTATGGACACAGAATCTGGTCCCTGAACAATGTAGACTCTGTGCTTGCTACATCAGTCTCTGGGAGACTTACATTAGTTGATTCAGAGAACCTTGCTCAACCGTGTTTATTGCTGGTCTATTCGTAATAGCCAGAAACTGGAAAAAACCTATATGCCCCTCAATAGAAGAATGGATAAAGAAAATATAAAATATGATACATTTACACAATGGAGTATCACTCAGCTGCTTAAAAAATGACATCATGTATTTTGCATGCAAATGGATGGAACTAGAAAAAAAAAAACATCTTGAGTGAGGTAACCGAGAACCAGAAAGAGAAATACAGTGTGTATTTGCTTATAAGTCGATATTAGCTGTTAAGTAAATGAAAACCTAACTAAAATCAGTGGCCCAGAGGTTAGATATAGAAAGATAAAGGGATGTGGGAAAATGGATCTTCCAGGAAGGTGGAAATAGAATATATTTTGTAGGCTGGGAGCAGGTGGTAACAGGAGCAGGAAGATCTGGTGAGGAGTGAGAAGAGAGATCAAGTAGAGGGAGAGAATGTCAGGAGAGACAACTGGAATTGAGGGGAATTCAAGGAAACATAATGCAATGGAAACTGACTACAATGGAAACTTTCTAAAATATATAATTATGCTAATGAGGTTTAATAATGGGAGATAATGAGTCTCAACTGGCCATCTCTTGTCACCAAAGGAGGCTTCCATTAGTAAGACTGGTTTTGAGCTGTTGGTCAAGGAGGTCCCATGAAAATCCCCAAACAATGCAGACAGTTTAAAAGACAATTGGTCTCTCTTTGCAAACTTAAAATGGGGCTCCATTACTGAGGACAACACCCACATAACTCATTGAACATAGAGAATCCAAGCTGGTGCATACATGGGGCCTTCACCCCTATATTCTAGTGTCTTTAGTGTGGGTCAGTACTCTGCAGTCTACCAAAAGAGAATTGTAAACACCCATTTAGCCATAAAACCTTTGACCTACAAACTGTCTTGCCTGCAAACTATGCTAGAGCAATGGTGACATAGAACTTGTAGGAGTAGCCAACCAATACCTGGTTTGACTTAAGGCCCACTCCATGATACGGAACAACACTCAACACTGCTAGGCTAACCAAGAACCAGTGACTATATAACCCAGAACCATAGGGTAAAACCTAAACTATTGTTCTAAATAAAAAAACATAAAATGTATCAATAAAATGACTCATTGATATTCTGATATACTCATAGATCAGTGCCTTTTTCAGTCATCATCAGAGAAATTTCCTCCACTATCAGATAGGAACAGATTCAGAAACTCAAAGCTAGCCATTACATTGGAAGAGAATCTAAATGGGATGTCTCCATCAAATCCCTCCCCTCGGAACTCAGGGATAGCTGTTGTTTATTACCAAGATATGCATGCCACTGTTTGGCTCTTAGGGTTATCATGGTGTGCTGGCATCATAGCTGGTAAAGCGATTGGTGGCTTCCTTTTCATGGATTCTAACTTTACACCTTCTGGTACCAGGCAAGGTTGTCTTCAGGGAGGAGGCTTTCAGGTCAGTTTCAGTCACCATGTACTTCAGCAATAAGGATTTGCATTCAAACTCTTGAGCACAAACAAGGGCAATAGAAGAACACAAAGTGGGTACTTTTGAAAAACTGTGTATGGCAGAATACAACCTAAAATTGAAATATGAGAATTACTAAATTACTAGAAAAATGAGAATTACTCAATCAAAAGTAGACAAAGGAGACTAAAATATTCCTAAAAGGACATGTATAATCATTTAAGTGGTCCAGTATTGTCTACAGTCAATAAACTAGATTTCATTGAATAGCATGCATTTTAGATATCGTCAAAATGTTTCCATTAATCACATTAGTTTTGTTCAATTGATAGTTGGCATTTGTCTTCTCCAAGAGAAGGGTCAATCAATGGTGACAACGTTTGTAAGCTAATACACCAACTAACAAAAAACAGCCAGCAAAACAAAGAAATGCTTAAATATAAAATGAAGGATTTAACTTTCCCTGGTAGGAAAATTAACAAGGCAGTGAATAGATGACACACAGTTGCTTCATCTATGGCAGGTAGCACAGCTGTTGCAGGTGATAGTTCTTAAAAAGCACATGGCTAAAAGAGAGAAACAGAAATGTGTAGCCCTGCAGTTAGAGTTCAATATTCAGAACAGAGAGAAGAAAGCTGAGAATGAGGAGCATTAGCTCATGGCAGGGGTTGGGATTCAGGGTGGTCCAGGAAATGTGAGGTTTGTTCCTGACCTTAATCCTGAGCATTTGTCATAAAGGCAACAAAATGAAAGAAGGTAGAAAGAGAGAAAGAGGAGAGAGAAAGGTGTGGAAGGAGAAGATGAGGAGAAAATAGTTCATTGGGAGATGGGAAGTGCTTACATTGATGTACTGACCTCAAGAATTGGTTATATAATATGTATTTGTTTAATAATTAATTTATTTTTGTATATTTTAAAAGAAGCAAAAATAAAAATTAATGAGTAAAAAAAGAGAATATTTTGAAGATCAATATCCAGTACTTAGTTCAAGATTGACCATGGATGGTGACAGGAAAATAACATTATAAGAACATCAAGAATTCTATGATAACTCAGTGGAGGGAAATACCATTACTGAGATATGAGTAGAATTTAGGAGCATGGGCTGAATGTCAAAGTACTCATGGGTTTGCTTTTAGATGTCATGATTTGTATATTCCTTGAATAAATACAGAAATGTGGCAAATAGATACATAGTTTGTAACACAATTTCAATTTGAGTTGCTGAGGTATGTTACGGTAAATCTTTCTGCCAAAAGCTGCCTGAGCCCCACTGCCACGTGTGAGCTTTACGCCAGCCGCTGTCCGAGTTAGGCCCAAATTGAATACACAGAAACTTGTATTAGGTACAATGTTGCTTGGCCAATGACTAGGATTCTCATCTGTTAGCTCAGTCTTAACAATCATAAACCTATATATTTTATAAGATTTATCTTATCAGACACCTTATTGGCATCCCTCCTTGCTGGTGGATCACATCGTGCCACTGGAGCAGGAGCCGAGGGGAAAAGAGAGACATACTTCCTGTTTCCTCCCTTAGATATGAGTCTCCTTGCCATGTCATTTCCTGCCTAGATCATCGCTTCTCTACTACATTTCCCAGAATCCTCTTTGACTCCTAGTCCTTGCTTGCCATTGGCCAAACAGTATTTTATTCAACAATCAATAAGATTAAACATACAAAGAAGATTTGTAACTCAAAAGTTTTAAGATTGTTAACTGAAGCCCTTAAACTGACAGAGTTATAAGCAGAATATACACAGTGAGACACTACATAGCATATGGAGAAATGCATTGCTAGGTGATATTGGCATTGTGCAAACATCAGAGGGTATATGTAAACATACCAAAGTGGTTTAAGACCTTCATTACAAGTAGCTGCCTGTGTAATCTAGAGATGTGGCACTTGTGAAATGTATGTACTCTGCTGAAGGATTAACATGGCATACAGTTTTACAGAAAATTTTTTATAGTTAGGATAAAACTCTAAAATAGTTATTTAAAAGTAAAATGTACTAAATACCTAAACTATCAACACAGTAATATTATGTTATTATAGTATTATGTCATGTGTGTAATTGCATTGCCATATTTTTATATAACTGGACATATAGTACATTTCATAAAGCATCACCACAAAACATGAGTAGTGCATTGTGTGGTGATGTCACAAGGCTATGACATCTCTAGGTGGTAGTGATATCATAAATCTCTGTTCCAGCCAGTAACTGAACAGCTTTTGCCTTCCTTTTCTCCTTGTTTGATTATATAGGCAAACAAATATGTGACTGATACATTGAGACATGATGTTACAATGGATGTGCCATCTGTTATTATCTTTAAAAGATATCACTATCTAGACAGTCAATCATGAAGCAAAACATTATGATACAGAGTAAAACAGTATATATATACATATATATATGTATATATATATGTGTGTGTGTATGTATACATATATGTGTTTATATGTATATGTGTATATACATAATTTATAGACACATATTGGGTATTCCTTCCATAATCAGATATTATTTAACATATTTTGCATATATTCACTTACTGAACTATTACGGTAAACCTTTGTGTCAAGTATTTCATTATTTTATCACATACAGGGAAACTGATTCATTTATGACAGCCCAGCATTCAGGTTACCCCTGCTCTTAACAGTGAGAATCATGAGCAAGAGTCAAAGTGGAAATAATTTTTAAAACATGTAATTTGTCAAAAGAAAGATATAAAGTTGGGTCTAAGGAAAGCAGAGTTGCTGAGGAGATGAGTCAAATACTTTGCTACAGCAAAACAGGAACAATGCTACCTGAGCATTTCAGAATTGCCTAGACTCTGTTATTCTAGGTACAAAGTTACAGGTCTTCAGTCATTTGAAAGTATTTTATTTAAGATGGGCTGTGTGTGCTTGGATAGTAGCAAAGTGTGCCTCTATGGTCAGTGGTCCAGGTCCCCGGAGGTTGCTTCAGCTTCAGTCCAAGGATGCTGCAGGAGCTCTTGGCATTGTTCAAACAATGTGGGCTTGAAATTCATACAGAATGAAAAAGTTATACAGTGGTAAGGGCTTCCACCTAGACTTCAAAGGAGGATCTTACAGGCTAAGCAATATGTGGCATAGTGAGGACCCCAACAAGCAGCCTTTGAGAGGGCAAGTGAAGATTGTGGAAGTGAAGCTGATTATTCAGTGGAGACCTCAGGAGGTTAGAGATGATGGGGAAATTGTGGGCATCAATGGAAGTCAAGACAAAAGAAATACCAGGTAGGCATGTGGGCTACAGACAGCAAAGCCAGAGGGATAAAACTATCCAAGCTCTTGGAGTTCACAGCACACCAGTGTGTGCCTCACACAGTGAAAAAAGCACTATGGAATTTAATGTTTTCCCTGCTGGATTTCAATTTTGCTTCAGGCTGGGCCTGTCTTAGTATTCTATTTCTCCATTTTGTAATGTGACTATTACTCTCTACCAGTGTATAAGTATGTAACTTCCTTTTTATTTTACTATTTTTAAAAAAGATGAAAAAAGCCTCAATTCTCCATATGGTAGCCCATACTGTAGTAAATGTTGTAATATTGTGTCACATCCAGGAGAAGCCTGGACAACAACATATAGAATCAAGAGAAGTTGCAAGAGACCTTAATGTAGTGCTCACATAAAGAAAAATAAATTGTATGGTGTGAGATTCCAGGATGACTGTCAACAAGATAGCAAGGGTCCTGGGAATATCCTCCAGGATTGAGTGTGTTCTTAAGATAAAAAAAGATACACATCTAAATTTCATGTTATCTGCATTTGTGTAACTGTTTGAGTTAACAACCAAAGAGAACTCTGTGATGGACCATGTATCTTTGTGGGTTGCAGGGTCCAAGTCAGCATTGCATGTGCAGCAGTCA